>NC_080470.1:19000000-19332500 GCF_030265055.1 Doryrhamphus excisus
CTGGACTATAAGTTGCTACGGAGTATAAGTCACAAAAAGCCAAAAATGCATAATTAGGTAAAAAAAAACATACATAAGTTGCACTGGAGTATAAGTGGCATTTTTTGCGGGTAATTTATTTTCCAAACTACTTGACCAAAACAGACATTACGTCCTCTTGGAAGGCAAGTTCTAACAATAAAAGAATAGAGAACAGGCTGAATAGGTGTAAGATATGCTAACACTATGCTATGCTATGCTATGTTATGTTATACTGCACAGAAAAGGGAAAGAAATGTGTTCATATTCTACATAAGGACTGGGAATTATGGGCAAAATTCCAAAAAAAGTGCAGTTCCGCTTTTAAGAGTTAAACTGAGCTCGGCTGCAATGGCTGTGTCATGGCATCAATCACTTTTCAGATAAATTCCCAACAAAAACACTGGTAAGCGCACTCATTATGGCCGTGTCAATAATGGCCACTGAACATCATCCTCCCCGGCAAGGTCTTCATAGAGTCAATAATGAATATGCATTTTCCATACTTGTGCTCACTAATACTTCTGACTGCGTCAGACTATAGCCACGTTTACATGGACCCAAATATTCCAATTCCATTTGTTTTTTTTGCTCAAACGGAAAGAATGTAACCTTTGTATACATCTCATTCCGAAAGAAAAGTGTCAATCATTGGGAATATTATTGGGGTACATCTTGGACTAGGACGACAATAACAAAATAATAATAATAATAATTATCACCCTCGTATTTATAATAACAAGTACTACTGTCGTGGCCGTACTTACTTCACACAGTTTTTAATCCCTGATGTCGTTTCTTGATGCAACATCAGGAAAGTTTGTTTTTGATCCAAACTTTTCAAAACCGCACATGATGTTGATGTTTACATTTTACTGGGCATGCCCCATTGACAATCCGAATGAATATATAATTGGATTCACAGGGGTGGAATATTTCTTTCCCCAATCCGATTGAGGTTATAAGACTTATTATAAGGTTATTAGTTATAAGACTAATGTCAAAATATTATGGGAACATTATTGGGGTACATCTTGGACTAGGACGACAATAACAAAAGAATAATAATAATAATAATAATAATTATCACCCTCGTATTTATAATAACAAGTACTACTGTCGTGGCCGTACCTACTTCACACAGTTTTTAATCCCTGATGTCGTTTCTTGATGCGACATCAGGAAAGTTTGTTTTTGATCCAAACTTTTCAAAACCGCACGTGATGTTGATGTTTACATTTTACTGGGCATGCCCCATTGACAATCCGAATGAATATATAATCGGATTCACAGGGGTGGAATATTCCTTTCCCCAATCCGGTTGAGGTTATAAGACTTATTATAAGGTTATTAGTTATAAGACTAATGTCAAAATATTATGGGAACATTATTGTGGTACATCTTGGACTAGGACGACAATAACAAAAGAATACTAATAATAACTATCACCCTCGTATTCATAATAACAGGTACTACTGTCGTGGCCGTACTTACTTCACACAGTTTTGAATCCCTGATGTTGTTTCTTGATGCGACATCAGGATGTCGCATGATGTTTAATGATGTTTACATTTTACTGGGCATGCCCCATTGACAATCCGAATGAATATATAATCGGATTCACAGGGGTGGAATATTCCTTTCCCCAATCCGATTGAGGTTATAAGACTTATTATAAGGTTATTAGTTATAAGACTAATGTCAAAATATTATGGGAACATTATCGGGGTACATCTTGGACTAGGACGACAATAACAAAAGAATAATAATAATAATTATCACCCTCGTATTTATAATAACAGGTACTACTGTCATGGCCGTACTTATTTCACACAGTTCTGAATCTTGACGCGACATCAGGAAAGTTTGGTTTTGATCCAAACTTTTCAAAACCGCACGTGATGTTGATGTTTACATTTTACTGGGCATGCCCCATTGACTATTCTGGTTGATTATAGCGACGCATGTAGATAAGAGATTTGAATATTCCTTTCCATGTATACCATTGTTACATTTTAATAAAAAGTAACTAATTTAGGGAAGAGTCTTTTGCCGACGCTGACATGAAAGCACGTATCGCTCACGTATCGCTCTTCTCAACGAGTGCCGCTGTGGCCACCTGCTGCTTTCCACGTTTTTGCGAGTGCATCATGGCCAATTATGCAGATTCAACAATCACATCACTACATCCGCCTCCAACGTACCACCACCAGTAGATCGGAGAAACGCTACCGCTAATGGACACCCTTCAGTTTCACTTGGTGCACACTGCAGCGTGGGTCCTAACAGACAGCAGCCATGGGTGGCTGCGTTATTGAGCCCAACGCCGGAGGCCCTGACGTGAGAGATGGCTGCAGCCTCCAAGTCCGAATTACACGTTCAGCCCGCGAAGCAGCAAGGATATGACACACCATTGATCCCTGTTTTAATTTTATGGTGGCTAGCTCCGCATTCAAACACTTTGGTGGCCTGAGCATTTAAATCAATGCCATGTCATTTAGTTCCATACTAACATCAACTGCTTTCTGTGTGGGTGCCCTTTTAGAGAAATACATATAACCAAGATGGGGGGGGTGCGCTCGCGAGGAGAGGACTCGCTGCTAGTGAAAAACCATAAAAACCAAAAAATTGCTTTTTGTGTGAATGAAGTTAAGGTTGGTCGAGTAGTTAGCACGCAGACCTCACAGCTAGGAGACCAGGGTTCAATTCCACCGTTGGCCATCTCTGTGTGGAGTTTGCATGTTCTCCCCATGCATGAGTGGGTTTTCTCCGGGTACTCCGGTTTCCTCCCACATTCCAAAAACATTAACATTAATTAGCGACTCCAAATTGTCCATAGGTATGAATGGTTCCGTACTTCGGTACGTGACAAAAAATTTAATTTAATTTAATTTAATTTTGTGAGGTATGCGTGCTAACCACGCAACCACTAATTTTAATTTTAATTTTAATTTTAATTTTAATTTTAATTTTAATTTTAATTTTAATTTTAATTTTAATTTTAATTTTAATTTTAATTTTAATTTTAATTTTAATTTTAATTTTAATTTTAATTTTAATTAAGGCGGCACAGCGGTTGAGTGGTTAGCGCGCATACCTCACAGCTAGGAGACCAGGGTTCAATTCCACCCTCGGCCATCTCTGTGTGGAGTTTTCATGTTCTCCCCGTGCATGCGTGGGTTTTCTCCGGGTACTCCGGTTTCCTCCCACATTCCAAAAACATGCTAGGTTAATTAGCGACTCCAAATTGTCCATCGGTATGAATGTGAGTGTGAATGGTTGTTTGTCTATATGTGCCCTGTGATTGGCTGGCGACCAGTCCAGCTGGGGTAGGCTCCAGCACCTCTGCGACCCTCGTGAGGAAAAAAGCGGTAGAAAATGAATGAATGAATGAAAGTTAAGGTTGTGCGAAGAATAGACAACATCTGGTCCTTGAGAACATGAGGTCCATTCCTCTTGTGTATCATTTTTCTTCATCATGTTCTTCATTGGTGTCTTGACGAGCTACGTTTAACAGATGTATTTGTCCTTGAGAGAGGATACAAGGACATTTGCACATTTTTAAATTATGTTAAATGAGCAGCTTGACCCTGGTGTTGCCCAAAAATACTTGGGTGAAAATTATGACAGCTTCTTAGAAACAGGAAGAAATACTGTAGTACTAAATGGAAATTAGCACAGCCCATGTTGTTTTCAAGACTATTTGTTTGCATTGTTAATTTCTCATCCACACAAAAAGGTGAAAATGTCAAAATATCATTTTCTGATAAAACATAGTGGTGGTGCAGTTATGAAACCCCAGAGTGCTCACGAAAAACACCCACTGTAACTTCAGGGTATTTCGCCGAACCACCACCAAACTCGGTAGACCCATTTAGGGGTTGGACAAGAACATGCCTGTAGAATTTGAACAAAAGTAGTGGAAAAACATGGCCGTAATCAAGAAAAATGCATTTATCCCTGTTGATTTCAACTGGTTTACAGACACAGTAGCCATGTATACATGGACCCAAATTCCAATTGCATTGGGTTTATTTGCTCAAACGGAAAAAATCTAACCTTTGTATACACCTCATTCTGAAAGAAAAGTGCCTTTCCCAATGAATATATAATCGGATTCATGGGGGTGGAATATTCCTTTCCTATAAAAGGAATATTCCTTAATAATAAAGATGATTTTTATTAAGTTGTAATATACTGTTATACTAGTTTACAAAAACAAACAAAACAAAAATTAGAAGTTTTATTGTTCTCTGGTTCTACCATGTCTTACTTATTGTGTGGAAATATGGGCTAATAACTATAAAGGCAATCTTCACTCGCTAAATGTACTGCAAAAAAGGCCAGTAAGGATAATTCATAATGCTGCCTACAGAGAACATACTAACTCCTTATTTCTAAAATCATAAATACTGACCTACAGTTCATTCAGATAAACCTTGATGCCAACATGTACAAATTCGCCCAGATTCTAAACAGTATTCAATAAATGTGCTAGCTAGCTAACTGATGGCCAAATCTAATCCACACTCTTTATTGCTCTCTGGTTCTACCATATCTTACTTATTGTGTGGAAATATGGGCTAATAACTATAAAAGCGATCTTCACTCGCTAAATGTACTGCAAAAAAAGGTCAGTAAGGATAATTCATAATGCCGCCTACAGAGAACATACTACCTCCTTATTTCTAAAATAACAAATACTGACCTACAGTTCATTCAGATAAACATTGATGCCAACATGTACAATTTCGCCCAGATTCTAAACAGTATTCAATAAATGTGCAATCTAGCTAACTGATGTATACCATTGTTTTTGGAAAGGTCATTCGGAAAGAGAAAAACTCCTCATGTAAACATGGCTAATGACATCATCAGCTATGAGAAGTTGAGCGGAATTCATGCAGGTTGTTCACCCACAAAAAGTGTCACAAGAAAATAAATTTAAAATATCACAAGACGTTACAATCGAGTAAATATTCAGCATACACACGAGTATGTCTGCAGGAGAGGAGAAATTCATCTGAAGAGGGGTGGCAGAAGAACCTGGCTAATGTAATCCCATTACAGATGTACAAGAGGGAGCAGTCACAGTTCTCAGCCCACACAATGGGCCGGTCTGCAGCCTGTAGCCATCCGCCGGATGGATGGTATCTGCCATGCAGATGGATCATCACACAGCAGCGGCAACGGCAGCGGTACCGTCCGCCCGCCCGAGGCCTGAGGTGGAAGTCCGTCGCACAGTCAGCCATTACTGTGGTAATAGCAGTTGTTTCCAAATGAAATGGACTGCGTGGTTACAGTGTTGAGCCTTGTCATGTTCTGAATTTTAACACACCGTTGGTCAACGAGTGGGCTCTTAAAGTCCTCATGCATTTTTATGTGTTATATGTAAAATACTGTACATTTTTATCAGAATTATTTGACAGGTTTTGCACCATGCTATAAAGGTGCAAGCCCACACAAGGCAGCAGCAAGTTGACCGCAGCTTTCTTAGCTAATAGACTTGAGATTAAAAGAGTGCTGTACCGCTAAGGGACTGGAGCCAGGCACCTTTTTAAACCCATTTTTGCTGTGTTCAATTTCATTATCGGAAAACATATCCGTTCCCCCCTTCAGCTCCTTTGCTGTGTGGGCAGGACTCCTGGACACAGACGAGGGGGGCTGATAAAGACAGAATTGATTCCAGCCAGCAGCCTCAGTGTTGGGGTTTAGTTTAGTCCTGCAGCTAAACGTTTTTTTTTTTTTTCTTTCGTCCCTGTCTGTCTTTTTTTCTCTAACCCTGCTCGTCTCAAGGCAAGTTGTCACTAAGGCAACATCAATCTCCAGCCTCATGATTTCTTAAAACCTGCCTTCTCTCTTGATGCCTTATCACTTCATCTGCAGGCCAGATTAAAGAGGTCACCTTCCAAGTTTCTAGAAACTACCCACCCACGTAACAGGTATACTCACTTACGTTACATATTTTAAATGGTAAAACATGGTAAAAAAAAATATTTCAGTATTGAACAAAGCAAAATTTGTTCTCAATCAGAAATCACTCCACACTCTTTATTGCTCTCTGGTTCTACCATATCTTACTTATTGTGTGGAAATATGGGCTAATAACTATAAAAACAATCTTCACTCGCTAAATGTACTGCAAAAAAGGTCAGTAAGGATAATTCATAATGCCGCCTACAGAGAACATACTAATTCCTTATTTCTAAAATGACAAATACTTCAACTTGCTGATATAGTTCATCTTCAAACAGCTAAAATAATGCATAGGGCTAAAAATAAGCAATTAGCTAAAATGTCATCCAATACTTCTCTACAAGAGAGGAGAAATATGATCTCAGGGAAGAAGTACATTTGAAACACTTCTATGCTAGGACTACGTTATGCTAGCCATAGCATTTCAGTATGTGGAATCAAACTATGGAATGGATTGAGTAAGGAAATCAAACAATGCACAACGATGAGCCAATTCAAGAAACAATACAAGCAGTTGATGTTTGCTAAATACAAGGATGAAGAGTCTTGAACCAGTCATGATGTGCTATATATATCACTATATTGACACTTACTAAGGTACCCATTATGGCATTGGATGATCATATCACCTCGTAGGGGACAAAAAATTAAAAATAAAATAAATTAATAAAATAAAACATTATTCATTCATGAAATGAAAATAAAAATAAATTTAAATAAATTAATACAAAATATGATATATTATTATAGTTTATTACAAAAAATACAATTAAATTAATAAAATAAAATTAATGAAAATACAAAATTATTCATTTATGAATAATTAATTAATGAAAGGTATAAAAAATAAAATACAAAAAATTCATGAATTATTCATAATTTTTATAAATAGAAAAATATTCATTCATGAATATTTTTTTTATTTTATTAATTAATTTTTTTTGTCACGTACCAAAGTAAGAGGTGATATGGTACCTTATGGTATCCATGTTGATGTTTGCTAAATACAAGGATGAAGAGTCTTGAACCAGTCATGATGTGCTATATATATCACTATATTGACACTTACTAAGGTACCCATTATGTCATTGTATGGTCATATCACCATGTACTTTGGTACGGGACAAAAAATTTAAAAAAATAAAAAAAATTGAAACTAAATTGTTTTTATAAAAATTTATCAAATAAATCAATAAATAAAATACATTTGCTAAATACAAGGGTGAAGAGTCTTGAACCAGTCATGATGTGCTATATATATCACTATATTGACACTTACTACGGTACCCAATATGGCATTGGATGCTCATATCACCTCCTACTTTGGTACGTAACTAAAAATAATAATAATAAAAAATAAAAATTTATTTAAAAAAATTACATTTTTTTTATTTAAAATATTTTTTTAAATAAAAAATAATAAAATATAAAAACAAAAACTTGAATTATATTAGGAAAGCAGGAAATGAACAAATGTAATAGTTACTGATTGTAAAAGTACCAGATGGAGGGGTAGGATTTAATAAGCTTTGCTTCTTCCTACTCCTTTTGGACATGTGGAACTGTGAACTGATTATGGGATGCACTCAATTGTAATCTGATGCATGTTCAAATGAAATTAAACCATTACCATTACCATTACCATTAATTGATGGATGGTAAATCCAAGTCGGTTTTCATGGAAAATCGGTTTTCCATGCCCCAACTATGAAAATATTCGATTTATTAGCGATGGAGTTTATATAATAGAAATTAATTCATTGTTGTCTGGTTTTAACCAATTAACTGCTATAAACAAAGGAATTTATTACCCGTCCTTGCTCTTGTTCCCCTTCAATTATGTGTGGAAGTGGTACATTTTGGGCTTCTTCCCTACTCTGTTTAAAACCCTTTATTCTTTCTTAGAAAAAATAAATGTGAGTCCAACTGGTTAGCTTGTTAGCTCATCAGCTTGCAAGCTAGCGGCTGTCTAGAGCCCCTGCAGCATAAGAGCATCCAGTGTAAACAATATAGCATAATATGAGCGTAATGGTGACTATAGGGGTGTTATTTCATGTCTATAGGGCTCTAATGTTATAATCCCTATTCAGAAAATCAAATCAGTTTTTCATGCCCAAACTATGAAGATATTTGATTTATTAGCGATGGAGTTGATATAGTAGAAATTACATTACTATTTCTTTAACTTAAAAAACTACATTCAGTTAGCTTAATTGAAGAAATAATATACCAAGATGTGACTCCTCGCTCTTGTTACCTTTTGCTTTTTCTTTCTGCCTGCTATGTTTTTTTTTTTTTTTTCCCCATGAAGCTCAGTGACCTTAAATTACTCTGACTCTTGAGGGCTTTCCAAACGAAGATCCATTCATCTGAATGTGAGGGCGTACTCCTGACATGTGATGTATTGAGAGGCACTCTTAGCCGCTCTGTCTCTCTTACATGTCCTTGGCAGCAACAGAGACGCTTCACTGCTCAGATCACTAAAATTCCTCTCTTCACTTCTTCTCCTCCTTTGAAGCCAAGGGAAATGTCGAAAGATATATTTGAGATAAAGTCGGGTTATTGGGGGTAGGGCTGTTGCTTTTGATGGATGCCATTTATTGGTCATTTGTTTCTATGTGATGTTTGCGACGTTGATTATTCAGTTTATTTAGTACATGTTGGAATTTCCATTAAAGAACCACAGCTCACCAGCGCTGGCAGGATTCATGCCGCTACCGCTACCATGCTTGACGCAATTATCGCCCGACTCGGATTCCCAGCTATTTAGACAACAATGGCCGTGTGTTCACCGGGGAGTAAATCTATACCGCTATACAAGCCATGCATTCACTATCTGAAGTATATCCATAGTATTATCCCTTGAGAAGATGTACAGTAATGAAAACGGTTGCTGAAATGTGCAGGATGGATAATAGCATCGGGATAATAGCAAGGAAAAGCCAAGTAAGCAAACGATCCAAGAATGCTGCCTGACATTTGGACCTGTTCTATTATGTCATGTCTAATCATTGACGGAAAACATTCCCAAAGTGGCAGTCGGAAGCCTGCTCTGCTAGAAAGTGGTACAAACAAGAACAGTGTTATATAAGTTAATTGTTGATGGCACCGATATGAGCCAACCAGAACCTCATCTTTGCAAAATGTCAGCAAATGCTAGCAGTCACGAGTTTTAATCGACATTTCCAGTAGTCAAATGTGGTATTAATTATGATTTTTGGTCTTTCATGTGTCGTTTGTATGATGTTCTAAGGCTGCGTTCACACTGCAAGTCAATCCCGATGTAACTTTTTTTCCTCAAAGCTTTCCCTCGTTTATAGCAGTTAATTGGTTAAAACCCGACAACAATAAATTAATTTCTACTATATCAACTCCATCGCTAATAAATCGAATATCTTCATAGTTTGGGCATGGAAAACCGATTCGATTTTCTAAATAGGGATTATAAGATTAGAGCCTTATAGACATGAAATAACACCCCTATAGTCACCATTACACTCATATTATACATTGTTTACACTGGATGCTCTTGTGCTGCAGAGGCTCTAGACAGCTGCTAGCTAACAAGCTAACCAGTTGGCCTCACATTTATTTTTTTTTTCTAAGAAAGAATAAAGGGTTTTAAATAGAGTAGGGAAGAAGCCCAAAACATACCACTTCCACACATAATTGGAGGGGAACAAGGGCAAGGACGGGTAGTAAATTCCCTTGTTTATAGCAGTTAATTGGTTAAAACCCGACAATAACCAATTTGATTTTCTGAATAGGGATTATAACATTAGAGCCCTATAGACATGAAATAACACCCCTATAGTCACCATTACACTCATATTATACATTGTTAAACTGGATGCTCTTATGCTGCAGGGGCTCTAGATGAGCTAACAAGCTAACCAGTTGGCCTCACATTTATTTTTTTCTAAGAAAGAATAAAGGGTTTCAAACAGAGTAGGGAAGAAGCCCAAAACGTACCACTTCCACACATAATTGGAGGGTAACGAGGTTAAGGACGGGTAATAAATTCCTTTGTTTATAGCAGTTAATTGGTTAAAACCCGACAATAACCGATTTGATTTTCTGAAAAGGGATTATAACATTAGAGCCCTATAGACATGAAATAACAACCCTATAGTCACCATTACACTCATATTATGCGTTGTTTACACTGGATGCTCAGCCGCTAGCTCGCAAGCTGATGAGCTAACAAGCTAACCAGTTGGCCTCACAGTTTATTTTTTCAAAGAAAGAATAAAGGGTTTTAAATAGAGTAGGGAAGAAGCCCAGAATGTACCACTTCCACACATAATTGGAGGGTAACGAGGGCAAGGACGAGTAATAAATTCCCTTGTTTATAGTAGGTAATTGGTTAAAACCCGACAATAACCAATTTGATTTTCTGAATAGGGATTATAACATTAGAGCCCTATAGACATGAAATAACACCCCTATAGTCACCATTACACTCATATTATACATTGTTTACACTGGATGCTCTTATGCTGCAGGGGCTCTAGATGAGCTAACAAGCTAACCAGTTGGCCTCACATTTATTTTTTTCTAAGAAAGAATAAAGGGTTTTAAATAGAGTAGGGAAGAAGCCCAAAATGTACCACTTCCACACATAATTGGAGGGTAACGAGGGCAAGGACGGGTAATAAATTCCCTTGTTTATAGCAGTTAATTGGTTAAAACCCGACAATAACCAATTTGATTTTCTGAATAGGGATTATAACATTAGAGCCCTATAGACATGAAATAACAACCCTATAGTCAACCTTTACACTCATTATGCGTTGTTTACACTGGATGCTTAGCCGCTAGCTCGCAAGCTGATGAGCTAACAAGCTAACCAGTTGGCCTCACATTTTATTTTTTCCAAGAAAGAATAGGGTTTTAAATACAGTAGGGAAGAAGCCCAAAATGTACCACTTCCACACATAATTGGAGGGTAACGAGGGCAAGGACGGGTAATAAATTCAATATTTATCGGATGCAAGTGCAGCCTACGTCATCAAAAGCTAACAAACATCACAATTTGTCACAAAAATAGACGGGCACGACGATGGAGATCGGAGTTGTTTACTTCGGCAAACACACGGTGGATTTTACCAAATCTGAATCGGGCAACATCCCGTGCTTCAGGTTCCGTGAAAATAACACACATCAGAGTTTTGTCCGCTAGCCTGACATTTCCAATATGTTGTTTTCTCTTGTTCCTTACAGTTGTTTTCAATCTGACCTATCGGTTATTGGCTAGTGATTTCTTGCCTCTCTTGTTTCTCTTGCCGCATCGGCCCCAAGTGTTACTGAACTCATTACAGCGCAATCAGCCCCAGGCCATTGAAGTGTGCACCCAGAGGGAGCAATAACTGTAAATAAACACTACTGCAGGCTCTCTGATAACATGTTAGCCAGATGATAACAGGCCTTCTAAGTAGGCCTGTTGACCTTCTTGTTGCCTTGGGCTTGCCAAGGACTCCTTAGGTCCCTGCACTTTTATCTGCGATTGTAGCTTCTTCTAAGGATGCTCTTAGTACATAGTAGAGCGAAATGCGAAGCTCCTAGAAAAAAAAAAGGCACATAACCGAGTCGAGCCCGTCCTCCGTCCCTGTAGGTTTGAGTTAATTAGCTCGTAAAACGATGGCATGAAACGACTTGGTTAGTGCAAAGCCACAGCTAACCTACCGTTTTAAGCTCGCAGTTCCGCTCATATGAAGGCTTCATGTTTGACAGTAGCCGGGGCCTAAAGCTGTGGGGCTGAATCACCATCTGGATGAGATTGATAACACAATTAAACCATTACCAATGGTGAGCGCATCACTATGACCCATTACTACAGCGACCACTTCAGATGGATCACACCAGTCTTGCTGTAGGGTCTTCTGGAAGGAAGGAAGGGGGGGTGGGGGGAAATACAATTATAAAACTAGCCTGAAAATTGCACTCTCTTCAGAATGTGAAGGCAGGTCTGTACATCATCAGATATGTGCGGCTTGCCTGCATATCTCACTGCTGTCCTCGGGCTCGGCTTTCTTCGTTTATATTGAAACGAGAAAGTCACTGGAGCATGGATGGTACTGGTAGCAAAAATGATATTTCTCCTTTTGTCCACTCTTATCAAGCACCGGTATCTTATGATTGTTATGGCATTTGCTAACTATTTAGCATGTCGCCACCGATCGCAATGGTAGTTTGGGTGGATCGCATCTCATCGGTCAGCTGACTTTAAACTCCTTTCTTGATTCGCTGTTGCCCCTTCCCACTCTGGAGATGAAGTGGATGTCTCAAGCTACACATGGATAATGTAATTTTCATCCTAATTATTCCGATGACCAATAATGCGTTCACATGTAGCGGCTAGTTATGTGGAAAAAAACATGATTTCTTTTCCATGTTTTGATGGTTTTCGTGTCCTGAACTCTTGATGCATGTGAAAACATCAAGCTAATGGCTTCCGGTCTCTGATTGCACAACAGAGTTCCACTGTGGGCACACAACCACCTGTTGGCGTAGCATACTAGCCTGCCAAGATAACGTTCCTTTTGCTCTTTTCGTCCATGACTGGCCTATCAAACAAGTAGAATGGCACATTGCATTTACGTTTTCATTCATCAGAGTCAGTCAGCCTCAACATGTAGCTCTTGACTTAGCGTTCATCACAGTAGAGTGTTGTCTCGCTCTTGTTTACACTGGAAAATTGAAGTTTTCCACTCATAAATACCATTTTGTCCGATGACAACGGTCACCGATAATTATCAGCCCGATATCTGTCTCTGGATTTTATCTTTCTGACTATAGGGGTGTTATTTTATGTCTTCAGGGCTCTAATAATGTTCATTAATTCATTCATTTTCTACCGCTAATTCTCATGAGGGTCGCGCGGGGGTGCTGGAGCCTATCCCAGCTGTCTTCGGGCGAGAAGCGGGGTACACCCTAGACTGGTCGCTAGCCAATCACAGGACACATATAGACAAACAACATTCACACTCACATTCATACCTATGGACAATTTGGAGTGGCTAATTAACCTAGCATGTTTTTGGAATGTGGGAGTAAACCGGAGTACCCGGAGAAAACGCACGCATGCACGGGGAGAACATGCAAACTCCACACAGAGATGGCCGACGGTGGGAATTGAACCCTGGTCTCCTTGTTGAAGTGGCTAGGCAAGGCATGATGGTAATCAGGTTTGAGAGAGTGTAAATAGTTGTCTGAACACCCAAATCGAAACCCAAAGTATGTGTGTCAGTTCATGTTTGGCAGTGTATACCCTACAGAGATGCGTCAATGTGGCAACAGTAGCTCATATTTTCAAATATATTTGTATATGAATGTTTTAGATGCCGAATAGCACAAGGGAGATTAAGAGTGCGCTGTTTTTTTGTTGTTGTTGTGTGTGTTTTTTTTTGTTTTTTTGTCTGTTTCTGTGGGAGTGGATTCCCAGATCCTGTACACCGTGTGACAAATGATTGTCGTGTACATCATAAATATTAATGTACATCATGCGGAGTGCTTGGCAGCAACATCCACCCCCAGCCCAAAAACTAAGCTGTTTAGAATGATAATAAAACAAAAAAAACTCTCCATACTATCTGTCAACTATCAGCAGGATTGCGCATCGCTAGTTCAGGAAAAATCTATTACCTTCTGGGTGCAAATTCCCAACACTTCTGCCTGACTTTCCGCATTAAGAGTGTTATTACCTTAGTTAAATTCCCTTGTTTATAGCAGTTAATTGGTTAAAACCCGACAACAATAAATTAATTTCCTTTATATAAACTCCATTGCTAATAAATCAAACATCTTCATAGTTTGGGCATGGAAAACTGATTTGATTTTCTAAACAGGGATTATAACATTAGAGCCCTATAGACATGAAATAACACCCCTATAGTCACCACTACACTCATATTATACTTTGTTTACACTGGATGCTCTTATGCTGCAGGGGCTCTAGATGAGCTAACAAGCTAACCAGTTAGCTTCACATTTTATTTTTTCCAAGATAGAATAAAGGGTTTCAAACAGAGTAGGGAAGAAGCCCAAAACATACCACTTCCACACATAATTGGAGGCGAACAAGGGCAAGGACGGGTAATAAATTCCCTTGTTCATAATTTTTATATTATAACATTAGAGCCCTATAGACATGAAATAACACCCCTATAGTCACCACTACACTCATATTATACTTTGTTTACACTGGATGCTCTTATGCTGCAGGGGCTCTAGATGAGCTAACAAGCTAACCAGTTGGCTTCACATTTTATTTTTTCTAAGAAATAATAAAGGGTTTCAAACAGAGTAGGGAAGAAGCCCAAAACGTACCACTTCCACACATAATTGGAGGGGAACAAGGGCAAGGACGGTTAATAAATTCCCTTGTTCATAGCAGTTAATTGGTTAAAACCCGACAATAACCGATTTGATTCTCTGAATAGGGATTATAACATTAGAGCCCTATAGACATGAAATAACACCCCTATAGTCACCACTACACTCATATTATACATTGTTTACACTGGATGCTCTTATGCTGCAGGGGCTGTAGATGAGCTAACAAGCTAACCAGTTAGCTTCACATTTTATTTTTTCCAAGAAAGAATAAAGGGTTTCAAACAGAGTAGGGAAGAAGCCCAAAACATACCACTTCCACACATAATTGGAGGCGAACAAGGGCAAGGACGGGTAATAAATTCCCTTGTTCATATTTTTTATATTATAACATTAGAGCCCTATAGATGTGAAATAACAACCCTATAGTCACCATTACACTCATACTATACGTTGTTTACACTGGATGCTCTTATGCTGCAGGGGCTCTAGATGAGCTAACAAGCTAACCAGTTGGCCTCACATTTATTTTTTTTCTAAGAAAGAATAAAGGGTTGCAAACAGAGTAGGGAAGAAGCCCAAAACGTACCACTTCCACACAAAATTGGAGGCGAACAAGGGCAAGGACGGGTAATAAATTCCCTTGTTCATAATTTTTATATTATAACATTAGAGCCCTATAGACATGAAATAACAACCCCATAGTCACCATTACAGTCATATTATGCATTGTTTACACTGGATGCTCAGCCGCTAGCTCGCAAGCTGATGAGCTAACAAGCTAACCAGTTGGCCTCACATTTTTTTTTTCAAGCACATCTATTTCCAGAGTCTCAAAAGGCCCCGGACTCTTTATTGGACTGCAGCATAAAGAAACACCGGACTGTGCATGACTGTTCTGCATTCCGCCGCATAAGTTCGATTCTATCGACGGAATCGATTGCAAAAGCAGATGAGTCTGTGATGTGCTTATCAATGGACCCCATTAAACATTTGTCACCCGTGGGGGGGGGGGGGGGGGGACGTCTTCGACCAAAGAAGTCGGTGACAGCAGGCTGCAGTCTGACTAATCAGTGAGTGTTTAATTACATCTGCAAAGTCCAGAGGTGCAGGAAAACAATAACCCCGCTCTGTCAGTGTCATCCTTTGTTACAACAGATGGGACTTTCGTCAGCAACATCGTGTGGAAGCTTTCACAAAAGAATTCGGGACTTAGCCGAAAATGTAAACAGTTTGATTGTGGGAGGAAACAAATGTGACAAAGCTAGATAAGAATGTCATTTGGATTTTACTCCAAAAATAATTAGCGTTTTGATATCAGGTTAAGGAATCTTTGCCTTGTGAACATAAGAATAGACACCGAATTTAAGTTTTGCAGATTAACAGTTTATTCTCTATAGCAGGGGTCTCAAACTCAATTTACTTGTGGGCCACTGGAGCTCGGGTCTGGGTGAGACTGGGCCGCATCTGGTTTTCCCAAAAAAAAAAAAAAAAAAAAATTATTAAAAACAAAAAAATTTAAAAAAAAATTCACTTTGGTTCCAATTTTCTACAAGAAAAGCTCTGAAAAAACATTCCACTTTTCTCAAATATCTTACTTTTTATTTTTCTACACAAGATAAGATAATAAATCAAATCAGGAATAAAGAAAATCAATCAATCAGTAATTAATAAATAAATATAATAATAATAATAAAACGGCAAATAATAAAAACTTAATATAGTTGGTGGGTAGACAAATTACTTTTTTCAGATTAAAATTAACAAAGCATTATTAGAGCCCTGTAGACATGACAAAACACGACTATAGTCACATTTATACTCTTTTTATTTACAACATATTGCGCAACTGCAGGGTCTTGAGACACTTGCTAACTCGCAAACTAGAGAGCTAGCGACCTAAACGGTAGCCTTCAAGTTATTTCCTTTAAACTTAAATAGCCAAAAACTTACCACTTCCACACGGATAGGGAGGATAACTATTAACAGTTATTTAACCTTTAACATGAACATTAATCAAACGTAATAATTTTTTCTGGGTACATGATACCATACAGCATCCATATCAAACTTGCGCGGGCCGCACTAACATTAAACTTTCATATCAAGGCGGGGGCCTCAAACTAGTGTCCTGCGGGCCACATTTGGTCCGCGGTCCGCGTGTTTGAGACCCCTGCTCTATAGTGAGTGTGCATTTTTATAAGTAAACTATGAATATTTGCACGTTCCTTCTGCGGAAATCATGCACAAAATGACAGAGTATGTCATAGTTTAGCGTGACCTGTTGTGTTTGAGACGCCCACCGTATGTAAATAAGGCGTCCATCAGTGCGTATGGCTGACAACGGTGTGAGTTTAGCCTCGTCTAAATGTAAATTGGGTTTCATACCTTTGGCAAACAGCTTACACGACATCTAAACACTGGATAATATTTTGTTATACAAATAGTATATGCTTTCAGAAATGAACACATGGTTGCCAACCACAGGAAGGGGCTACACCTTTTCTGAACGTAAGATAATTCAAATAATTTCAATGAAAACATATACATGCATATAATCCGAGGCAAAAAAATTGATGTCAATTTAATGCAATTTCATGCACATATGGTTACTTGTAAAAAGCTTTTTTTTGGAGAAAGTAATGCCTGCCTCAGCTGTACCTACAAAGAAATCCATAACGTTTAATGAGACGTGGTAATGAGTGAGCACAGGTCAAGCTAAAAGTGTACCTCCGCTTGGTCAGTCAAAGATCCTAAATTGAAGCGTCACTACAGCACGACGTGACATTCGAGGGATTATTAGCCAATTTTGATCAAATTCACAAAAACACAAATAGCACAAAATCCTTGTGTATGACCTGCAGTCAAAGCCTGTTGGTGACAGTGGCATGGCCATGTGTCTGCATGAGTGCCGCCAGCACTAGAGAAGCTGTGGTTCACTGAAGGAAACAAGAATTCCAATGAGTGGCAAGATAATTGTGGCTCGCTTACAGTCATGCATGATTGTGTCGTGGTCATGTGGAGAGCTGCGGTTTACTAAGGAGAAACATTCATTCCAACAAGTGAGTGGCAAGACAACTGTGTATTGCCTGCAATGAAGCATGGTGGTGGCAATGACAATATTTGGGGCTGCATGAGTGCTGCCAACACTGGTAGTAGCGTCATGATCTGGGGCTGCATGAGTGCTGCCAGTAGAGAGCTGCGGTTCATTCGGGCAAACTTGAACTCCAAGAACTGAGAAGCATGAAAATTGTGTCTCTACTTACAGTCAAGCATGGTGGTAGTAACATCATGATTTGGGGCTGCATGAGTGCTGCCAGTAAAGAGCAGCGGTTCATTTGGGGAAACTTGAACTCCAAGAACTGAGAAGCATGATAATTGTGTATCTACCTACAGTCAAGCATGGTGGTAGTGACATCATGATTTGGGGCTGCATGAGTGCTGCCAGTAAAGAGCTGCGGTTCATTCGGGGAAACCTGAACTCCAAGAACTGAGAAGCATGAAAATTGTGTCTCTACCTACAGTCAAGCATGGTGGTAGTAGCGTCATGATCTGGGGCTGCATGAGTGCTGCCAGTAGAGAGCTGCGGTTCATTCGGGGAAACCTGAACTCCAAGAACTGAGAAGCATGATAATTGTGTATCTACCTACAGTCAAGCATGGTGGTAGTGACATCATGATTTGGGGCTGCATGAGTGCTGCCAGTAAAGAGCTGCGGTTCATTCGGGGAAACCTGAACTCCAAGAACTGAGAAGCATGATAATTGTGTATCTACCTACAGTCAAGCATGGTGGTAGTGACATCATGATTTGGGGCTGCATGAGTGCTGCCAGTAAAGAGCTGCGGTTCATTCGGGGAAACTTGAACTCCAAGAACTGAGAATCATGAAAATTGTGCCTCTACCTACAGTCAAGCATGGTGGTAGTAACATCATGATTTGGGGCTGCATGAGTGCTGCCAGTAAAGAGCTGCGGTTCATTCGGGGAAACCTGAACTCCGAGAACTGAGAAGCATGATAATTGTGTCTCTACCTACAGTCAAGGATGGTGGTAGTAACATCATGATTTGGGGCTGCATGAGTGCTGCCAGTAAAGAGCAGCGGTTCATTTGGGGAAACTTGAACTCCAAGAACTGAGAAGCATGATAATTGTGTCTCTACCTACAGTCAAGCATGGTGGTAGTGACATCATGATTTGGGGCTGCACGAGTGCTGCCAGTAAAGAGCTGCGGTTCATTCGGGGAAACCTGAACTCCAAGAACTGAGAAGCATGATAATTGTGTATCTACCTACAGTCAAGCATGGTGGTAGTGACATCATGATTTGGGGCTGCATGAGTGCTGCCAGTAAAGAGCTGCGGTTCATTCGGGGAAACCTGAACTCCAAGAACTGAGAAGCATGATAATTGTGTCTCTACCTACAGTCAAGCATGGTGGTAGTAACATCATGATTTGGGGCTGCATGAGTGCTGCCAGTAAAGAGCTGCGGTTCATTCGGGGAAACCTGAACTCCAAGAACTGAGAAGCATGATAATTGTGTCTCTACCTACAGTCAAGCATGGTGGTAGTAGTGTCATGATCTGGGGCTGCATGAGTGCTGCCAGTAAAGAGCTGCGGTTCATTCGGGGAAAACTGAAATCCAAGAGCTGAAAAGCATGATAATTGTGTCTTTACCTACAGTCAAGCATGGTGGTAGTAACATCATGATTGGGGCTGCATGAGTGCTGCCAGTAAAGAGCTGTGGTTCATTCGAGGAAACCTAAAATCCAAAAGCTGGGAAGCATGATAATTGTGTCTCAACCTACAGTCAAGCATGGTGGTAGTCGCGTCATGATCAGGGGCTGCATGAGTGCTGCCAACACTGGAAGAGATGCGGTTCATTCGGGGAAACCTGAGCTTCAAGAACTGAGAAGCATGATAATTGTGTCTTTACCTACAGTCAAGCATGGTGGTAGTAACATCATGATTTGGGGCTGCATGAGTGCTGCCAGTAAAGAGCTGTGGTTCATTCGAGGAAACCTAAAATCCAAAAGCTGAGAAGCATGATAATTGTGTCTCAACCTACAGTCAAGCATGGTGGTAGTCGCGTCATGATCAGGGGCTGCATGAGTGCTGCCAACACTGGAAGAGATGCGGTTCATTCGGGGAAACCTGAGCTTCAAGAACTGAGAAGCATGATAATTGTGTCTCTACCTACAGTCAAGCATGGTGGTAGGAGTTCATGATTTGGGGCGCATGAGTGCCACCACCAGTACCAGATAGCTGTGGTTCATTCGGGGAAACTTGAACTCCAAGAACTGAGAAGCATGAAAATTGTGTCTCTACCTACAGCCAAGCATGGTGGCAGTAGCGTCATGATTTGGGGCTGCATTAGTGCTGCCAGCACTAGAGAGCTGCGGTTCATTCGAAGAAACTTGAACTCCAAGAACTGAGAAGCATGGATATTGTGTCTCACCTACAGTCTACAAAGTACACAGACAACCCTCAGTTATTTATGTCCAAGTTTCATTTTTAAAGGATACAAGTTAATAAAATATATGAATATTTGCTCAAATGTGAGGGTTGTACTAACTTTTGTGAGATACTGTAAACCCTGTTCATTTGATATGAGCAAGCAAACATCATCCTCCCCCCCATTGTAACTTTAATAATGCATTTACCGGAGAGATATTAATATATCAATTCCATAAATCATTCAGGGGATGCATCCGGAGGCAGACATACTGGTATGTTAGCTGATCTCCAACTGGGAGCTCAGAACCCATTAATCAATGTCTCAGCTCCTCTGACCATGTCATTGGTGGAAATGAGCAAATGTAGAAAAGAAAAGCAAAGAAGACAATTCACAGTGTGTAGAAATGTATCAGTCATATTCGAATGCCAAATATTAATTTTTGTGTTTTAAATGAATTAAAATGGACTCAAAATCATGTGTGTATTTACTTAGTCAGTAGCCGACCCCAGCAGCTACAATCTCTAAAATAGACAAAATTAGTGTGATGTCTACAATATCACGTAGGTATCATATCATTGTAGTTGCACATTACTTACAGACAGAAGGACTGCAAAGCAGACAAGAATTCTAAAATATTCTGCAACAAAAAAAGTCCTGTATGCTGTTTCATTTGTTTCACAAATAAGATCACATTTCTCTTGTAGAAAAGTATTGAATTAACTAAAAATGTCATCCAATAAAAGTATTGAATTAGCTAAAAATGTCATCCAATACTTCTCAACAAGATAAAAAAAAAATTTAAAAACTAAAATTTTTTTTATAAAAATTAATAAAATAAATTAATAGATAAAATACATTTGCTAAATACAAGGATGAAGAGTCTTGAACCAGTCATGATGTGCTATATATATCACTATATTGACACTTACTATGGTACCCATTATGTCATTGGATGGTCATATCACCGCATACTTTGGTACGGGACAAAAAAATAAAAAAATTAAAAAAAAAAGTAAAAACTAAAAAAAAATTAATAAAATAAATTAATAAATAAAATAAATTTTCTAAATACAAGGATGAAGAGTATTGAACCAGTCATGATGTGCTATATATATCACTATATTGACACTGACTATGGTACCCATTATGTCATTGGATGCTCATATCACCCTGTACTTCGGTATGTGAAATAATAATAATAAAAATAAAAATTAATTAAAAAAAAAGAATTAAAAAAATTAATTTTAAATATTTTTTTTATTTTAAATACAAAAAATAATAAAATATAAAAACAAAAACTTGAATTATATTAGGAAAGCAGGAAGTGAACAAATGTCACAGTTACTGATTGTAAAAGTACCAGATGGAGGGGTAGGATTTAATAAGCTTTGCTTCTTCCTTCTCCTTTTGGAGTGGAACTGTGAACTGATTATGGGATGCACTCAATTGTAATCTGATGTATAATCTGCATGTTCAAATGAAATTAAACCATTACCATTACATGTTAAATTATATACGGTATTTATTTTAATATACTATATACAGGGGTCTTCAATTAAAATTGAGTAAGGTTCGTTTTTTCCATGCTGTTGCATTTTGCTGGTTTCAGTTTAGAGTCCATTCTGGGATGGGATGCTGTTCTGTTCATTCGTCCAGAATCCAGTGCCAAATCGATGTGTCTTGTGCGCTCTCGGTAGTGAAAACCTACAAAAAAAACTATGATTCTCGTAGATGAGTGTGACTTATAATCTGGAAAATATGATTTGTGTCACTTCAAGCAGTTTCCTCAAAGGAAAAACTGAGATCCAGCATGCTTGGAGCCCCAGCTGACTAGCAGGGTACTAACAGCTATTGACGATGGACATGTGGGATCTGTACTATAGCAGGCAATGGCAGGCCATATAAATACACCCTTGATAATGAAAGGAGTATGACATAAGGGTTGAGCAAATACAATTGTGCTTATGCATGCAAAGAATTAAAATACAAAATGAAGACCTCACTGTCAGAGCAAGTTTGAATAGGCAGCCAATTCATCGAGGCAAACATTTGAGAACCGCCGTCAAATATATTAAGTAAGCACGTCACCATCGCTCCACAAGCAGTATTTGGAACTATTTTTGGTTTTATTCAGCATTACATTTTTTTTTCCACATTCTACTCACCACTTTCGAAGCAAGCATCAAAAACCAAATGTCCTTTTCTCGGAGATCCCGTGTAGCCTGGCGGGCTCACTGTGAGTTTGGTGACATTCCCTACCAAGGCCTCCTCGCTGCCAGCTCCATTGCCTAAACAAATATCATCATTGTTTTATTAATTATGCTACCTTCAAATCTCAATGTCGTAAATTATACAGTACGATTTCATTTATCACTGCTAATTGGTAATATTAGCGCACAAAAAACCTGTTCCCAACCTTCTAAATATGGATTTTAACATTATGAGAGACATCTGAACATGAAATAACACCCCTATAGTCAACTTTACATATGTACTACCCCGTGTAACATTACATATAAATACATGACACATTAGCATTGGGAGAGTACTTCAACAGCGTACTTCCTGGTTGTTCATTGTGACATTACTGACACCCAGTGACCAGTGTAAAATACTCTTTGAATGGACCTTCTGAATGCCTTATATTTGGATTTTCTTTCCCTTAGTCATTTTTAAGTTTGAAAATGAAAATGAAAAGACCAAGAATACATAAAATTTGTTTCAATACGCATATGTGTTGACTCACCACAGGCCGTAGTTATTTTAATGTATTTTTTAAAACTGGTATTTTTAAAAAGTGTATTTGTTAAACTTGGAGAACTATTTGGATACAATTATGGAAAAAATATTTGTTTCTTTAGGTTTTGTTCACTTTTCTGACTCCTACAATTAAAAAGGTAAATTTTTCTTTACAAATATACTCATAAAATACACTGTTATGAGTGTAATTTAAGATCATATATCTTACCAGTACCATGATGTTATGATCATAACCAAAATTAATTGAGTTCTTACACCAATATCAGCGTCATTGTACTGCAAAAACAGTGTTTTGGTTATCTTCATTGTGTTATTCTGATAACATTTTTGTAATTTAAATTAACAAGAAGTTAAAGAAACAATTGTGGTCTCATATTTTGTTTTCAATGACTGTATATTCATTCTTTAATTTATGTACTATTATTACTAAATTACATGTTACATAAGTCGGTCAAGTAGACCTTCAGTATATCGACGCCAGGTGCTAAAAATATTACCTAATGACCCTGAACTCATCATTTCGAACAGCATCATGGGCTAACGTTAGAAAGTCATTTTAACAATTCCAGAGGAAGATTAGATTAGTACAGTTGCAGAGATAAGTAAGCACCTAATTAGGCAAATTAATCGCGTGTCAGTCAATCCGGGCTGTGAAAGGTTCAAAAGTGTTCGTCTTTCCCTGGAGGAGGTCATGGAATGTGGCTAGCAACACAGCCAGTTTACACTGGAGGCTAATCTAGGTAACAGCTAAACTAGCTAACTAGAAATGACAGACGACCAGCAGTTATTAATATATTCCGGGCTCTACCGCCGTGATATTTTCTTCCACTTGGTAAAGCGAACGTGGATTGTAGCAAGGATAGCTCACAGCAAGCAGGTGACATCACTCTTGTTTACAAGCATGCACCTGCTAGCTAAAAGATGTTAGCGCGCTAGCTAAAAAGCCTTGAAATGGAGGAGCAAGACGGGGAATAAAACACCCGCAACGTTTGGACGTCCATC
Source organism: Doryrhamphus excisus (assembly GCF_030265055.1). Lineage (NCBI taxonomy): Eukaryota > Metazoa > Chordata > Actinopteri > Syngnathiformes > Syngnathidae > Doryrhamphus > Doryrhamphus excisus. The sequence goes on from NC_080470.1 coordinate 19,023,542, forward strand.
CGCTTGGAACAACAACGAGGACCGACTCAAGCAAGGCTGGTTTGTACACACCAATCTCGGCGTCTTTCACAGGATTCTCCTCCATCTTTCCTTCCATCGAGCAGCCCGACGCGCTACCTTTGTTACCTAGGCAACGGAGCAGGCGGCACACAGAGGGAGGGACTGCTTTGTCCCTGCACATGGAGCTCCAGGGCAACAGCTGGATCAAATACGGAAATAACATGGTTACCTGGCTTTCAAATGTGTTTGAAAATAGTTTTATTAAACCCTACAGGGTAGAGGTGGCCGGATGAATCCAAATATAACAATAATAATAATTAGTAGTAATAATAATAATAATAATAATAATAATAATAATAATAATAATAATAATAATAATAATAATAATAATAATAATAATAATAATAATAATAATAATAATTATTATTATTATTATTATTATTATTATTATTATTATTATTATTATTATTATTATTATTATTATTATTATTATTATTATTATTATTATTATTATTAATTATATTTTATTATTACTATTACCGTATGTATATTAATAATATTAATAAGTATTATTATTATTATTATTATTATTATTATTATTAATATAATAATGATTATTGTTATTATTGTTAATAATAATAATAATAATAATAATAATAATAATAATAATAATAATAATAATAATAATAATAATAATAATAATTTATTTATTATTAGTATTATTAATAATATTTATTTTTATTATTACTTATTTATTATTATTATTATTATTATTATTATTATTATTATTATTATTATTATTATTATTATTATTATTATTATTATTATTATTATATTATTATTATTATTATTATTATTATTATTATTATTATTATTATTATTATTATTATTATTATAGTAATAATAGTATATAAGGTAATAATTATTATTGTTATTATTATTATAGTATTATTATATTTATATATTTAAATAAAAATAAATAAATAAGCAATAATAAAAATAAATTATTATTATTAATAATAATAATTAATAATATTATAATTATAATTATTATTATAATTATTATTATTATTATTATTATTATCATTATTATTATCATTATTATTATAATAATGGGATCAAAAAGGGGGCGGCACGGTGGTGTAGGGGTTAGCGCGCAGACCTCACAGCTAGGAGACCACGGTTCAATCCCACCCTCGGGCATCTCTGTGTGGAGTTTGCATGTTCTCCCTGTGCATGCGTGGGTTTTCTCCGGGTACTCCGGTTTCCTCCCACATTCCAAAAACATGCTAGGTTAATTGGCGACTCCAAATTGTCCATAGGTATGAATGTGAGTGTGAATGGTTGTTTGTCTATATGTGGCCTGTGATTGGCTGGCGACCAGTCCAGGGTGTACCCCACCTTACGCCCGAAGACAGCTGGGATAGGCTCCAGCACCTCCCACGACCCTCGTGAGGAAAAGCGGTAGAAAATGAATGAATGAATGGATCAAAAAGGTATTTGATAAAAATGCACACAAATCCGAAACAACTGCAAGTTCACAGAACAAAACATATTTAGGATATTTAGGACCAACGAAGACATAAAGTCAAAACATAAAGTTCATTCTTCTGGCCATTTCATTAAAAATGGATATAACTCGGGTTCTTCCATCTACAATTTTAATTGGGACATTTCCTGGTTATCCAAATACAATATAAATATGATATAAGTCAATATATTATTTCAGTCATGTTTTGGAGGGACAAAACACGGTCTTTTATTTAATTTAAATTTAATTTAAATGAACTAAAAATATTCCTCAATAAAGAGAATACTATTGTAATATTATGAGGAAAAACATGTGTAACCCAAGTGAAATTGATAATATAATTTATTTATACATACTTGTATACAATATATTTATTGAATAATATCCTTTCATATAATTATAGGTGCATATATATATATATATATATATATATATATATATATATATATATATATATATATATATATATATATATATATATATATATATATATATATATATATATATATAATGTATAAATAAAATGTTTTGATATACAACACCCAGCAACCAGGTGATTTAGATCAGGGTTGAGGGTTGACTCCTGTGATTTTGTGCACCCAATCAGGAAATCCATGCACCTTGATCACATGACACACCTTAACCTATAAATAGCCAACAGGAAGACACGCATGGGGAAACACTTGCTGCACAGGTAGGCTTTCAAATATATTTCAACACTGTAGTGCATGTAAATGTGTTTTTAGAAAATATGAGCTATGGAGCCTCAAACAGCGTTACAACAAGGAGTGGAGACAGGAGAACACACAAGCGTTAGCAATGCTAGCTTAGCTACACTGCTAGCATTAAAATCCCATGTTAGCAGTAGCGTCATACTAGAAAACAAACAAATCAAACTTACCGCTCCCAAGACTTTAAAGTTCAGGTCTATGGTTTTAAGACGGGTCTCAAACACGCAGGACACTAGTTTGAGGCCCCCGCCTTGATATGAAAGTTTAATGTTAGTGCGGCCCGTGCAAGTTTGATATGGATGCTGTATGGTATCATGTACCCAGAAAAAATTAATTAATTAATGTTCATGTTAAAGGTCAAATAACTGTTCATAGTTACCCTCCCTATCTGTGTGGAAGTGGTAAGATTTTGGCTATTTAAGTTTAAAGAAAATAACTTGAAGGCTACCGTTTAGGTCGCTAGCTCTCTAGTTTGCGAGTTAGCATGCGTCTCAAGACCCTGTAGTTGTGCAATATGTTGTAAATAAAAAAGTATAAATAAGTCGTGTTTTGTCATGTCTACAGGGCTCTAATAATGCTAATAATGCAGTCTCACCCAGACCCGGGCTCCAGTGGCCCCCTAGTAAATTGAGTTTGAGACCCCTGTTTTAAGACGTGTAGCGAAACCTGTTTGTCCTCATTGGAACCTAGCTAAAGTACTAAAAAGTATGTTTTATTAACAACATTCATGTGGATCCTTTAATGATGGTAGGATCCCCCACACCCCAATATGGCTGCCACACCTGCATTTTAATGGTGTTTTCAAAGAAAGCCAATCACTGCAGGCCACAGTGCAGATTGATTAAAGCTGGTGCTTTTCTCGGCAATTGGAGCAGAGATGCCATCAAGGCCCCAATCAGGCCTGATCTTATTCCTTCGCCATTGCAAAGGCCGAACCTGATTAAACACATCAAATGAAAAAAAAAACGTGCACCTCCTGCAAGCAAAAAAGGCATTGCTAATTTTCATGCTATAAGCGGCGTGTGACTGGACCCAATCATTTTTGGGTGTTTATTTGATGACCTGCGCCAACGAGCGGACTCCGGATAGGTCAGGCTGATTATTTGTCAGATGCAGCATGGGAATACAGCGTTGCCGTGAAATAGTCTATTTTTAACAAAGAATTGCAATGACCGCCCTCCATGCTCTGTCATTGTTTTTTAACACTTGTGCCAATTAACGTCGCTCCGCTGTGGCACAGTCACTCATTTCACAAGAGGGAGATTGAAATTGAATTATGGAGCATGAGGAGAATAAATGAGGTGTGTTGCGTGTTTCCCCTTGTTTCCATGCTCTTATCGAATAGAGACGACATCGGGGTGGTTGGGTTTACCATAATATCCTGGCTTGTCTGCAGCAGATAAGGTGACGCTTGAGAGGCCGACTGTAGCCTGATATCATAGCCCAAAAACATCATATAGTGCAGATGAATATGCATTACACGATGCTTTTTATGTACCGTTTTATATATATTGATATTCTTTGGGAGATCAATAAAGTATCTCTTTCCTGTGTGGATATGACGCAGTGTATTTGCGCCACATTGATTAGCTCCCAGGCGGCACGGTGGAGAGTGGTTAGTGTGCAGACCTCACAGCTAGGAGACCAGGGTTCAATTTCACCCTCGGCCATTTCTGTATGGAGTTAGCACAGGGGTGGGCAAACTACGGCCCGGGGGCCACATCCGGCCCGCCAAGTGTTTGAATACGGCCCGCCCGTTCTTTCCAAAGTATTTCATTTAAAGTCAACATACAAGCTGGCATCATGGCTTGAGACGACATTTTCATGGTTTGGCGGTTTTATCAATTTTGTTATTTGATGTGATCTGTTGTTTACAAAGTGAAAAAAGGGACACAAGCACATAATAATAATAATAATATTAAATAATAAATTTATTCTTATTATAAATTTATAATGCACTTTACATCAAATAAATGATCTCAAAGTGCACATATAGCAGATTGCATAAAACTTTTACAGATACAATAATTTTGTTATTTGATGCGGTCTGTTGTTTACTAAGTGCTCCTGAAAAAAGGGACACAAGCATATAATAATAATAATAATAATACAATTAATAATAATAAATAATAATAATATAAATAATAATACATTTATTATGATACATTTATAACGCACTTTACATCAAATAAATGATCTCAAAGTGCACATATAGCAGATTGCATAACACTTTTACAGATACAATCATTCCAGCTGGACTGTTACGTGTAAAATATTGAGTCTGGCCCCCCGTCAATTTTGTTAAATCAATGTGACCCGCCAGTCAAAAAGTTTGCCCACCCCTGAGTTAGCATGTTCTCCCCGTGCATGCTTGGGTTTTCTCCGGCTATTCCGGTCTTCCCACATTCCAAAAATATGCTAATTAGCGACTCTAAATTGTCAAATTGTACAAATACAGTGATCCCTCATTTATCACTGTTAATCGGTTCCGGACCCGACTGTGATAAGTGAATTTGACTGTGAAGTTGGTTGATATTTATAAATCTGATATGTTTATGTTAGGCTAACCTAGGAGTTAGTCAATTAACCTAGCATGTTTTTGGAATGTGGGAGGAAACCGGAATACCCGGAGAAAACCCACGCATGCACGGGGAAAACATGCAAACTCCGCACAGAGATGGCCGAGGGTGGAATCGAACTCGGGTCTCCTAGCTGTGAGTTTTGCGTGCTAACCACTTGACCGCCTAACATAAACATATTAGATTTATAAATATCAAATCCAACTTATCACAGTCAAATTCACTTATCACAGTCAAATTCACTTATCACAGTCGGGTCCGGAACCGATTAACAGTGATAAATGAGGGATCACTGTATTTGTACAATTTGACAATTTGGAGTCGCCAATTAGCATGTTTTTGGAATGTGGGAGGAAACCGGAGTACCCGGAGAAAACCCACGCATGCACAGGGAGAACATGCAAACTCCACACAGAGATGGCCGAAGGTCGAATCAAACTCGGGTCTCCTAGCTGTGTGACCTGCGCGCTAACCACTTGACCGCCTAACATAAACATATCAGATTTATAAATATCAAATACAACTTATCACAGTCAAATTCACTTATCACAGTCAAATTCACTTATCACAGTCAGGTCCGGAACCGATTAACAGTGATAAATGAGGGATCACTGTATTTGTACAATTTGACAATTTAGAGTCGCCAATTAGCATGTTTTTGGAATGTGGGAGGAAACCGGAGTACCCGGAGAACATGCAAACACCGCACAGAGATGGCCCAAGGTGGAATCGAACTCGGGTCTCCTAGCTGTGTGACCTGCTCGCTAACCACTCGAACACCGTGCAGCCTAAATACATCTTAGTTATTGATAAATTACACTTCTTAATACTTGCATATTTTTATTTTTTGGAGATTTTGTTGTCATTTATGTTGGCATGTGCCCTACCAGCAACATTTTATGGGGATATCAGACCTTGTTATTTCAAAAACCATGCCCAGGAAGTTGCATGCAAACAAAAATTAACGGACAAGCCGGCGCCGATGAATACATAACCTCCTTGTCAGAGGTAAAAATAGAAACACTTTCAAGAATAACCCCTCAGCTCTCTGCCCAAAGTACACTTTGCACGCAGCATTTTCCCGTCGAGATGTCTGCAAAGTGCAGCAATGATTTAATGAATACATCCATCACTGGGAAACACAATCACTTGAAAGAGAAGCACAGTCCGCACGGTGTGGTCTCTCACGTTTTAATTATCCCTCAGGAGAATGTATTTTTACACATGTATCCAAACACGTGTGATGGCTCGTATGTGGGCTTCACATGTTTGCAGACACGCCTGTCTTGGTGAAGAAGTGAAGGTGCTGTAACTTGAAATGTGGCTATTTTAAGTCTCCGAGTGCAGGACACACCATCGCAAACCTGATCAGAGTGTATCAGAAAACCCTCTGGGATGATATCGTGTTTTTCATCATGTTTCAGAAGTTTTCTCTCCCCCCCCCAACCGGTGTTTAATAATGCCGATGTGGATCGTAAAGGATGTGACTGGTCTTTTTGGATAACATTATATCCTGTGTTATTTCTCTCTTCAATTACCATCCTTCGCTCGCGATGAGCTAACAAGCTAAATAGTTGACAGGAGTTGTGGTTGCTCATAGAGTTGAGTTCACGGTCCAGATGAAGAGCTGTAAAATCCAGGGTGTTTAAAGTCCAGCCCATGGACTATTTGGACCCTCGGTTAATTTTTTTTTAATGGGCTCGCGGCAAAAAAAAAACACAAGAAAATTACACAAAGACAACAGAAAAATGGAAATAAAAAATAAAAATAATAATGTAATGAGAAACAAAAAACTAATAAACAAGAACTAAGACACAAAAAACGAACACTTTAAACATTTCATGCTCACTAGTTACCCTCCTATTCATTTGCTCTAAACTGAAGAAAGTGTTTCCAATAGAGTGGGGACTAAAATGAAAATGAAAATAAAAATCAAAATGAAAATGAAAATAAACTAAAAAATAATGAGAAACTAAAAACTAATAAACACGAACTGAGACACAAGAAACGTACACTTTAAAATTAAAATAATGTAATGAGAAACTAAAAACTAATAAACACAAACTAAGACACAAGAAACTGACATTTTAAACATTTCATGCTAACTAGTTACCCTCCTATTCATTTGCTCTAAACTTAGTGTTTCCAAAAAAGTGGGGATAAAAATGAAAATAAAATAAAACTAATGAGAAACTAAAAACTAATAAACACGAACTAAGACACAAGAAACTGACATTTTAAACATTTCATGCTAACTAGTTAAAACAGAGTGCGGACAAAGTAAGAAGCCAAAAACGTACCACTTCCACACAAAATGGGAGGAGATCTTTTTTTTTTTCATGTCGGACATGTCATGATAAAACATTCCACTGTTCTCAAATATCTTACTTTTTATTTTTCTACACAAAATAAGATGAAAAATAAATAAACAAATCAAGAATAAAGAAAATTGATCATCAGTAATGAATAAATAAATATAATAATAATAATAATAATAATAAAACGGCAAATAATAAAAACTTAAGAAACCACATATAGTTGGTGGGTAGACAAATTATTTTTTTCAGATTAAAATGAACAAAGCATTATTAGAGCCCTGTAGACATGACAAAACACGACTATAGTCACATTTATACTTTTTTATTTACAACATATTGCGCAACTGCAGGGTCTTGAGACACATGCTAACTCGCAAACTAGAGAGCTAGCGACCTAAACGGTAGCCTTAAAGTTATTTCCTTTAAACTTAAATAGACAAAAACTTACCACTCCCACACGGATAGGGAGGATAACTATTAACAGTTATTTAACCTTTAACATGAACATTAATCAGAGGTAATAATTTTTTCTGGGTACATGATACCATACAGCATCCATATCAAAACTTGCGCGGGCCACACTAACATTAAATAAAATCAAGGCGGGGGCCAGATTGTCCCGTTTATGTCGACATTTGTTGCAGTGTCGTCATTATCGCTAATCAGCATTAATATCAGCAAACCTCATCCTCCCGTTACTCACCCTACGAACAACAACTGACAAATCATCTTTCTCACAAAAATCCCAACGGCAGCAAGGCGGGTGGTTTCAGAGGGGACGGAATTGGGAGAGAGGAGCGTTGGTGGGCGGCCATGGCGGCTGAGCAGGAACCAGCCGGCAGTACACAGAGAATCACTATGATGACAGCAATCAGGGAGCTCAAGGGAGCGAGGCGGGGTCAGGGAGGAAGGCTTGAGAGGCAGCTGACTGAGGAATCAAGCCTCACTCCGGATGATTCATCTGACAGCCAACCCCCATCCCCCATCCCTCATCCCTGCATCCTCCCTTCCCGGGGCTCCGCTGGACCGCTCGTCCCCGGAGACCACCGTCATCGCGGAACAGGGATGTGGCCAGCAGCCCTTTTTCTTAGACGAGAAACAGTTGATGATGCATTCATGTACAGTATGTTGCAGAACAAATAGATAACTTCCATTGCCCCACCCCCCCCTCGAAGCTTTGTGTTGGACGCTAGGGTGGGAATGCAATGCAGAAATCAATACATTGGTATGAAAACCACCTACAACTCGACTCAATGATACAAATAAATTCATAAAATGGTCATTCTGGACACGCAGTGTAACTTCCACGATGGAACCCCCCTAAAGCGATCCAGTTTTACGAAAAAATTTACTTTTAAAGGCAAACAAGTTTGATTCCAGACCATCTTCTGTACGGGATTCATCCAGGTCGTTGTATTCTAAGACTTAAATCGACCGCAGTTGGTCGTTTTTTACGTTACCGCTTGTAACAATCAGTAACTGTTACATTTGTTCACTTCCTGCTTTCCATAATACAGTTTAGGGTTTTTTTTTGTTGTTTGTTTTTTTTTTAATAATGCACCTCGTACCAAAGTACAAGGTTTTTTTTATGCCATAATGGGTACCATAGTAAGTGTCAATATAGTGATATATATATAGCACATCATGACTGGTTCAAGACTCTTCATCCTTGTATTTAGCAAATGTATTTTATTTATTAATTTATTTTATTAATTTTTATTATTTTTTTTTTAGTTTAAAACATTTTTTTTATGTTTTTATTTTTTTGTCCCATACCAAAGAAGGAGGTGATATGAGCATCCAATGACATAATGGGTACCATAGCAAGTGTCAGTATAGTGATATATATAGCACATCATGACTGGTTCAAGACCCTTCATCCTTGTATTTAGTAAATTTATTTTATTTATTAATTTATTTCATTAATTTTTATTAATTTTTTTTTAGTTTTTAATGTTTTTTTTTTTTTGTCTCGTACCAAAGTAGGAGGTGATATGAGCATCCAATGGCATAATGGGTATCATAGTAAGTGTCAGTATAGTGATATATATAGCACATCATGACTGGTTCAAGACTCTTCATCCTTGTATTTAGCAAACATCAACTGCTTGTATTGTTTCTTGAATTGGCTCATCGTTGTGCATTGTTTGATTTCCTTACTCAATCCATTCCATAGTTTGATTCCACATACTGAAATGCTATGGCTAGCATAACGTAGTCCTAGCATAGAAGTGTTTCAAATGTACTTCTTCCCTGAGATCATATTTCTCCTCTCTTGTAGAGAAGTATTGGATGACATTTTTAGCTAATTGCTTATTTGTAGCCTTATGCATAATTTTAGCTGTTTGAAGATGAACTATATCAGCGAGTTGAAGTATTTGTGATTTTAGAAATAAGGAGTTAGTATGTTCTCTGTAGGCGGCATTATGAATTATCCTTACTGGCCTTTTTTGCAGTACATTTAGCGAGTGAAGATTGCTTTTATAGTTATTAGCCCATATTTCCACACAATAAGTAAGATATGGTAGGACCAGAGAGCAATAAAGAGTGTGGAGTGATTTCTGATTGAGAACAAATTTTGCTTTGTTCAATATTGAAATATTTCTGGCCACCTTATGTTGTATATTTGTAATATGAGGTTTCCAGCTCATATTTTCATCTATTGTGATGCCCAGAAATGCATTTTTGTTCACCCTTTCAATGTGTACACCGTCTATTTGTATTTGCTGGTGCGTGTCCTTTCTGCTGTTACCAAACAGCATGATTTTAGTTCACGTAGTATACAAAACTACAATTAGTTTTTGTGAGTATTTTTAGTTTTTTGGAAATTATCAATAGGATTTGCATGATTTCCGGTCAGAAAATTACCACGGTTTTGTATTTTTCAAGTTAGGTCAAACTAATAGTGCAAACCAAGGTGCTACCGCACTATGCATAATGCACCACATCATTTTGCAGTGTCGAACGTAACATCAATATTTAATATCGTACGATGGATAATAACGCAATACAGTGTTGTCCCCACCTCTATGGAAGCTGTCCATCTAAAGCAGCTGTCTCAAACACCGCGGACACTAGTTTGAAGCCCCCGCTTTGATATGAAAGTTTAATGTAAGTGCGGCCCGCGCAAGTTTTGATATGGATGCTGTATGGTATCATGTACCCAGAAAAAATTATTACGTTTGATTCATGTTCATGTTAAAGGTTAAATAACTGTTAATAGTTGCCCTCCCTATCCGTGTGGAAGTGGTAAGTTTTTGGTTATTTTAAGTTTAAAGGAAATAACTTGAAGGCTACCGTTTAGGTCGCTAGCTCTCTAGTTTACGAGTTAGCATGTGTCTCAAGACCCTGCAGTTGCGCAATATGTTGTAAATAAAAAAGAGTATAAATGTGACTATAGTCGTTTTGTCATGTCTACAGGGCTCTAATAATGCTTTGTTCATTTTAATCTGAAAAAAATCATTTGTCTACCCACCAACTATATGTGGTTTCTTAAGTTTTTATTATTTGCCGTTTTATTATTATTATAATATTTATATATTTATTACTGATTGATTTATTTTCTTTATTCTTGATTTGTTTGTTTATTTTTCATCTTATTTTGTGTAGACAAATAAAAAGTAAGATATTTGAGAACAGTGGAATGTTTTATCATGGCATGTCCGACATGAAAAAAAAAGGATCTCCTCCCATTTTGTGTGGAAGTGGTACGTTTTTAGCTTCTTACTTTGTCCGCACTCTGTTTGAAATATTTTCTTAAGTTTAGAGCAAATGAATTGGAGGGTAACTAGTTATTTATTTATTATTATTATTATTATTATTATTATTATTATTATTATTATTATTATTATTATTATTATTATTATTATTATTATTATTATTATTGTTATTATATATATATTTTTTTTTTATATATATTTATTACCGATTGATTGATTTTCTTTATTCTTGATTTGTTTATTTATTTTTCATCTTATTTTGTGTAGAAAAATAAAAATTAAGATATTTGAGAACAGTGGAATGTTTTATCAGAGCTTTTATTGTAGAAAATCGGAACCAAAGCACTGAAAAAGTTTGTATATTTTTCTGTTTTTAATAAATGCGGTTTTTTTTGGAAAACCTGATGCGGCCCATTCTTGCCCAGACCCTAGCTCCAGTGGCCCCCATGTAAATTGAGTTTGAGACCCCTGATCTAAAGTGACGATCCGGTGTCAATAAAACTCGATTAACTTGCCTCGGTCTTGACAGGAAAAGTAGAATTCGAAGCACGGGGGGGGGAATCAGCGTCCGTAATTGCAGAGCTACTTGTATCACACCGCTAACATTAGCGTTACAGAAGATGATGGCTCCAATTACTCCAACAGCATGACCTCCATTAAGGTGATCTATTGTAAAAACACAGCCTTTTATTTCAGCAATATTGCCCCCCCCCTATTAAGACTCGTATACAGTAACAACACTTGACTGAAATCTTAGGAGTTGCATTATCAGTTTGTTCCGTGTTGCGAGTCCCTGCTTTGTCACGGCTGGGGCCACACCCCGGCGAGGAATAGGACAGGATGCGTGACCTTGATGTTGGTGTCGGGTCCATCCATCCCTCATTCAGGGCAGCCTTCTGTGGAATATTTAGCAACACCCCCCTCTGTTAGAACACAATGGTAGTGACCAAACTGAGACACAGGTTGGGTTAAATCAGCACCTACTCTTTTGTAAAGATGTAGTTCTACGTTTGAATCCTCCGATAATCGTACTGTAACGTACAGTAGCATTAATTAGACAATGGGCGGTAACGCGTTAGTCGCCGTACTACCAACCGATCCAATTATCCTTCCTCTTATGTTTGCATTGGTCCATGAGGGAGCGCCACCATAAGTGCAAACGGTCCCTTAACGTCTATAACACACATACACACACCGACACACATACAAGGAAAGAGAAGAAAATATAGGAGTGGCACCCAGAGAGGAAGGCGGCGTTGCTAGAACAGTCTTCCCACCTTGTGGCGGCACGAGTGAACTGAAGCTGCATCAACGCTTGAGCCGCGGGGGGGGGGGGTGAAGAAGAGAGAGAGAGAGAAAGATGCACGGCGTGCAGAGAGGGCGGGAATGCAAAAAGGGACGAGAGAAAAAGAGAGAGAGAGAGCGAGAGAGCAGGGAGGGGAGTTTAAACTAAGTGCTATGTTTTGGGACAGCTAATCTGCTAGCGAGGAGTGTTAGGATCGGAGCGTATTGTGCGGCGGAGAGATAAGGCAGACCGCCGAGCCCAACCGACCGACCGATTGTCTGACTGACTTCTCGTTTGAATGCGCTGACTCCAGGGAGCCTTGAAAAAAATATATATATTGATTCAAGGGATCTTGGACACTAACTGCATGGTCCAAGAGCCAAAAGCAAAGAAAAGAAAGGACATCGTAGATTTTTTTTTTTTTAAACTTGATTTTTTATTTCTTTTTTTTACGCTTCTGGGACTGATTCCCAAAGCCGAGGAACGGAGAAGCCGACAATAGGACAGAATACTAAAAGTACCCGATTTTTGAAGATGTTCGAAATAAGCCGAACACTCAACGCCGCCTTGCTGAGCAATGAGGTAAAGACTCTCTTCTTCTTTTTTTTTCTTCTTCTTCTTCTTCATATTACCTGTCTGCTGCCAGCCATTCTGTTTTTTGTGTTTTTTTTTGTTTTTTTTTTTGCATGTGTGTGCGCATCGTCGCTATAAGATCGTTCCGAGCAGCCGTGTGTCACATTTCCATATCCCTGGATGACGGAGCTTGTTTTTTAGGGGGGGGCGGCTGCGTGTTACATTTCCATTTTGGCGCTAAGTGGTCATACGGACAACCAAAGGGGGAGTTGGGGGGGGGGGGGGCTACCGTTGCTATACTTTTGCATCGCTGCATCATTGTGAAAAGGTAGCCATCAGCCTTGCTTGTGCAATCGGGCGCCTTCACGTGCTTCTCGGCGCCGGATCTCGCACACGTGCGTGTTCGCCAGCAAAATGCCCCCCCCCCCTCTCTTAATCCCTCTTTTCTCTGTATCGCTTCCTCCTCTGTCCTTTTTAATATTCATCATCGTCCTTCCTACCTGCTGTTATCTGTCCCTCCCCACCCCGCCCCACCCCCTTTTTTTTTCTTCTTCTTCTCCACTCCCTCCCACATCTATATGTGTGAGCGCATGTGTGTGTGTGTGTTCTGTGAGCAGCATCTCAAGATGATGGCGAGGTACGGGCAGCTCTCGGGACTAGCAGCCAGTGGCGTGGGCTCCGTACCCGAGTCGCACTCGCCGCTATTTCCCAGGGATCTCCCGTCATCGCCCGCCCAGACGGGGTACAGGTCATCCCTGGTAAGAGGATATATAGACCGGAGAACTGCATCTCCATATGTACAAGTCTCGTGTATGTTGTAATGGCATGAGGCTTGGGGATGGGGGGGGGGGGGTGGAGTTGTGTTTGTGTGTGTGTGGGTGAAAAAGGGCAGAAAAAGAACAAATCAATTGCACCATCAACCGCCGATCCTCAATGGATGCTATTAGTAAATATTTACATTGTTGTGTTTGTTCAATTACCCTACGCCTACTCCAGGCTTTAGTCTCCACCAGACAGACTGTCATCAAGGGAATTTGAGGTGTGTGTGTATGTGTGTTTGTGTGTGTGTGTGTGTGTGTGTGTGCATGGCTGAAAGAATTTCTATTGCTCTATTGTGTTCACTGCTTCCAATCAAATTAGGCTGTGAAGTGATGGATGAGGATTAGCGTTAAACATGATGTCACGATGTAACGCCGTAAACGCCACGTATGCGTCCGGGACTCCATGTCAACAAATAACGCTTCAAGAAAATTATTAAAAAAAAAAAAAAAAAAAAAAACACAACTCGAAACATTTTATAGTGTAAGAGAATCTCCATGTCCTCCATTGGTTCGCCTAACCGTCAAACTGGCTCGCATCCACCCGCCGACGATACCCAAGGGGGTTTCCGGCAAACTCTATGCAAATTGCTTGACGGAGGATAAACGGCAAAATAACTCTATGTGGAGTTAGGCTTCAAAAGTGCTTCCTACCCAACCCCCCTCTTGTTTCCCTTCCCCTTTCTCCGAGTTCCCGCTCTACATTCTTACAATAGTTCCAAGCCTCAAATCTCAGTGTTCTTGTTGTCCAAAAAAAACGCCCATTTAAACGGGACGGTCTTATCAGCGGCTTGCACCGAGCTCCCGCTCCATGAATTATTGTCGGGGAAAACAAGTGGAAGTCATAAGTTGCGTTTTGATTGACATGTTTACATATTTGATGCAGCGCCGAAGTGAGACGGGAAAACAAAATTTGAGGCAGTTAACTTTCAAATCACTTTGAATCAAACGACGACGGTTCTGGATGTCAGTGGGGGCGGCGTGTGTGTGTGTGGGGGGGGGGTTATTCACCATCTTTATTATGAATAACTCCTCATTATATACTATGTGTGTCGAACTAAAGTGTCTGGTTGCTTTTCCTGCTTATGCTTTTGCATATTTCTATTTCCTGTGTGTATATATATGTGTGTGTGTGTGTGTGTGTGTGTGTGTGTGTGTGTGTGTGTGTGTGTGTGTGCATGCATGGATGATTACCCTATTTAAGAAAGGCCATCGTGATTAATGGTACCTTCATTAAGCTCGGCGAGATCATTTGCATACATTAAGCAAATGCGGTGGAAAATTTTGCTCGATTTAATGCTAAAAGCATCAAACGCCGCGTGACAGTCATTACCTTTAGTGTAATAGTTTAGTTACTTATATACACTCGAGATGGATATCTTTTCTTACATAATCGAACATAATAAGAGTAGGTAGAAGCTCACTTTTTTCATGTCAATTAAGTTTGCTTTTCCTGTGTTTAACATGTAAGATGACTAGAAAAAGCCCCGCCCCGTTTTTACTCATGTATTAATGAATGAATTTTGTATTTTAATGTATCTTTTACTCTTGTTTACTTGTTTTTATTCAACTAATTTCTTATGTAAAGTGAAAAGCGCTATACAAATAAAATGTATTATTATTATTATTATTACTTACTATTATTATTACTCAAACAATACAGAAGGTAGAGCGTACGAGTGCTGTCACATAGTACAACAAATACCATCAGAATACTAATCACACACATACAATATTAAGTATCCTGGTTGTAATATTCTGTTAATAATCAGGATTTGTACGCATCCAGGATGGCCGATAACCCCCCCGGCTGTGTAACCTTAGACAAAGGCGATGAAATGAAAGGAGCACGGGGTAGAGACGAATCTGAATTGCAAATGTTCCATATTTCAGTCAGCCGAGATTTAATTTTCAAAAAGGACACGTTAAAAAAAAAAAAAAAAAAAGGCTGCAGTGCGCCGCTCGTGCTTCCCAGCTGAATGTTGTTAATTTCTAGAAAGCTCCGCTGATTGCCCACTGCAGGCAGCTGACGTTCTCCGTGTGACATCAGGCTTTGTTTGGCAACTCGAATTTTCTCTCTCTGGTTCCCAAAAAAAAAAAAAAAAATGGGACGTGCTGCCTTTTATTATTCCTAGCCACAGGAAAAGACGACACAGAGGTCATTGCTATATCACGGCGATGATTAGCACCTCTTAGTCTCCTCTCCGTACAGGAAATTAGCTCGTTTATGCGCCGCAGGTGGGAAACGCAGAAATAGACAAATGCACAAACAGACACGAAGGCGTTTAAATGACACTGTAAACACCCGCCCCCCAACCCCCACCCACAGGGGCGCCCTGTAGCGTGTTTGGAACTGGAGCATGTTATGACCGAAATCGTGTCCTGTTTGCTCTCTGGATGCGAGCACATGTGGTGTGTCAGTTGCGGGGAAGGCCGAGATACCGGGAAACCCTGAAGGCCTCGCGTATGCGTTTGAACGCCACGCCGGCCACCAGCCGCTGCTTCGGGGAGTGCCGTGTGATTAGCAGCTGAGCCCGAGCCCCTTCGGGAGCCATCACTGCGGCAAGGAGCAGGTGTCTGCAGGCTCATGCACGCAAACAAACATCCTAACCGTCGCTCGTCGACTTCATTCGCTTTAGCAGCAGTGGGCGGGGCTTGTGATCACAATCTAACTTTATTATTTTGTTGGTTATTTTTACGCTTTATACTCGTCAGGCAGACAAAAAGCCTTGACATGTGATCCATAAACAATACTCCAACCTCAGAGTCGCCCGCTGAGCCAACACGAACGCCCCCGCCCACCCAAAGGTCACCTCGCTGTGTTCACATACTCTGACCTGGAAGTAATGACCTGTAATTCCGCTGATGTATTGGCAGGGCTGCTCGGCTCTGATGAAAGTCGGCGTATTTACAGACGGCCAGCAGGTCTGGAGCGATGCTTTAACAACGAGCAACGCCAAACGTAGCCTCCTGGTGCGGCGATACGGACTATTAAGTCTCGTTCATTCATTCATTTTCTATCCTCACGAGGGTGGCGGGGGTGCTGGAGCCTATCCCAGCTGTCTTCCGGCGAGAGGTGGTGGCCAGCCAATCACAGGGCACATATAGACAAACAACCATTCACACTCACATTCATACCTATGGACAATTTGGAGTTAGTCAATTAACCTAGCATGTTTTTGGAATGTGGGAGGAAACCGGAGTACCCGGAGAAAACCCATGCATGCACGGGGAGAACATGCAAACTCCAGGGTGGAATTGAACCCTGGTCTGCGTGCTAACCACTTGTGACTGTGCAGCCCCCATTAAGTGTCGTTATTTACTATTTGTAAACATCCGTCTGCCATGACGCTCCCCTTGTCTCTTTTATTACCATAGTTCGCTCACTATGAAGTAAGCTAACAAGCTAACTAGCCGACGAGAGTTGTAAAATTTGTAAAATTACTTGAAGTTTGGCAGATCTGCATATAAAAAAAACATTTAATGTCATAAATCAGACAACCCAAAACATCTATGACAATTAATAAAGAATAACAAATAAATAAAAGACAGTCATAATTAAATAGTACAAAGCAAAAATAATGAGTAGAAACTGACAGAAATATTAGTAATGGTAATGGTTTAATTTCATTTGAACATGCATCAGATTACAATTGAGTGCATCCCATAATTAGTTCCAAGTTGCACATGTCCAAAAGGAGCAGGAAGAAGCAAAGCTTATTAAATCCTACCCCTCCATTTGGTACTTTTACAATCAGTAACTGTTACATTTGTTCACTTCCTGCTTTCCTAATATAGTTGAAGTTGTTATTTTTATTATTTTTCACAATGAATGAATATTTTTTTATTTTATTAATTTATTTAAATTTATTTTATTTTTTTTTCATTTTATGAATGAATATTTTTTTTATTTTATTATTATTTTTATTTATTTTATTTTTAATTTTTTTGTCCCGTACCAAAGTAGGAGGTGAAATGACCATCTAATGACGTAATGGGTACCATAGTAACTGTCAATATAGTGATATATATAGCACATCATTGCAGAATATTACATTATATATATGTTACATATGAAATGAAGAAATATGCAATAGTTGATAGATATTACCTTGCTGCTCATCATTGCTGTAATAGAAATAAAATGTATAGTTTCAGAAAAAAAAAAAAGTCGCCTCCCAAATATAAATCAAGCTTAAATGCACACATAATTGCTCGACTGTGTTTCATTGTTTGGGAATTCCATGGAGGATTTATCCCAACCTCCTTAACTCCTCAAGGCTGCTCATTCCAAGAACAACTCTGAGGTACAATACCCTTCCAATCCCAATCATCTTCCCAGCTATCGTGTTTTGCGTGAGTTGCAAATAAGGGTTAGGCTTAATATGTCCGTGCTCGTTGGCCGGAGCGGCGCAATAACGGCGCAGATTTAGCGGGTTAATTGTGATGTAAACTGACAGTGACATCAAAACGGACGTACGATACATGTCAGCCTTATGAAGGCGGACAAAAGACGCATTAGCCATCACAAATCCCGACTTCACCGGTTGGCCTGATAATCTACCCTGATAGCTGTCATCTCGGCCTCCAATTTGGAAGAAAAAAAAGCAAATATTCTGCCTTTAGAAACATCCACTCTCCCCCTCCTGAAAGATTTGGTTCTTTGCAACACCAGTTATGCAGGGTCATCCAATACTCTACAAGAGAGGAGAAATATGATCTCAGGGAAGAACTACATTTGAGTCTTGAACCAGTCATGATGTGCTATATATATCACTATATTGACACTTACTATGGTACACATTATGGCATTGGATGCTCATATCACCTCCTACTTCGGTACTTGACAAAAAAATAAATTAATAAAATAAATTAATAAAATTATTCATTCATTCATGAAATGAAACAAAAATAAAATAAATAAAATAATGAAATAAAAAAAATATTCATTCATACATTCATGAACGAATAATTTTCTATTTTATTAATTTATTTTATTAATTTATTTTTTTTGTCACGTACCAAAATACGAAATGATATGGTACCTATGGTACCCATTATGTCATTGTATGGTCATATCACCTCGTACTTCACTACGGGACAAAAAAATCAAATACAATTAAAATAAAAAAAATAAATTAATAAAATAAAAAAATATTCATTCATTCATGAAATGAAATGAAACAAAAACGAAATAAATTTAAATAAATTAATAAAATAAAAACATATTCATTCATTCATGAATTTCATTTTATTAATTTATTTTTTATTCTATTTTATTAATTTATTAAATAAGTAAAATAAAAAAATATTCATTCACTCCTTCATTCATTCATGAATAATTTTCTATTTTATTAATTTATTTTTTTGTCACGTACCGAAGTACGAGGTGATATGGTATCTATGGTACCCATTATGTCATTGTATGGTCATATCACCTCGTACTTCAGTAGGTGACAAAAAACAAACAAACCTATATTAAAAATTATATTAGGAAAGCAGGAAGTGAACAAATGTAACAGTTACTGATTGTAAAAGTACCAGATGGAGGGGTAGGATTTAATAAGCTTTGCTTCTTCCTACTCCTTTTGGACATGTGGCACTGGGAACTGATTATGGGATGCACTCAATTGTAATCTGATGCATGTTCAAATGAAATTAAACCATTACCATTACTATATTGTACGGTGGGGGGTGTTTACATTTTTCTTTTTAGGTAAAATATCACAGGCGTGTGAGGAAACGGGTACACTGATGCTGACGCTGAGCTGACGAATGCGGGCCAATACCTGCTGAGGAATGGCGTTTGTGGAGGAATGTGGCATGTTGATGAACAGCATCATTTAGCGCTCCTCAGAATTGATAGGTAGATGGCCCATCGGCTTTTTTTGTCTTATTGATTTGCTAATTGGCCAGGACGAGGCAAAGCATCTGCTGTCAACCTTGAGTAAACGATGCAACCGTTGGATGATATCAAGCGCCCTCTTGGCTCCGCTTAGTATGGATGGTACAGTATACGTACGTATATCCATGGTAACCGATCAGGCGATGACTCCGCAGCAGTATCCGCCGTGCATGTACGGTATAAACAGAAGTGCAGTGGAGTAAGACTAAATAAAACGCCACCTACACACTCATTGGCTAAATCATAAGTTCCTGTTGTTTAGACTCCAGTGGGGCTCTGGGAACTGGAAACCAGTTAGACATCGAGTCACCAGCTTGGGTAAACGAACCTTAATCGATTTTATGTGCACGACTCATTTATATTATAGTACAGCACAGGTGTCCAAGTCAAAGCCCAAGGGCCAGATTCGGTCGGCCACTAGTTTCTGTGGTCCGCGAAAGCCTGGAAATAACGCCGGTCCAAGATTCACTGCCATTCCACCCAAATGTTTGTCAATGCGAGGCAGAGGTCTCACTCTGAACTATAATCTGCTAGCGTCTTTTAAACAATGACACGGCTAATTTGTAGCTTAAATAACTACAGTCAGGAAGTAGCGAATTGGACCAATCAGGTGGACGCCGATCCATCCACGAATATCACATTTTAGAGTCTTATTCAGCGATTTGTGTTTTGATCTGAAAAATCTTCGGTAAGTTTGATCAATTGTAAAATTAAAGCATCTGACATTCGGAGTTAAGTGACCAATTTTATGTGCCCGACTTATTTATATTATAGTACAGCACAGGTGTCCAAGTCAAAGCCCGGGGGCCAGATTCGGTCGGCCACCGAAAGCCTGGAAATAATGCCGGTCCAAAATATGTTTTGTCTGATGCTTCGGGTGGATCTGAACTATAATCTGCTAGCGTGTTTTAAACAATGACACGGCTAATTTGTAGCTAAAATAACTACAGTCAGGAAGTAGCAAATTGGACCAATCGGGTGGATGCCTGTCATAGGCTCCAGCACCCCCCACGACCCTTGTGAGGAAAAGCGGTAGAAAATGAATGAATGAATGAATAATATAACTATGAGACTGCAAGGTTGTGAGTGTTTAGCACGCAGGCCTCACAGCTATGTGACCCGAGTTCAATTCCACCAATTGCATGTATTCCCCGTGCATGCGTGGGTTTTCTCCAGGTACTCCGGTTTCCTCCCCCATTCCAAAAACATGCTAGGTTAATTAGCGACTCCAAATTGTCCATAGGTATGAATGTGAGTGTGAATGGTTGTTTGTCTATATGTGCCCTGTGATTGGCTGGCCACCAGTCCAGGGTGTACCCCGCCTCTTCCCAAAGACAGCTGGGATAGGCTCCAGCACCCCCGCGACCCTCATGAGGATAAGCGGTAGAAAATGAATGAATAATATTAATATGAGACTGCACGGTTGTGAGTGGTTAGCACGCAGGCCTCACAGCTAGGTGACCTGAGTTCAATTCCACCAATGGAATATTTTCCCCGTGGATGCGTGGGTTTTCTCCGGGTACTCCGGTTTCCTGAAACATTCCAAAAACATGCTAGGTTAATTAGCGACTCCAAATTATCCATAGGTATGAATGTGGGTGTGACAGCTGGGATAGGCTCCAGCACCCCTGCGACCCTCTTGAGGATAAGCGGTAGAAAATGAATGAATGAATGAATGAATGAATGAATCTGGGCTTCCGTAGCCAAGCAGACGTCACTAAGTAATAATGTACGTGTGTGCTGTACATTTTATACGTAGTATCGCATATTTATACTTGTTATTGTTTATTATTTATTATTTCATTTTCAAGTAAATGAATTGTGACTATTCAGGGAGCCGCTGTACGTATTTTATAGCGAGTACCACTTCACACGTGATAGCTGAAGCATGTCTCCAAGCATGTAGGCATTTAACGGAAACCCGGTGGATTTCTTTTCTCTGCTTTTTTTCCTCGTCTCCGTTGCCCACTTGATTTTCTCCAAGCATGAGAAAGGGCGGTTAAGCATGAAGTGACATTTCAAAAGCATTTTTTTTTTTTTTTGCAAAGCCTCTCCATGTTTTGTTTCGGGGTGCTGCGGGCCACGCAGATGTGGATGTGTGTCATTTATAAAAGGTTACCCCTTATCAAAAGCCATATATAGCGCAGCCTTTAATGGAGTCATGTGGTCGTGCAAGGTGTTTGGAGTGGTAATAAACATCAACGCTTGTTCGCAGGTGATGACTTTCTTTGCCACTCAAGGTTGTCGGCTGGAACGACGGTAGGAATAGCGAAAATAATATTGTAAATCAGGGGTCTCAAACACACGGCTCGTGGGCCAAATGTGGCCCGCAGGATGCTAGTTTAGGCCCCCGCCTTGATTTTGTTTGTTAGTGCGGCCCACGCAAGTTTGATATGGATGCTGTATGGTATCATGTACCCAGAAAAAATTATTACGTTTGATTAATGTTCATGTTTAATAACTGTTAATAGTCATCCTCCCTATCCGTGTGGAAGTGGTAAGTTTTTGGCTTTTTAAGTTTAAAGGAAATAACTTGGAGGCTACCGTTTAGGTCGCTAGCTCTCGAGTTTGCGAGTTAGCATGTGTCTCAAGTTGCGCAATATGTTGTAAATAAAAAAAAGTATAAATGTGACTATAGTCGTGTTTTGTCATGTCTACAGGGCTCTAATAATGCTTTGTTAATTTTAATCTGAAAAAAATAATTTGTCTACATCTGTTTTTAATAAATGCGTTTTTTTGTTTTTTTGGGAAAACCTGATGCAACCCAGTCTCACCCAGCTCAGCTCCAGTGGCCCCCCAAGTTTGAGACCCCTGTTGTAAATAATGTACATTGCAAAAAAAAAAAGATCAATCTCACATTGGAGCTCTGTGTGTGTGCATATGTGTACACGTTGGCGGGGGTTGATTAAATCCCCCACCAGATGGACCCCAGCGGTCGCCCGGTGAGCGTGGATCTACCCCGACCGGGATCAAACACAACGCGGGCTGCCGTCCACTCCACGGCTCCAAATCTCGCTTCAGCATCGACTCAGCCGGCGCACCTTGCTGCGCTTCTTCCCATATACTATTGTCGCAGTGCGGGTGTCCGGATCCATATTGTATCCTATAGAAATAACGGCACAAAGCGTACATTGTGTACGGATGACAGCAAGTCAGCGGGGCCCAGGAGCTGCCGGGCGGCTGAAGTTGAATGAAGTTGAATGTCACCCCGAGCTGAGAACGCTCTGCCGTCCAAATGGACAATAATCCACCAGAATCCTGGAGAGAATACCCTCCGAGTGCCAATACACATGCTAGAATCAACAGCCAATGGCGAGCTAAGCCTCTCTGGGCACCTCGACAAACCTTTCATTTATGTTTGGTTACAGCCTCTAAGACCCTCCATAATCTCTTTCATAAAATAAAGATAGTAAAAAACTGTATAAAAAACCTTGATGCCAGAACTAAACCCATAGGATCCAATAGGATCCAATAGGATCCAATAGGATCCCATAGGATCCCATAGGAGATATTATTACCGACAAAACACTTTATTGACCAAACACTTTAGGCTTTTTGGACTGGATTCCTGAGGTCTGATATTAGATTCTAAATATTCTATATATGGCTAGTACTGTAAACTCTGAACTATAATCCGCTAGCGTCTTTTACACGCCTTGAACACTGCTGGGTTAAACAATGACGCGGCTAATTTGTAGCTAAAATAACTACAATCAGGAAGTAGGGAATTGGACCAATTAAGTGGACGCCTATTCATCCACGAATATCAGAATTTAGAGTCTTATTCAGCGATTTGTGTTTTGATCTGAAAAATCTTTGGTAAGTTTGATTAATTGTAGAATTAAAGCATCTGACATTCGGAGTAAAGTGACCAATTTTATGTGCCCGACTCATTTATATTATAGTACAGCACAGGTGTCCAAATCAAAGCCCGAGGGCCAGATTCGGTCAACCATTTGTTTCTGTGGTCCGCAAAAAAATGGAAATAATGGCGGTCCAAAATATGTTTTGTCGCGGTGCTTCGGGTAAATTCATTGCCATTGCACCCAAATATTTGTCAGTGGCAGGCAGAGGTCTCACTCTGAACTATAATCCGCTAGCGTCTTTTACACGCCTTGAACACTGCTGGGTTAAACAATGACGCGGCTAATTTGTAGCTAAAATAACTACAATCAGGAAGTAGGGAATTGGACCAATTAAGTGGACGCCCATTCATCCACGAATATCACATTTTAGAGTCTTATTCAGCGATTGTGTTTTGATCTGAAAAATCTTCGGTAAGTTTGATTAATTGTAGAACTGTGGAGTTAAACATTCATAATTTTACAATGGGCATAGTAATAGCAAAATATCGATCCATCCAAAGTTCTTCTGGCTGCACGGCGCTTGTGTAGTTAGCGCGCAGCTAGGAGGCCCAGGTTCAATCTCTGTGTGGAGTTTGTATGTTTCTCCGTGGTTTTCTCCAGGTACCCTGGTTTCCTCCCACATTCCAAAAACATGCTAGGTTAATTAGCCACTCCAAATTGTCCATAGGTATGAATGTTAGTGTGAATGGTTGTTTGTCTATATGTGCCCTGTAATTGGCTGGGTCACCAGTCCAGGGTGTACCCCGCCTCTTGCCTGAAGACAGCTCGGATAGGCTCCAGCACCCACGCGACTCTTGTGAGGAAAAGCGGTAGAAAGTGAATGAATGAATGAATTTTACAATGGGCATAGTAACAGCAAAATATCCATCCATCCAATGCTCTTCTGGGTGCATGTCGGTCGTGTGGTTAGCGCGCAGACCTTACAGCTAGGAGACGCGGGTTCAATTCCACCCTTGGCCATCTCTGTGTGGAGTTTCTCCCCTGTTTTCTTCCCACATTCCAAAAACATGCTAGGTTAATTAGCCACTCCAAATTGTCCATAGGTATGAATGTGAGTGTGAATGGTTGTTTGTCTATATGTGCCCTGTGATTGGCTGGGTCACCAGTCCAGGGTGTACCCCGCCTCTCGCCCGAAGACAGCTGGGATAGGCTCCAGCACCCACGCGACTCTTATGAGGAAAAGCGGTAGAAAATGAATGAATTAATGAATTTTACAATGGGCAAATATCCATCCAATGCTCTTCTGGGTGCATGTCGGTCGTGTGGTTAGCGTGCAGACCTTACAGCTAGGAGACGCGGGTTCAATTCCACCCTCGGCCATCTCTGTGTGGAGTTTCTCCCCGGTTTTCCTCCCACATTCCAAAAACATGCTAGGTTAATTAGCCACTCCAAATTGTCCATAGGTATGAATGTGAGTGTGAATGGTTGTTTGTCTATATGTGCCCTGTGATTGGCTGGCCACCAGTCCAGGGTGTACCCCACCTCTTGCCCGAAGACAGCTGGGATAGGTTCTAGCACCACCGCGACCCTCGTGAGGAAAAGCGGTAGAAAATGAATGAATAAATAATAAAAAATAAATAAACTTCCCACGCAAACATAACGTAGTTTAGTTAAACATAGCGAAGCGTAGTTTGGGCATTTTTGGGGCGTTCAAAGCATCCGTGTCACTTCAACAATCGGCGAGAAGACGAGTCTGTGACAAATGTAGCGTTGCATCTTTCCAGGATCAGCATGAACAACTGACTCTACTTTCCATCTTAAGACTTTCCGTCACGCGTCGTGACACAGGCCGGGTTAAGCCGCTTCCTCCTCCGAGACCGCTAGCTACTTGAGTTACTCGATTCATTCACTCATCGGCCACAGTCGGCTCTGCTATTTCTATGATCCAAAGGCAAAATGTTGGCCGTGTTTGCTCACAGTCAACAGCGAGGACCCTGCAGCTGAGGCGGCAAGCTGTATCTCCGTTTCGCTCGGTAATTAATGTTCCATTTTCAGTCGGCGTCTCGACATCTTTTCATCCCCTCGAGTTTTCCATCAAGATGGCGTATCTAAATGACTGCTGATAGCTCTGAAGACGCTCAGCACATCAGGTGATTTTTGGAGTAATTCGGCGTCGTATAAGTGACTTCGTCATAACGGTTTGTGTGTTATGTCGTATGTTCCATGTGCTCGTTGCCTCCCAGCCACTTCCGTGGCTTTAATTTGTCTGGTCTTTGCACTTTTGTGTGCCTTTAATTTCCTCAACTGCACCGATTTAGTGCTTTGATGACTCACTGTGATGTTGACTGTGATACCGAGATAATTTAACATCATTTGCTGCGCCGTGGCTTGAAATGCGGTGCCGGTGCGGCAGAGCAGAGCAGAGCGGCGTGGCCTTTTCTTCCCTTTGAAGACTCAGACGGGAGACGATTTGATTTAACATACAACAGCGTTGCAGGTGCGTTGTGCTTCGGACCGTGAAATTACCTCCAATCGGTATCCCCGCCGTGTGCGCCATTGATTTATGACAGGGGTCTCAAACACGCGGCCCGTGGGCCAAATGTGGCCCGCAGGACACTAGTTTGAGGCCCCCGCCTTGATATGAAAGTTTAATGTTAGTGTAGTAAGTTTGATATGGATGCTGTATGGCAGGGGTCTCAAACTCAATTTACTTGGGGGCAACTGGAGCTCGGGTCTGGGTGAGACTGGGCCGTATAAGGTTTTACAAAAAAAAATGCATTTATTAAAAACCAAAAAATTAAAAAGCTTCGCTTTGGTTCCAATTTTCTACAAGAAAAGCTCTGATAAAACATTCCACTGTTCTCAAATATCTTACTTTTTATTTTTCTACACAAAATAAGATGAAAAATAAATAAACAAATCAAGAATAAAGAAAATCAGAAATAAATAAATAATAATAATAATAATAAAACAGCAAATAATAAAAACTTAAGAAACCACATATAGTTGGTGGGTAGACAAATTATTTTTTTCAGATTAAAATGAACAAAGCATTATTAGAGCCCTGTAGACATGACAAAACACGACTATATTCACATTTATACGCTTTTTATTTACAACATATTGCGCAACTGCAGGGTCTTGAGACACATGCTAACTCGCAAACTAGAGAGCTAGAGACCTAAACGGTAGCCTCCAAGTTATTTCTATTAAACTTAAAAAGCCAAAAACATACCACTTCCACACAGATAGGGAGGATAACTATTAACACACATTAAACTTTCATATCAAGGCGGGGGCCTCAAACTAGTGTCCTGCGGGCCACATTTGGCCCGCCGGCCGCGTGTTTGAGACCCCTGCTGTATTGTATCATGTACCCAGAAAAAATTATTACGTTTGATTAATGTTCATGTTAAAGGTTAACAGACTGTTGTCTGCCACATCACGCTAATAATGGCCGACTGATTTCTCGGATCTACTCGGCTCGGACTCGAACCCGCTGACACACGGGCTGCAATTCTCGTTTGTTGATTGTTACCGGCAGAGGGTGGACATCTGCCAGCAAAGAGGCCATCAGCGGAGGAGCGCGGCGATATGCTTCTGATGCCAGAACTTGTAAAGCGCAACTAAATCAATCCTCCAAGGGCGAATCAAGAAGAGTCTTAGTAAGCAGCGCCGCACTGCTCGACTATCAAACGTGTAAGACTGCTGTGTTCTCTTGAAATCAGCCCACCGGGGGGGTTGAATCCAGTACTATTGAAACACATTGGATGGTAGAGGATAGTAAAAACTGGAATCAGGTGATTTTTTTTTCAGCCCTGTTAAGAATTTTTGGTATCGTAAAATATTATCGGTTAGCACGCAGGCCTCACAGCTAGGAGACCCGAGTTCAATTCCATGTCTGTGTGGGGTTTGCATATTCTCCCCGGGTTTTCTCCGGGTACTCCGGTTTCCTCCCACATTCCAAAAACATGCTAGGTTAATTAGCCACTCCAAATTGTCCATAGGTATGAATGTGAGTGTGAATGGCTGTTTGTCTATATGTGCCCTGTGATTGGCTGGCAAAGCTACCAAATCTTAAGCACTACACATTAGATATTCATTAGTTCCTCAGTAACTACTCTACTCATTAGTTATCATTTAGTTCCTCAGTAACTACTCTAAATGTATGTACAGTACCTTAGTTCCTCAGTAACTACTCTACTCTTTAGTTACCCATTAGTTCTTCAGTAACTACTCTAAATGTATGTACAGTACCTTAGTTCCGCAGTAACTACTCTACTCATAAGTTACCCATTAGTTCCTCAGTAACTACTCTAAATGTATGTACAGTACCTTAGTTCCTCAGTAATGTACATTACCTTATTTCCTCAGTAACTACTCTAAATGTATGTACAGTACCTTAGTTCCTCAGTAATGTACAGTACCTTAGTTCCTCAGTAACTACTCTACTCATTAGTTCCTCAGTAACTACTCTAAATGCATGTACAGTACCTTAGTTCCCCAGTAACTACTCTACTCATTAGTTATCCTTTAGTTCCTCAGTAACTACTCTGAATGTATGTACAGTGCCGTAGTTCCTCAGTAACTACTCTAAATATATGTACAGTACCTTAGTTCCTCAGTAACTACTCTACTCATTAGAAAAATTGAATTGCAGTATAGTAATTTAAATACATGGATAATATAAATATAATGATACGGATTAAAATCCAACACATATTGTCAGAATTATCACAGCAAAACTGGCAGAAATACTCATAAGCTCTTTGGGAATCTACCTCGGCTGTGATTGGTTGACAATGAGGAAGTGTTGTGTTTGCGTTGTGGAGCGCTATGATGTAATTAAGCACTGCTGTTAGCGTGTTAAGGTTGGTAATACATTTAAAAGGAGCGTCAGACTCTGTGCTCGTCTGTAAGTATAGTATACTGGGTGACCAAACGTCCTGTTTTCCCAGGACATGTCTGGTTTTCACATCCTGTCCTAGGTTTTTCTGTCAGGAAGGGATTCAAATGTCCTGGTTTTCATTGGGTCATTATATTGGCTGGTATTAGGGAACTCTGCTGGTTGGATTTTTGAATTTTTGAATTCAAAAATGTTGCAAAAAAAATAACCTAGCATAGTTCATCATTTGACGCTGGCTGATATGAAGTCTTGTCAATTGACGATGGTTCGGAATTGGTTTGCTTGACTTTGGTCTGGTAGTCTGGTTAGATTGCATTTCCACTGCAAATGGTGTCACACTGGATCTGGTCGGAATGGCGTCCGTAATGGCGGAGGTCGACACTGTGATATGTTGTTGTCCTTCTGTTGGTCAGCCCAATGTTGGCCAACAAGCATCCAAAGTCTGGTTTTCATGGACTTTCAGCACCCTTGTACACTCATAGTGTACAAGTACTTGTAGTGTACACTTGTAGTGTCCAAGTACTCGTAGTGATGTCCACTTGCTTTCTCCTAATTGGGAAATGTTATGCCGTCTTGGTGGTGCTGCTTTGATTTCACACCATTCACACGCTGAAGTATTCATCTGCATCCCGCCAACACGCCTCGCCGTGAAATAACTTGTGGGGATGAGAGAGCAATACGGATAAACATAGCAGCACATATAAGTAGAATTCCGTACTGACTAGTAAGATGATACCTGTAATATACATCAATAAATATCACTAAATCCTTACATCCGGAATTTAACACCACTGGTGTTTTCCAAAGAAAACATGTTTTCCTGCTATACATCCAATACAATAAAATCAATACAGGCTATATAGCATCAGTTATTAACATGCTACTAGTTATTAACATGCTACTGCTCATATCGGGTCACCAGATTTGGGTGACCAATAACCAGGTAATGAGATTGTCCTGATGAGGTAATACTTAATAAGGTACACAAAAACACAGTAGTTAGAGGAACAAAGCTACCAAATCTTAAGCACTACACATTAGATATTCATTAGTTCCTCAGTAACTACTCTAAATGTACGTACAGTACTTTAGTTTCTCAGTAACTACTCTACTCATTTTTTACCCATTAGTTCCTCAGTAACTACTCTAAATGTATGTACAGTACTTTAGTTCCTCAGTAATTACTCTACTCACGTGTTATCCATTAGTTCCTAAGTAACTACTCTAAATGTATGTACAGTACTTTAGTTTCTCAGTAAATACTGTACTCATTTTTTACCCATTAGTTCCTCAGTAACTACTCTAAATGTATGTACAGTACTTTAATTCCTCAGTAACTTCTCTACTCATTTTGTACCCATTAGTTCCCAAGTAACTACTCTAAATGTATGTACAGTACTTTAGTTTCTCAGTAACTACTCTACTCATTTTTTACCCATTAGTTCCTCAGTAACTACTCTAAATGTATGTACAGTACTTTAGTTCCTCAGTAATTACTCTACTCACGTGTTATCCATTAGTTCCTTAGTAACTACTCTAAATGTATGTACAGTACCTTAGTTCCCCAGTAACTACTCTTCTCGTTAGTTATCAATTAGTTCCTCAGTAACTACTCTAAATGCATGTACAGTACCTTAGTTCCCCAGCAACTACTCTACTCATATGTTATCCATTAGTTCCTCAGTAACTACTCTACTCATTTTTACCCATTAGTTCCTCAGTCACTACTCTAAATGTATATACAGTACTTTAGTTCCCCAGTAACTACTCTACTCATGTGTTATCCATTAGTTCCTCAGTAACTACTCTACTCATTTTTTACCCATTAGTTCCTCAGTCACTACTCTAAATGTATATACAGTACTTTAGTTCCTCAGTAACTACTCTAATCATGTGTTATCCATTAGTTCCTCAGTAGCTACTCTAAATATATGTACAGTGCCTTAGTTTCTCAGTAACCACTCTAAATGTATGTGACATTTAGAGTGGTTACTGAGAAACTAGTTCCTCAGTAAAGCTTAGTTCCTCAGTAAATACTCTACTCATTAGTTATCCATTTGTTCCTCAGCAACTACTCAAAACGTACGTACCATAGTCATTGGTTCATCATTGGTTATTCATTACCAGGACGGCCAAGACAGGACATGTCCTGGTAATACAGGACATGTCCTGGTAATACAGGACATGTCCTGGTAATACAGGACATGTCCTGGTAATACAGGACATGTCCTGGTAATATTACCACTAGCACTGCAATATAAATGTCCCAAACGACATTTTGCGGAGTTTTAAAGGTGATGAATGATCTCAGCGTCATTGCAGTTGGGAATGTCCTCCCTGCTCTCCATCCGACTTCTAAAGAGCAGCTGAATGTGTCCGTCAAGGGCAATTCCATACGGAGAGGCTATCCAATGTATCCTGGTCAAACCAGCCACTTTTATACTTATAGTTGTGGGATATTACAGAGATGCTTAATGGGAATATTTGAATTGTTTGTCTTTTTTTTTGGCTTTCTCGCATTTGAGGGAATTGAAGCATCCGTTTTCCTTTGCTGGCTAATAATCAAGGTGTTTTCTCTCTTTGGCTTTTGAGGTACGGCGCCTCAGCCGGCGTCGTCACGTCTCCTCCTTTAAATAGAAGTCTTATTATGCGGAGAGAAAGACAAGGCAGGTGTTGAAATCCCCGCGTCTGACAGTTAACAAGACCCAAAAGCAAAAGCGGCTGCAATTATCGCCGCGCACGCCGCATATTCAAATATGATATACGACACATGCTATTATTTGTCTGCGCTTTCACCGGCGTTATCGCGAAACTACACATGGGCTGCGTGGATATTGTGTCTCCGCACACAATGCTACGCTCGCAGCACATTGAATCTTTGTTCACACGGGATATTCAACACCAGCAAATAGGAACCCTTGTCAGTTCGTGGAGGAGAACAAACGGGGTGAAGAGCGAGCCCGAGACACACAACACGGTGTGCGGCTAATCCATTAAGGTGTGTGACGAAGGAGGGGTTTCGGGTAAAGAGTGAAGGGCACGCGAGGTTCAGGACAATTAACCGGTTCTCTCTCCGTAAATTAGCATGCTAGAAGCAGCAGCTCAAGCACACTCGTGAGGTCGAGCACTTAAAGCCCGAGCTCCTCGCCGCCGCTCATGGTGGGGGGACTGGCGGCCACTTTGTGCTCCGAAGTGCTTTGTGTGTGTGTGTGTGTTTTTGTGGATGCGAGGAATAGCCGGGAAGAAAATTAAAGCACGGAAATCCATCCAATGCACGGATCGCGCCTCCCCTTCCGAATCCTAAAATATAATATTTTGACGTTATTCTTAGAATTTAACATTTTCCTTATTTTTTCCCAAATTACAATTTTACTTTGTTTTGTTTGTTTTCATAATATTAGGACTTTTTTCTTCATTATTTCAACTCAATGCTACTAAAATTACATTTTTTTCTACAAGTTGATTTGTGTAAAATTGTGACTTTTTCCTCTTAATATTTTGACTTTATTTTCATAAAATTTGATCAGTTTTTTTCTTGTGTAATTTTTTAAAAATCTTGCAACAACTTTTTTTTTATTTTCTAAAATTTTACAAAATTTTTGACTTTTTCCTCTTAATATTTTGACTTTATTTTCATAAAATTAGATCAGTTTTTTTCTTGTGTAATAAAAAAACTTTTACAAAATCTTAAAAAAAATTACAAAATCTTACAATTTTTTTTACAACATTTTACAATGTGTTTTACAAATTTTTGTAACATTTTACAAAAATCTTACAAAATCTTACAAAATCTTACAAAATTTTACAAAATCTTACAAAATCTTACAAAATCTTACAAAATTTTAATAATCTTAATATTTTGAATTTAACCTTTTGCCTATTTTTCCCAAATTACAATTTTATTTTGTTTTGTTTGTTTTCATAATATTAGGACTTTTTATCTTCATTTTTTCTTCATTATTTCAACTCAATGCTACTAGAGAGATATTTTTTATAAAAATAATAAAAAATTACATAATATTAAATAAATATAAAATTAAATAATAAAATTAGAAAATAAATAAAAAGAAATAAAAAATAAAAAAGAATAATAAAAAGAAATAAAAAAAATGATAATAAAATGTTATATTTTATAATCAGATCTAGATTCAGCTCGGTTTAGTCACTATTAAATTATGTGTTTGTTTTTTTTTAACAAGCCTTACTCCTTCCCATATGCCAAATGCACATGAGGATTTAATGGTTTATTTTATTTGGTTTTAACACCACAGTTACAATTTTATAATGGATAAATATTAACATCATTGGAAAAATACCAAGACATCAATGCGGATAAAAAGATATATATCTTTATAGAAAATTATGTTTGCTTTGTTGTGGACTGAGTGTCAGAATGAAGAATACTGGGTTTCGTACTTACTCACAGAAGGACGCCACAATGGCAGTAAAAAGCAGTCGAAATGTCCTTGATGGACGACGTCAGCCACTCCCTCCATCTGTCCATACACGGCATTGTAATGCGCAGCGTGTACCCTTAACTAGGACATGGCAGCAACAAGGTTTCATCTTTTTCATCTTGGGTAATGACACACACACACATGCCTGATATAACACCAGACCGGAGAGGAGAGCAGATTGTGTTTATAGCTAATTTACTGAGTAACGGCAGCCACTTTCAGGGCTCTGTAAAAACCAGCGTCCTGTAGCGCAATTTTGCAAATAACATGGCCGAGCTACCAACTGTTTTCACGTTCTCGTTCTCAATTAGAAGGAAAAAGGTTATTTGGATCGTATTACCGATGGAGGAAACAACCTGGAAACGTTGGCCTTTAAGAAATGTGAAAATGAGCGCTCTCCATTTGGGATTCATATTTATTTACCCGCTGGCGTACAAAGAAAAAGGGAAAAGATGCCTTTTGGGATGTTGCTTTCACGTACGTTTCATCCTTTTTCTATGCCGCTTATCCTCACGAGGGTCGCTGGGGTATGCTGGAGCCTATCCCAACCTGGACTGGTGGCCAGCCAATCACAGGGCACATATAGAAAAAAAAGACTAAGAATTATCATAACAGAAAAAGGATTAAAACTGTTCTCTCGATGAAGTACTGTATTTCCTCAAATAGTCCAAATACTCCACTCTAGTATTTGCTGCAATATCAAATTCCTTGGTAGGTCCATCAATCAAGTTTCTTCCTTTTGTAAAAAATCTATAAATATATCATCATAAAAATGCAATATCGGTTGATATCGGTATCTGATTTTTTTTCCTGATCATGAAAACCGTTGTACCCATCCCATTTGCTACCCAAAACAGCAGCACCCACTGAATTAAACGGCGGTGTCTTAGCTACGTCTTAACTACGTCTTAGCTACATCTTAGCTACATCTTAGTTACATCTTAGCTATGTCTTAGTTACGTCTTAGCTATGTCTTAGTTACGTCTTAGTTACGTCTTAGTTACATCTTAGCTACATCTTAGTTACGTCTTAGTTATGTCTTAGCTATGTTTTAGTTACGTCTTAGTTATGTCTTAGCTATGTTTTAGTTACGTCTTAGGTACGTCTTAGCTATGTCTTAGTTACGTCATAGCTATGTCTTAGCTATGTCTTGGCTATGTCTTAGCTACGTCTTAGCTATGTCTTAGTTACGTCTTAGCTATGTCATAGTTACGTCTTAGCTACATCATAGTTATGTCTTAGTGACATCTTAGCCACATCTTAGCTACATCTTAGTTACATCTTAACAATGTCTTAGCTACGTTTTAGCGACGTCTTAGATACGTCTTAGATATTTCTTAGCTATGTCTTAGTTACGTCATAGCTATGTCTTAGTTAAGTCTTAACTACGTCTTAGCTACATCTTAGCTATGTCTTGGCTATGTCTTAGCTACGTCTTAGCTATGTCATAGTTATGTCATAGTTATGTCTTAGCGACGTCTTAGCGACGTCTTAGCGACGTCTTAGCCACGTCTTAGCTACATCTTAGTTACATCTTAACTACGTCTTAGCTACGTTTTAGCGGCGTCTTAGTTACGTCTTAGATATGTCTTAGCTATGTCTAAGTTACGTCATAGCTATGTCTTAGTTAAGTCTTAACTACGTCTTAGCTACATCTTAGCTATGTCTTAGCTACGTTTTAGCTATGTCTTAGTAACGTCTTAGCCTTAGCTACGTCTTAGCTATGTGCGGAGATGTAGTGATCCATTCATAATGAACCAGTCCTTTTCCTGAAGAAGAATTGCATCAAATGTCATGAATCTGTACACAACCCCAGACAGCGGGTGCCGGTGTATTTTTTTTCCACCAGAGGTTATTTTTTTTACAGTTGGCTCGTATTTCCACTGCTCGGGTGTAGTCTCAGATGTACGTATTATTATTATGAACGTGTTATTACACAACATTTACAACTCTTTTGTAAATGCCACACCAAACTTGGTCTTTGTTTATTTCGCATTATGGTTAGAACTTTGACTTCCTGTTTGGGCTTATTATGCAGCCCGTTAAGGCGGCAAACTAATTGGGCCTGAAGTAATTCATGACCCCCTGCCAAGTCGCCACCTGCCACCATGACGTCCACTGGTAAGCTCGTGCCAAGATGGCCATCACAGGAGCGCCATGCCATGTTAGACTCTGGTTTCCATGAATACGGAATATTGCATTTCCAGGGTAGCTGGTCTTAGTCGTGTGTGTGTGGAGTGTCTGCAGCATGTATGCATGATAGGACTGCTGCTTCCAGGCAGGTAGGGTCTGGAAAAGGAAGCAAGAGCTCCCCCTTCTTGCCTGTCTGAGACATAAACCAGCAAGGTTTGCTTCTATAGTGAATCTTTTTTTTTTTTTCAAAAGCACATATGTAGCCGTGACAATCAAAGCTGAGCATTATTATCCTTGCAGATGCATAATTTATAATGCAGGTCCTGAATGGGATCTCATTAGATGCTTGGAGTCTATCTGGCCAGCAACGGGCTTCATTTTTCATGACTGGTTAAACGTGCACATGACTGCTGATAAGATGCATTCATCGGCTCCTCTGCCTGGGGTGGGGTGCCGCCCCTACTGCCAACCAATGGGACCCTGCTAAGCCAATCAGGTCCCTGAACATCTCTGGGATGATTTTAGGTTGGATGCGTGTATCTCGTCATGGGTGTTGATGCTCCGATGTTGATACAGTCAGATATGACTATTACACAAGAATGACGGATGAGGAAGAATGAGGCCATTTTAATCCAACAATATGTGTACTATTGTCGGTGACGTCAAGTCACTATAATGTACAGTTCAGTACATAATCCCATTATGTTATTATATTAATTTATTTGGCAATTAGGGTATGTCATCATTTGGTAATGGTAATGGTTTAATTTCATTTGAACATGCATCAGATTACATTGAGTGCATCCCATAATCAGTTCACAGTTCCACATGTCCGAAAGGAGTAGGAAGAAGCAAAGCTTATTAAAGTCCTACCCCTCCATCTGGTACTTTCACAATCAGTGACTGTTACATTTGTTCACTTCCTGCTTTCCTAATATAGTTTAAGTAATTTTGTATTATTTTTCACAATGAATTAATATTTATTCATTTTAAATTTAAAAAAATATTTTAAATTAAAAAAAATATTTCAAATTAAAAAAAATATTTTTATTTTTTTAATACATTTTTATTTTTTTATTATTATTATTTTTGTCATGTACTGAAGTCGGAGGTGATATGAGCATCCAATGCCATAATGGGTACCATAGTAAGTGTCAATATAGTGATATATATAGCACATCATGACTGGTTCAAGACTCTTCATCCTTGTATTTAGCAAACATCAACTGCTTGTATTGTTTCTTGAATTGGCTCATCGTTGTGCATTGTTTGATTTCCTTACTCAATCCATTCCATAGTTTGATTCCACATACTGAAATGCTATGGCTAGCATAACGTAGTCCTAGCATAGAAGTGTTTCAAATGTACTTCTTCCCTGAGATCATATTTTTCCTCTCTTGTAGAGAAGTATTGGATGACATTTTTAGCTAATTGCTTATTTTTAGCCTTATGCATTATTTTAGCTGTTTGAAGATGAACTATATCAGCAAGTTGAAGTATTTGAAATTTTACAAATAAGGAGTTAGTATGTTCTCTGTAGGCGCCATTATGAATTATCCTTACTGGCCTTTTTTTGCAGTACATTTAGCGAGTGAAGATTGCTTTTTATAGTTATTAGCCCATATTTCCACACAATAAGTAAGATACGGTAGAATGTGATTTCTGATTGAGAACAAATTTTGCTTTGTTCAATATTGAAATATTTCTGGCCACCTTTGGATTTGATTTTTCCACATGAAAACTTAGATTGCTGCCATTATTTGCATTATTAAGGCAGGTTTTGCTTATCCTAAGCAGTCCAGTTGTACAGCACGGTGAATAATACCTCCAAAGCTAGCATTAGTGTTATTGTATTTGTAAGGTTTGTATGCAAGTGTATTACCCGGTACGGTGAAGCCAATAAGCAATGTTTTCCTATAAGTGGCAATAGTAATTGTTGAACATTATGTGTTGTGTGTGGATGGCGGCGAGGGTTGATGGGGGGGTGTGGTGGTGGGGGTGAAGGCTGCATACACACACCAATGCAAATGTACAGAGGACACTCAGTAATAGCTAATTTATATACACAGTGCTGTGCAGGCATCCTATTACCATAGCGCCCGAGGCTGCAATCACTCTCCTAGCGCTCGGCTCCACGTTGCTCTGCTCCGGCTCACTCAGGCGCGGAGCTGAGCAGCGATTGATTGCTTTGCTGGGATTCAAAAAGCCTTTTCTCTGCCAAAAGCGGGCTGAGGCTGGCGTGTGCCGAAGAGGGCTCCGAGCCAGCCAGAGAGCAAAGGTGTTAACACCGAGGGAGGGGTGGCGGATGGGGAGGAGGAGGGTAAGGCGAGGCCCCACGGTTGACGGGCAAGCCGAGACGCCAATGACACACTGGAGTAAAGAGGTGGAGGGGGCGGGCGCTGCTCTGAGAAGGGGACTTGTGGGGAGGGAGTGATGGGGGGGATGCTGGCTGCACTCGCATCCAAGCTCATCATTCCGCTCTCAGCATCTGTGGAAGAAGGCGCTGCCTGCGCCGTGCGCACCTTCCGCTAAGCTGCTCCCCGCTCGCCGCTGAGACTCAGGGAAGCCGAGGACAGAATATTAAGAAGCAGAAGGTCTGTCGCTGCACAGCGAGACAGGGAAGGAGATTGAGGAGCATCTCTCGGAATCATTGCTGAAGCTGCCGTGTGTGTGTGGGGGGGTAAGAGAGACACAGAGAAATCAACCGCCGGCGTCTCCCAAATGGAGTGGAATGGGTTTAAGATGGTAAGGAAGAAAGCTCCAGGCTTGCCATTACGCATAATTACACATTTCTTACTAGAATGCATGTTTGCGTCCACCGACCAACTTATACTGGCTTCAGTGGGCTCCTTCTGCCAGGCGTGGGGAGAGACGACATGCTTTTCCTGCCTTTGCACCATTCCGTATGATGTACCTGCATGCATGTGCTCCGTCACGGTACACGGCTGTGGGATTGATGTCCATGCTAAGTCGCCCTGAGCTAACGAGGCTCGTGGACGCGGGAGTCGGTGTGTTTGAGTTTTTGCGCATGCCCGGATTACATGATGTGGAATGTTCTGATTATTACTACTACTAGTAACTACTTATTGGCTTGCTTATTAGCCTGCTTATGTCCTATTGTATGGAATTTTTTTTTTTAAGTTTTTTTTTGAAGATTTTTTCATGATTTTTTGGGGAAAAAAAATTAAAAAAAATCAATAAAAATATCAAATTATTTAGGGGGTGTAAAACATTTTAGGTGGACTGAAAAAAATCAATATTTTTTTAAATCAATAAAAAATATCAAATTATTTAGCGGGACTTAAGAACATTTGGGGGGGGCTGAAAAAAATAAATATTTGTTTAAATCAATAAAAAATCTCAAATTATTTAGGGGGGCTTAAGAACATTTTAGGGGGACTGAAGAAAATAAAGATTTTTTAAATCAATAAAAAAATATCAAATTATTTAGGGGGTCTTAAGAACATTTTAGGGAGACTGGAAAAAATCTATATATTTTTTAAATCAATAAAAAAGATCAAATTATTTAGGGGGTCTTAAGAACATTTTAGGGGGGCTGGAAAAAATCAATATTTTTTTAAATCAATAAAAAAGATCAAATTATTTAGGGGGCTTAAGAACATTTTAGGGGGGCTGAATTTTTTTTAAATCAATAAAATAATATCAAATTATTTAGGGGGCTTAAGAACAGTTTAGGGGGGCTAAAAAAAATCAATATTTTTTTAAATCAATAAAAAATATCAAATTATTTAGGGGGACTTAAGAACATTTGGGGGGGGTGAAAAAAATCAATATTTTTTTTTAATCAATGAAAATATCAAATTATTTAGGGGGGCTTAAGAACATTTTAGGGGGACTGAAAAAATTCAATAATTTTTTTAAATCAATAAAAAATATCAAATTATTTAGGGGCACTTAAGAACATTTTAGGGGGACTGAAAAAATTCAATAATTTTTTTGTAAATCAATAAAAAATATCAAATTATTTAGGGGCACTTAAGAACATTTTAGGGGGGTCTGAAAAAAAATCAATATTTTTTTTGTAAATCAATAAAAAATATCAAATTATTTAGGGGGTCTTAAGAACATTTTAGGGGACCTAATAATCGGCCTAATGACGCCACTGTTGGTCACCTCAAGCTGATGCTAACAACTTGGGTTGTCAGAATACCAAAGACGGACGTTGTATGTCCAATTTCCTGAGGACATCTGCTCACCTTTTACCTTGGCGTAGAGTCTGGAAGATCTAGAAAGCTTTTCTAGAGCAGGGTCCACAGCTCAGTACAAAGGCCCGACAATGAGCATAATAGGTCCCTTGAAGTCGTTAAAGACGGCCACCCCGTCAGGCGGGGGTGCTTTGGTGCTTTCTGGGGGAGTTTTTTTGGAGTCGGGGTGTTTTGAAGGTGAATGGCGGCGAGGGACGGCGATGTGGCGGTTATGACCCCCGCCAGTATGTTTTCTTTGACTCTGTGCGGTGATTGTCCGTCGGCTCCATGACTCTCCCAACAAGGATGCTAACTGTTTGGCATGTTGGCTTCTTTTTGCTAATGCTAATCGGGGGCCCCCCAGTACCCCCCCAATGCTCCTTGTTCACCAGGACACTCAGAGCTTTGTGGTTAAGTGAGGCACTGCTGCTTAGCGGGGGACACGTGATTGATTGAGGCAGGAAGTCGTGGGGACAAACGGACGCAAACGGAGGGGTCGTACGATCAAACCTGGATGACAAGCAGGTAAAAAAGAGAGTCGGACATCTTGTACAGTAGGCGTGATGTCTTGATGGGAGCCAGCGGGGCGCCTTGGCTATCACTTCACGCACATACGCACGCATTCCAACATGCAGGACTTATTACCCTCAGGCAGAACATGGCGAGCTCCAAGGTTACACATCAATGCTAATAGGCTAGGGTGTGTAAGGAAAGTATGAATATGTATCAAGTGGATTAAATATAAGTGAAGATCACGGATCAGGGAATGCCGTGTGTGTGTGTAGCCTTTCGGCAGCTTTGCATCCTTTTTATCCATTCGCCTTCAAAAAAAGGGGCGATGCGAGCGGCCATATTTGTTCCCGGGTGTCACCCGCGTTACCTGTTCTCCATCGGCTCCAAGATTTAGTAGAGATATTGAGAATTGTTTTCGGCCTACTATCATTGTTATTATTCTTCTGATTATTACTACTACTAGTAGGCTAGTATTAGCCTGCTTATTGGCTTGCCTATTAGCCTGCTTTTGCCCTATTGTATGGAATTTGAATTTTAAAAAAAATTATGAAGATTTTTTCATGATTTTTTTTGTTAAAAAATGAATTAAAAAAATAAAAAATATCAAATTATTTAGGGGGGCTTAAAAACATTTTAGGGGGGCTGAAAAAATCATTTTTTTAAATCAATAAAATTATCACATTATTTAGGGGGACTTAAAAACCTTTTAGAGGGGCTGAAAAAAACATTTTTTTTTAATCTATAAAAAAATATCAAAAATTTTAGGGGTTGCTTAAGAACATTTTAGGGGGACTAAAAAAATCAATATTTTTTTAAATTAATAAAAAATATCAAATTATTTAGGGGGGCTTAAGAACCTTTTTTAGGGGGGCTGAAAAAAATCAATATTTTTTTTAAATCAATAAAAAATAGTAAATTATTTATGGGGGGCCTTAAGAAAATTTTAGGGGGGCTGAAAAAATGAATATTTTTTAAATCAATAAAATATATCAAATTATTTAGGGGGCCTTAAGAACCTTTTTTAGGGGGGCTGAAAAAAAATGAATATTTTTTAAATCAATAAAATATATTATATTATTTAGGGGGGCATAAGAACCTTTTTTAGAGGGGCTGAAAAAAACATTTTTTTTTAAATCTATAAAAAATATCAACATTTTTAGGGGTTGCTTAAGAACATTTTAGGGGGACTGAAAAAATAAATTTTTTAAAAATTAATAAAAAATATCAAATTATTTAGGGGGGCTTAAGAACCTTTTTTAGGGGGGCTGAAAAAAATCAATATTTTTTTAAATCAATAAAAAATAGTAAATTATTTAGGGGGGGCCTTAAGAACATTTTAGGGGGGCTGAAAAAATGAATATTTTTTAAATCAATAAAATATATCAAATTATTTAGGGGGCCTTAAGAACCTTTTTTAGGGGGGCTGAAAAAAATGAATATTTTTTAAATCAATAAAATATATCAAATTATTTAGGGGGACTGAAAAAAAATCAATAATTTTGAAGATGGTGTGTCGGCCTTGTGCTGGAAGATACGGCACAGTCAAGTACAGTATAGTCACATACCAAGACCGACCGTTATTAACATTTCTTCCACCAGCGTACGCTACACTGCCTTGCACCTCCCCCTCCAACCCCCCCTGCTTGATAAAAGCTGCAATTAGCCTCCCCTGTCTCTCTTCAACCGCCGTTGTTCGCTGACAACAAAGAAAGCTAATGGGGCCAGCTAGGTTATTTATTTATTCTACGACCCAATGCTGAATGGCCAATATGCGGGGATCCAGTAGAAATTCGCAGGCCCAAGTTCGAGTTCCCAGCGATCCAAGTGGCATTGAAAATGGCCACGGTTTATCACATTCATCGCTATAAGTGGCGCGGGGATCAAAGCTCCAAAAGGTCACACCGGGGTGTGTATGTCTGTGTGTGTGTGTTCATGCTTCTCATGCTAGGTGCAAATAACAACGGACAACTAATGCATTGATTGACACGTGTTGTCCCCGCCTCTTCTGGTCTTGCTTTTA
Organism: Doryrhamphus excisus; assembly: GCF_030265055.1. Taxonomy (NCBI): domain Eukaryota; kingdom Metazoa; phylum Chordata; class Actinopteri; order Syngnathiformes; family Syngnathidae; genus Doryrhamphus; species Doryrhamphus excisus. The sequence continues at coordinate 19,065,041 of NC_080470.1, forward strand.
GTTCAATGGCTCCATCTTGCAGAGTGTGTATAAAAAGGCTCGGGGCAGAAGATGCATTTAGACGCAGCGGATTCCTTAATTGCATATTTACTGTGGCAGCTTTGTCTCCGAGACGGACAGACGGAACGTTTTATTGTTTGGAACTGTCGCTATAAAATTGTTCTCATTAGAATTTTGATGGAAAAAGTTGAGCGGGCAAACATAAGAGTGATTAAAGCTTTGGAGTGACTTTCTCCTAAAAAGATGGCATATGCATACGCTAAATGTTTTACCACAAATCATATCAGGATTCAGCGTTTTGTTTAGACAACAAAAGTTTGGCCCTACATACCCACCCTGTTGAAACATAACTGAGATTAATTGAGATGAAAAGGTTATAAAGTCATTTCTAAAGCTTTGGGACTCCAGCAAACCACAGTGAGAGCCATTATCCGCAAATGGTGAAAACATGGAACGGGGTGAACCTTCCCAGTTCTGTTCCTCAAGAGCTCAGCAACATCTCATCCAAGAGGTCACAAAAGACCCCGCAAAAAACTTCCAAAATTTTTTATGAAGAGTTTTTTTTTTTAATAAAATAAATAAATAAATACATAAAAAAATATCAGTTAAAAATATAGAATTATTTAGGAAAGCTTCAGAACATTTTAAGGGGTATGAAAAAAATCAATAAAAAATAAATGAATAAATAAAAAAATATCAAATTATTTAGAGGGCTTCAGAACATTTTAGAGGGGATGAAAAAAATCAATAAAAAATACAAAAAAATCAATAAAAAAGATCAAATTATTTAGGGGGCTTCAGAACATTTTAGAGCGTCTGAAAAAAAATCAGACACAAGGAAGCAAATTAAAAATAGGGTCATAAGGGACAATTTTGGGGGTAATAAGGGACAATTTTGGGGGTAATAAGGCACACTTTTCAGGGTGATAAGGCACACTTTTCAGGGTAATAAGGGACACTTTTCGGGACAATAAGGGACAATTTTCGGGACAATAAGGGACAATTTTTGGGGTAATAAGGGACAATTTTTGGGGTAATAAGGTACAATTTTCGGGGTAATAAGGGACACTTTTTGGGGTAATAAGGGACACTTTTTGGGACAATAAGGGACACTTTTCGGGACAATAAGGGACAATTTTCGGGGCAATAAGGGACAATTTTTGGGATAATAAGGGGCACTTTTCGGGGTAATAAGGAACAATTTTCGGGGTAATAAGGGACACTTTTTGAGGTAATAAGGGACAATTTTCCGGGTAATAACGGACACTTTTCAGGGGATTTAAAGGGACAATTTTTGGGGTAATAAGGGATAATTTTGGGGGTAATAAGGGACAATTTTTGGGGTAATGAGGGACACTTTTCGGGGTAATAAGGGACAATGTTCAGGACAATAAGGGACAATTTTGGGGGTAATAAGGGATAATTTTCAGGGAAATAACAGACACTTTTCAGGGTAATAAGGGAAAATTTTGGGGGTAATATGGGACACTTTTCCGAGTAATACGGGACACTTTTCGAGGCAATAAGGGACAATTTTCGGGGTAATAAGGGACAATTTTCGGCCCTTGAAGTCGTTAAAGACGGCCACCCCTCAGACGGGGGTGCTTTGGTTTTGTTGCGTCATAGCATCATTTCTCTTTAAGGGGAGTTTTTTCGGAGTCGGGGTGTTCTGAAGGTGAAATACGTGAATGGCGGCGAGGGACGGCTATGTGGCGGGTTATGACCCCCGCCAATATGTTTTTTTTTAACTGTCATTTTGCATGTTTTTAATATGGCAATAGCGTTTTTTTTTCCATTGACTTGAAACGTCTCTTCTTTGAACAAAAGGCTGGATGGAAGCATTTAATGAGCTAAAAGCCTGTTTGAATAAGAAGCCGCTGTAACAATCTCTGTCCCAATTAGCACGCTTTGGTTTTTAAATATTCCTTTTGTGCGAAGCCTAAACACACATGAAGACTCACAAAACGTTCACATTGAAAATTTAATAGGCTTCCACTGCGACGTGCTTAATTTATTTAAAATGTTGTTTTTTTTCTTCCTCTCTCTCACTCACTCACTCACTCATTCGGTTTTTCCCTTTGCATTTTGAAAAAGCCAGAAATGTGAGCGGCATGGAAAGTCATTCCGCTGCGAGGGGAGCGGCGTTCACAAATACTAGACCTAATTCCTTTGGCAGCAGCTCAAACTGCTACAGACAGACACATAATCAGCTGGGGAGCGTTATAGCGCCTCAGCCCACGAGCAAACACAACACCGAGCCCTTGTTGTGCATGGCTGCTTTTCAGAATAAATGTCCCTATGGAAAATACAGCGGGAAAGGAAGGAGGTATTCGTGTGTATACAGCTCTTTGTTTTCCGCAGAAAAAAAAAAAAATTCCATAAGAATTTTTTTCCAGCCACTTTTTCCGCTCCTTCGTTCCCATTTGCTATCTCGCCGTTCCCGCTGTCTCTCATCCTTTACTGTACGCTGTGTGTTTTGCTATTCATACAGATGTTAGGATTTGAGTGGCAGTTTCTCCCGAGACCGGGAGCGAGCGGCTGACTCGTCTCATCTGCATTTTGCATCCCAGGAAACAAAGCCGAGCGGAAAGCGGCGCAAAGTATATCAGCAGGCAGACATGTTTGTTGTTGTTGTTGTTGTTGTTGTGTGAGACAGGAAGACAGACGGTCTTCTTCCTGTGTTGTGTTGTGTTGGGGCTTTGGCAGCTTAACCGGCCTCAGAGCTGTCGCGGAATGATGTTTAAAGGACATTTCAAGGTCACGCCTTCGACAGGCCCTTTGCTGCCTCCGACGTATTAAACATTCATGCGTTTCTGTAGTTATATGAATTATAGATTCAACATGAAAACGAACATGCTGCAAAATGGCACCATTGTGCTCGGTAATAGACACATTAGGGTCGACAAAACGCGGCGTCGCACGACACGTATCGTATCGATAACAGCACTCCCAACCGTGAGCGCACACTACATCATTAATATCGCTTTGACTGTTCTGAATTCCTCTTTCCATGTCATGGTCGCCTCGGTTTTGGCTTATACCGATATCTGATATCGTCCAGTACCTGGTTACCGGTGTCGGTAACCGATATCGGCAGATGATCTTCCCTGCAAAATACGGCAATTCCTGAAATGTGCAGAGTTAGAGACCCAAGTTCAATTCCACCTCTGTGTGGAGTTTGCATGTTAAAGTGCAATATAAATAAAATTTGTTATTATTATTATTATTATTTTTATTATTCTCCCCGTGCATGCGTGGGTTTTTTCCGGGTACTCCGGTTTCCTCCCACATTCCAAAAACATGCTAGGTTAATTAGCAACTCCAAATTGTACAAATACATTCATTCATTCATTTTCTAATAAAGTGATCCCTCATTTATCACTGTTAATCGGTTCCGGACCGACTGTGATAAGTGAATTTGACTGTGGCGGTCAAGTGTTTAGCATGCAAAACTCACAGCTAGGAGACCTGAGTTCAATTCCACCCTGGGAGTGTGGAGTTTGCATGTTCTCCCCGTGCATGCGTGGGTTTTCTCCGGGTACTCCGGTTTCCTGCCACATTCCATGCTCCAACATGCTAGGTGAATTAGCGACTCCAAATTGTCAAATTGTACAAATACAGTGATCCCTCATTTATCACTGTTAATCGGTTCCGGACCCGACTGTGATAAGTGAATTTGACTGTGATGTTGGATTTGATGTTTATAAATCTGATATGTTTATGTTAGGCGGTCGAGCGGTTAGTGCACAGACCTCACAGCTAGGAGACCCGAAATAAGGCACAATTTTTCGGGTAATAAGGGACAATTTTCGGGGTAATAAGGGACAATTTTCGGGGTAATAAGGGACAATTTACGGGGTAATCAAGGACAATTTTCGGAGTAATAAGGGACACTTTTCGAGGTAATAAGGGACAATTTTGGGGATCATAAGGGACAAATTTCAGGGAAAAAGGGACAATTTTCAGGGTAATAAGGGACAATTTTCCAGGTAATAAGGGACACTTTCCGGGACAATAAGGGAAAATTTTCCCGGTAATAAGGGACAATTTTCAGGGAAATAATGGACAATTTTCCGGGTAATAAGGGACCATTTTCAGGGAAATAAGGGACAATTTTCCGGGTAATAAGGGACACTTTTCGGGGTAATAAGGGGCACATTTCGGGGTAATAAGGGACACTTTACGGGGTAATCAGGGACAATTTTCAGGGAAATAAGGGACAATTTTTGGGGTAATAAGGGACAATTTTCGGGGTAATAAGGGACAATTTTCGGGGTAATAAGGGACAATTTTTGGGCTAATAAGGGACACTTTTCGGGTTAATAAGGGACAATTTTCGTGGTAATAAGGTCTAATTTTGGGGGTAATAAGGGACAATTTTCGGGGTAATAAGGGACCATTTTTGGGCTAATAAGGGACACTTTTCGGGTTAATAAGGGACAATTTTCGTGGTAATAAGGTCTAATTTTGGGGGTAATAAGGGACAATTTTTGGGGTAATAAGGGACAATTTTCCAGGTAATAGGGGACACTTTTGGGGGTAATAAGGGACAATTTTCCGGGTAATAAGGGACACTTTTTGGGGTAATAAGAGACAATTGACAATTGCAAAGTAGTGCAAAATGTTGCTGTGCATTTTTTACTTTAACCAAAACGATGCTAACTGGGCTTCCACTGTAGATCCGATTGTTTGTTTTCCTTCGTCTTGTTGCTTTTTTGGATACACAAGGAAGCAACACATCACAAAAATTGGAAATAGATCCCGATTTCTGTCTTTAAAAAGGAACGCGTGATCACACATTCGGCGTCGACGCTGAAGCCGACGTTGACTTTTTTGCCTTGGTTGGAAAATGTGCTCAGAAGCTGTAAGATGCCGCTCGTAAAAGTTGCAACGCAAAAAAAAAAAGAAAGGAATAGTGATTGAATGAATGGATACGTGCTGGGGAGAAAGCAGCTTCTGAGCGAGATAAAAGCTCGTCTGTGAGGTTCGGTCGTGTGTGCGAGACTAAAGATAGCAAAGCAGCAAGCGCTCGTTATCTCGATTAAACATTTGAATGCATATTCCCTGTTTGAAGGACGGGAATATAATCTCTACTCGCAGTGAAATGAGATTCCTATCGAGCTTTAGAAAAACCTTGGCGCCACCTGTCAAGGAGACCTAATGTGTTTGGGGGGGGGGCGTGGTTGAGGTCAGTCCAAAGATAAACACGCTCTCCGCCATCACGCTGTCATGGCGTCGCTTCCCGTTTGTGGCGTCGGCGGCGTATAGCGGCATATGTACGATAGAGATGGTCTCCTGTGGGCATTTTCAATTACCTCCGCTCTGTACAGCGACGGGGGGGTGGGGTGGGGGGGATTAATCTGCTCGTTTGAATGCGCCCCACACTTAACGGTTGAGCCGGTGGTGCTGCGGGCCTCGTCTGTTAGCTCTGATGGTATACATTTAGGCTTTTGTGCCCCCCCCCCCATCCAACCCCCCCATCTCTATGTGATGCAGTCGCATCCATATGTGATTGCACCACTCTGCCGTCAAGTTGCAGAGTGAGATTAGATTTCCACACAAGATGTTCTCAGTATAAATTCTCCAGTCAAAGTCTAAATTGATTGTGTAACGACTTGAGAAGAACGTTTGGGAAAAGTGACTTTTGCCGGATCGGATGTAGTCGGCATGGATGCAAGGAAAAGCTTTGGTCGGTCGAGTAACCCAACAGTAACAATGCATCGACTTCATTCATTGGTTAGCATCACCTGACAGGTTTGTGGGCTCCTATTGGCTATCTGGGTTATCACCCACAATCCTCAGCGATTCCACGTCACAGCATGATGTAGCGGAGTGTTGCTATGGAATACCGTACCCAACGCTCCTTTTTGTGATGTGAATTTTGAGGAAATTCATTCATTCATTGTTCTTTAATCCTGTAATAATGTTTGGATACTCCTGGCGTACGGAAAATACATTTATCATAATTATTTACAACTTAGAGTTATTGGATATTTCATATGGGGAATTCCAATTTTATTACCATAAAACGGGTTTGTAAAGGACGGTGGGGTAATAGGGACACTTTTGGGGGTAATAAGGGACAATTTTGGGGGTAATAAGGGACAATTTTCGGGGTAGTAAAGGACACTTTTCGTGGTAATTAGGGACAATTTTCGGGGTAATAAGAGACAATTTTCTGGGTAATAAGGGACAATTTTTTGCGGTAATAAGGAACATGTTTTGGGGTAATAAGGGACAATTTTGGGGGTAATAAGAGACAATTTTTGGGATAATAATCGATACTTTTCGGGTTAATAAGGGACAATTTTCAGGTTAATAAGGGACAATTTTCAAGGTAATAAGGGACACTTTTCGGGGTAATAAGGGACAATTTTTGGGGTCATAAGGGACAATTTTTGGGGTCATAAGGGACAATTTTTGGGGTAATAAGGGACAATTTTTGGGGTAATAAGGGACAATTTTTGGGGTAATAAGGGACACTTTTTGGGGTAATAAGGGACAATTTTCGGGGTAATAAGGAACAATTTTTGGGATAATAATCAACACTTTTTGGGGTAATAAGGGACACTTTTCGGGGTAAAAAGGGACAATTTTTGGGGTAATAAGTGACAATTTTCAGGATAATAATCAACACTTTTTGGGTTAATAAGGGACAATTTTCAGGGTAATAAGGGACAATTTTCAAGGTAATAAGGGACACTTTTCGGGGTAATAAAGGACAATTTTTGGGGTCATAAGGGACAATTTTTGGGGTAATAAGGGACAATTTTCAAGGTAATAAGGGACAATTTTCAAGGTAATAAGGGACACTTTTTGGGGTAATAAGGGACAATTTTTGGGGTCATAAGGGACAATTTTTGGGGTAATAAGGGACAATTTTTGGGGTAATAAGGGACACTTTTCGGGGTAATCAGGGACAATTTTCAGGGTAATAAGGTACAATTTTTGGGATAATAATCGACACTTTTTGGGGTAATAAGGGACACTTTTCGGGGTAATAAGGGACAATTTTTTGGGTAATAAGGGACAATTTTTTGGGTAATAAGTGACAATTTTCAGGATAATAATCAACACTTTTCAGGGTAATAAGGGACAATTTTCAAGGTAATAAGGGACAATTTTCAGAGTAATAAGCGACAATTTTCGGAGTCATAAGGGACTATTTTCGGGGTAATAAGGGACAATTTTCAGGGTAATAAGGTACAATTTTCGGGATAATAATCGACACTTTTTGGGGTAATAAGGGACACTTTTCGAGGTAACAATTTTTGGGATAATTTGAAAAATGAGCGTTTTATTGCTAACCAAAACCAGCAGCACCTACCACGCCATGAGGGTGCAATCTCAAACAAGTCGTGCAGCGTTAAAGCTAAGTTTTCACATCATGTCGCGTCGGCGATTGGCGTTCCCGTGTCCCCGTTGTTCCGTCGCTGTTTACGGTAACATCCTCAACATTTCCACGTGGCTTCCGTGTCTTCCGTTGCCGCCATTAAACTATTGACTCATTAGGACGCATGATGGACGGCTGTCCTTTCCCTTGCAGCGATTTGATTATGGGAGCTCCAGTTTGGAGCTGAATCAATAACCAGATTATCTTGGCACTCACACACACACACACACACACACACTCACACACTGACACACACACTGATGTCGCACTCTTGGCTACAGAATGAATTCTCCAGTACGGCAGCCGCTTGATGCCTGCGTGATTTAGCTCCATGCCTTTGCTGCAAGGTACACACACACAGATACACACACACACACACACACAGGCAAGCGTGCTGTGTCTGAGATGCAGCTGATGGGGAGGAAAGAGTGATTAGATTAGAAGCAGCAACTGGCTCGACTTAGCAGCCAGGCTAGTGTTGTTCTTGTTCCGTGTTGGTTCTGTGCTGTAGGTTTTCTCCTTATCGTGCAGCTCCAGGCTGTTTATGGCGTATTTTGCTTTTTAAATACCTGCTCTACAAAGCCAACATCACCACTTGCAGCCTCAAAGCCGTTTTAATTACAACACCTGCTATGAATTTCACTCAAGCTTGACTTCTCTTCAAGGGTTTTTTTTTTTAGATGAGATTGTTGTGGGGTTTTTTTTTCTCTTTGGGGAAACAAATTACAATTATTTTATTCATCAAGGTCTTTTTTTTGCAGTGAATACACAAGCAGTTTGGTTTTCAGGGTGATAAGGGACACTTTTTGGGGTAATAAGGGACAATTTTGGGGGTAATAAGGGACACTTCGGGGTAATAAGGGACAATTTTCAAGGAAATAACGGACAATTTTCAAGGAAATAAGGGACAATTTTCTGGGCAATAAGGGACAATTTTTGAGGTAATAAGGTAAAATTTTGGGGGTAATAAGGGACAATTTACAGGGTAATCAGGGACAATTTACAGGGTAATCAGGGACAATTTTGGGGGTAATAAGGGACAATTTACAGGGTAATCAGGGACAATTTACAGGGTAATCAGGGACAATTTTCGGGGTAATCAGGGACAAATTTTGGGGTAATAAGGGACAATTTACAGGGTAATCAGGGACAATTTTTGGGGTAATCAGGGACAATTTTTGGGGTAATAAGGGACAATTTTCAGGGCAATAAGGGACAATTTTTGAGGTAATAAGGTAAAATTTTCGGCGTAATAAGGGACAATTTTGGGGGTCATAAGGGACAATTTTCAAGGAAATAAGGGACAATTTTCGTGGCAATAAGGGACAATTTTCGGCGCAATAAGGGACAATTTTCCGGGTAATAAGGGATAATTTTCGGGGCAATAAGGGACAATTTTTGAGGTAATAAGGGACAATTTTTGGGGTAATACGGGACAATTTTTGGGGCAATAAGGGACAATTTTCGAGGTAATAAGGTAAAATTTTGGGGGTAATAAGGGACAATTTTTGAGTTAATAAGGGAAAATTTTCAAGTTAATAAGGGACAATTTTCCGGGTAATAAGGGACAATTTTCCGGGTAATAAGGGACAATTTTCCGGGTAATAAGGGATATTTTTTGGGGTAATAAGGGACAATTTTGGGGGTAATAATCAACACTTTTTGGGTTAATAAGGGACAATTTTCAGGGTAATAAGGGGCAGTTTTCGGGGTAATAAAGGACAATTTTGGGGCTCATAAGGGACAATTTTGGGGCTCATAAGGGACAATTTTTGGGGTAATAAGGGACACTTTTCGAGGTAGTAAGGGACAATTTTTGGGGTAATAAGGGACAATTTTCGGGGCAATAAGGGACACTTTTTAGGGCAATAAGGGACACTTTTTGGGGTAATAAGAGACAATTTTTGGGGCAGCGTAATAAGAGACACTTTTCATGGTAATAAGAGACAATTGACATTGTAGTGCAAAATGTTGCTGTACATTTTTTACTTTAACCAAAACGATGCTAAGAGGGCTTCCACTGTAGAGCCGATTGTTTGTTTTCCTTCGTCTTGTTGCTTTTTTGGATACGCAAGGAAGCAACACATCACAAAAATTGGAAATAGATCCCGATTTCTGCCACTTGCAGCCTCAAAGCCGTTTTAATTACAACACCTGCTATGATTTGACTCAAGCTTGACTTCTCTTCAAGGGTTTTTTTTTAGATGAGATTGTTGTGTTTTTTTCTCTCTTTGGGGAAACTTACAATTATTTTATTCATCAAGGTCTTTTTTTTTTGCACTGAATACACAAGCAGTTTGGTTTTCTAATTTTACCAAATGTGTTTATCAACAGCACACAAACAGTCCAAGGGTGATCGGGGGTGTTCGAACGTTTTCCATCGAAGGCCACATGCTGAAAAATGAAAGGATGCAATTTTGATATGTTTTAATACTAACAACTTCTGTGTATTTTTTTTTTAATTTTTGCTTTATTTTAGTATATCATTTTTGAAAATGACGTTGAAACATTTTGTCGGCATAGCCCAATTGACTAGCATACGGCAAGCAATGTGTCAGATCGTCACAGCCATAATTCCCCTGCATATTAGCTAGCCTTGTTAGCCGCAAACATGTCCGCTACGACTGCATTTTTCCCCTTAATATTTAATATTTTATTATATTTAATTAAGTAAAACTATTACATAGAGATGTGTTTTACAATAATATTAAAATCATAAAATAAATAAAATAAAAACTAGACCTATTTTTAAATATTTTTAATAAATAATAATAGTAATGCAATGAAAATATACAGTATATAAACAATAAACAACAATTAATAAATAAATAAATAGGTTTTATTTATTTAATAAATCATTAAAAAAAATTACATTTATTTGATTACTAGAAAAAATAAATTGTTCTTGTTTATTTTATTTAAAATTATTTATTAATTATTTTCCCCTTAATATAATATATTTAATTAAGTAAAACTATTAAAAAGAGGTGTGTTTTTACAATAATAATAAAGTCATAAAATAAATAAAATAAAAACAACAGCTACCTTTAAATATTTTTAATAAATAATCATAGTAATACAATGAAAATATACAGTATACAAAACTTTTTAAAAAATAATAATAAGACAATCAAATCAAATAAGTGTCTTTTAGATTATTAGTATTATCTCCAGGCTGCTGTCGGACACATAGAATGATATAGGTGCCAAATTCAGCCCCCAGGCCTTGAGTTTGCCACGTGTGCGTTACGGGACAAAATGACTAGTTTGTTGTACTTAATGTTTTACGACAACGTAGCCAAAAACCGAATATAAGTGAATGACACTCCACTTATATCGATGTGCTGTGAAATACCGTATGTATATTCGGGATACGCTATTACGAGGACGTGCCCGTGAGAAGGACAGACATTTCCTCTCGGCGACAGGCAATCCAAGCTGACGGCCTCATTCATCACGTAACGTTCATCACAGTTTAATGGTTCGCGTATCGAAGACGCACGACAGCCCCACTAAAACCTTGAATGGTCCTGAATTAAAAATGGAGTCCTGTAGGGGACGCCGTAGTGATTTAGCCTCTTCAATCCCAACTTAAGACGCTCAGCTCAGACATCTCGTTGGTTTTCCGGTGAGGGATCTTTGATGTGAACCTGTGAGACCAGGTCATGGTTGGAAAAGCTGGTTGGAAATGCCAGAAAAAAGAGGTCATCTGCATCAGATTCGTGATCGAACCGGTGGACGAATGTCCAGAATAAGAATCTTCGAGTGCGTGTGCATCACAGAGAGCCTGAGATATGAATAGATCACTGCAGGTCTTCGTTGTCCTTGAACAAGGTCATGTGACAGCAGCATGAAATTGCCTTTGAGTCAGTCTCCCAATAAGAAAATTCAATATTACGGAAAGGATGTGGGTCATAATAATATGAAAACACAGAATAATGCCATTATGTGTTTTGATGGGGGGGGCATTCCTTCTACGGTAATTTCTTATCTATTACCGTTAAGTGCTTCCAGACCTGACCGGGATAAGCGAATTCCCACAAATATGGAAAATACTTTCATAATTACAACATGAAAAATATGTGGACCTTCTCAATAAGGATCTTAACAAATAGCATCCCTATAGTCAACTTCACAATATTTAACATTTAACATTTAACATTTAACATTTAACATTTAATATTTAATATTTAATATTTAATATTGATAAGAGAATCCCCACACATATGGAAAACTGATGAAAAATTAAGAAAAATTAATATACAGTTGTTCCTTGCAATATAGCGGTTTGATCACTCCCTCATTTTTCAGGGATGATTCATTAAGATTTTGGCTTTTATTAGTGAAAACATATTGAATATTGAATATTCATTCATTTTCTACCGCTTTTCCTCATGTAGGTCCCGGGGGTGCTGGAGCCTATCCCAGATGTCTTTGGGCGAGAGGCGGGGGTGCTGGAGCCTATCCTGGCAGTTTTTGGGCGAGAGGCAGGGGTGCTGGAGCCTATCCTGGCAGTTTTTGGGCGAGAGGCAGGGGTGCTGGAGCCTATCCCAGCCGTCTTTGGGTGAGGGGCGGGGGTGCTGGAGCCTGTCCCAGCTGTCTTTGGGCGAGAGGGGGTGCTGGAGCCTGTCCCAGCTGTCTTTGGGCGAGAGGCAGGGGTACTGGAGCCTATCCTAACAGTCTTTGGGCAAGAGGCGGGGGTGCTGGAGCCTATCACAGCAGTCTTTGGGCGAGAGGCAGGGGTGCTGGAGCCTATCCCAGCCGTCTTTGGGCGAGAGGCAGGGGTGCTGGAGCCTATCCCAGCTGTCTTTGGGTGAGGGGCGGGGGTGCTGGAGCCTATCCCAGCCGTCTTTGGGCGAGAGGCGGGGGTGCTGGAGCCTATCCCAGCTGTCTTTGGGCGAGAGGAGGGGGTGCTGGAGCCTATCCCAGCTGTCTTTGGGCAAGAGGCGGTGGTGCTGAAGCCTACCTTAGATGTCTTTGGGCGAGACGCGGGGGTGCTGGAGCCTATCCCAGCTGCTTCGGGCGAGAGGCGGGGTACACCCTGGACTGGTGGCCAGCCAATGACAGAGCACATATAGACAAACAACCATTCACACTCACATTCATACCTATGGACAATTTGGAGTGGCTAATTAACCTAGCATGTTTTTGGAATGTGGGAGGAAACCGGAGTACCCGGAGAAAACCCACGCATGCATGGGGAGAACATGAGATGGCCGAGGGTGGAATTGAACACTGGTCTCCTAGCTGTGAGGTCTGCATGCTAACCACTCGACTGCCATGCCGCCCAACCTGAACATGTTTTGGAGTAATACCAATACGTGATACACAAATACTGTATTTTTCGGACTATAAGTCCCACTTTTTTTCATGGTTTGACTCGTCCTGTGACTTATACTCCGGAGCGCCTTACATATGTTTACTTCTAGAAAAAGCGGTAGAAATTAATGAATGTTCCGGTTGAAAACTAATGGTCTAAAATGGGGCAGCTTCTGCTAATGACCCTGATAATTAGTTCAAAAGTACATTAGCATTCATATGTTAGCATTAGCATTAGCATTCAGGTGGCACCAACACATCACCAAGATATAGATCTCGGCAACCTAGATCAGGTCTTCATAACCCCCCCCCCCGTCTGGTCCGTCCATCCATCCTCAGCGTCCTGTCATCTGTTGTGACCCCTGACCCCGGTGAGCATGTGCTGATTACCCAGGAGCTGTGAGTGGGTGTCGGAAAAGCGGCATCGATCCGTCAGCCCGAAACGTCACAAGAAAGAAGAAAAACGGCGCCGGGAGTGGAGCCAACGTTAAATGAAAAATTGCTTAGATACACATCTCGCGTGCTGAGGAACATTTATTATTCCGACTGGCGCGGATAACCGAGAGGCGGAGGAGAGGAATCCATTTGGTAAAGTAGATGCTGATCGATGAGGCCGGAGGCAGAAGAGCGCTCGCTGCGTCTTGTGTGTGTGTGTGCGTGTGTGTGTGCGTGTGTGTGTGATTTTGTGTGTGTCCCAGATGACTTTGGCCAATTGATCCGGCCCGGCATCTGTCAGACCTGCAGGACATTCGGAGAGCTCGCCAAAAGCCGGATCATTTGGAAAGACAGGAATGGTTGGAGTTCTTGTCTTAATCTCTTCCAAGCTCCGATGCCGCGTCACGCTTCTCGTGTCACGCCTTTTACATGGCACTCGTGCTTCACAAGGGACTGCTAAGTATAGCAGGACGTTTTAAGAACAACAGAGAAGCCTTCAAACACTGTTTGAAATCCTGATGCAAGGAGTTTTTTTTTTTACACGTGGCACAAAACATTTACCATGTAGCAAAGGATTTCAAAGTGTTTCAAAGTCAAAACGCTCCCCAGCAGCTTGAGAAACATAAAAACAAACCTGCTGAATCAACGCTAGACACAAAATCACTTCAATTCAGTGAAAAAAGATCACCATATTATTATAACCATAGATCATTTCCTGTGGACAGGAAGGTTATAATATAATATTTATAATGCAGTCATAACATTTCAAATATATATAAAAATAAACCAAAATTAATTTTAAAATTAAAATATTTTATTTTATTTTATTATTATTTTAATATTATTTTCAATATTATTAATTCCTAAATTGTATTTCTATATAAAAATAGAATAATTATATCAATGTTATTGTATTAATATTTTAAATAATTATTGTTTGTATTTTTTATATTTTATTTACCTATAAATTAATATAACATTTTATTTTATATTTAAATTAATAAAAAATATATAAATGTTATTTATTTTATTATTATTTTAATATTAATTGTAATTGTAATTTATTAATTATTATTAATTATTAATGTATTAATAAATTGTGTTTATATATAAAATAAAATAAATACATCAATGTTATTGTGTTAATATTTTAGATAATTATTAATGTTGTGTTTTTAATAATATTTGATTTACCTTTAAATTAATATATTTTATTTTATATTTAAATTAATAAATACAAACATAAGATTTCAAATATATATAAAATATTTTAATATGTTTAATATTATTTGTAATTTATTAATTATTAATGTATTAATAAATTGTCTTTATATATAAAATAAAATAATTATATCAGTTTTATTGTATTAATATTTTAAGTAATTATTAATGTTTGTATTATTAATAATATTTTATATACCTATAAATTAATATAAAATTTTTTAAAATATTTAAATTAATATATACAAATTTAAATAAATAAATAAAAATAAAAACTAGGGACGTTCGATTATCGTGACCGATAATTATCAGCCTGATATCAGTATAAAATGCAATATCGGTTGATATCGGTATTTGATTTTTTTTTCCCGATCACAAAAACAATATTTTTAAAACGCTGTGCATTAAATATGTGTTGATTCCACTAAAGGAAATACGTCATGTCACATATATCGCTATCGCTATCGGCTGATGTCGGCATCGGAAACTGAGAGTTACACAATATCGGTTTTCGACCAAGAGTTCTATTGAGAAGATGATAATATTGATGAATTTATTGATCTGTACAAACCAATGCATGAGTTGCTGGCATGAAAATTCTGCATCAAATTGCCTCATTATCAAAATACATGTATAATAACTTTGAACAATTTCCAAGTTAAGTTTATTGACGGCCCCTAGAGCAGCTTTATCGGAATATTCAATGACTGGAATGCATTATAGTCAATGTATTATATCATAAATAGCCATGAAAGCAATATAATAGTTGTTTTATTTACATGCCTGTAATGTTTGGGTAGTTTTTGGAAAGCTAACCCACTACATGCATGCCTCCCTAAAAAAAACCCCAAAAGGAAATCCTCATATCTGACGCAAGACGGTGAGACAAAACGTCTAGCGAGTAGGATGCTTTGCACGCCGGCTCCATTTTGTCGCTGCCAGGCAGCGTGTCCATCGTTGCAGAGATCCTGCAGCATCCCGTCTGCTCTGCATTCTCCACACAGCCTCCATCCTTCCTCGCCAAGTCAGGCCGCATCCATTATCTGAGGGGGTGGGGGCGAGGGGGGGTAGGGAGTCTGCACTGTCTCAGCCCTCCTGTAAAAGATGCGGTGGCGTGACAAAGGTCAAAACGGGACGAGATGACTGAGGATTTGATTCCTGTGGCGTGTTCGGGAAAGTAATGCATTTTTACAATAATATTAAAATCAGAAATTAAATTAAATAAAAACTAGACCTATCTTTAAATATTTAATTTAAATATTTATTTGTTATTTTTCCCCTTAATATAATATATTTAATAAAGTAAAACTATTAAATAGATGTGTTTTTACAATAATATAT
The DNA here is from genome assembly GCF_030265055.1 of Doryrhamphus excisus. NCBI lineage: Eukaryota > Metazoa > Chordata > Actinopteri > Syngnathiformes > Syngnathidae > Doryrhamphus > Doryrhamphus excisus. Next base: position 19,080,750 of record NC_080470.1, read on the forward strand.
AATAACATAAATACAAAAGAAATAAATAATAACATAATAAAATAATAATAATATTAAAATCATGAAATAAATAAAATAAAAAGTAGAGCAATCTTTAAATATTTTTAATAAATTATAATAGTAATACAATAATACTACGATAATAGTAATACAATGAAAATATACAGTATATAAACAATAAATAATTAATACATTAATAAATAAATAAATACATAAACAGATTTTATTTATTTAATAAATAATTAAAAAAAATTGCACATTTATTTGACTACTAGAAAAAATACATTGTTTTTGTTTATTTCATTTAAAATTATTTATTCGTTATTTTCCCCTCAATATAATATATTTAATGAAGTAAAACTATTACATAGAGGTGTGTTTTACAATAATATTAAAATAATAAAATTAAAAATAAAAACTATCTATCTTTAAATATTTTTAATAAATAATAATAGTAATACAATAATAGTAATACAATCAAAATATGCAGTATATAAACAATAAACAATAATTAATACATAAATAAATAAATTGATTTTACTTATTTAATACATTATTTAAAACATTTTACATTTATTTGATTACTACAAAAAATACATTGTTTTTATTCATTTTTTTAAAATTATTTATTCATTATTTTTCCCCTTAATATATTTAATAAAAAAGAGGTATGTTTTTACAATAATATTAAAATCATAAAATAAATACAATAAAAACTAGACATATCTTTAAATATTTTTAATAAATAATACTAGCAATACAATGGAAATATAAAGTATATAAAACTTTTAAATAATATTAAGACAATCAAATCAAATAAGTATCTTTTTGATTATTAGTATTATCTCCAGGCTGCTGTGGGACACATAGAATGAAATTGGGGCCAAATTCAGCCCCCAGGCCTTGACTTTGCCACCTGTGCTATGAAAATACCATATATGTGTTCGGGATACGCTGTTACGAGGACGTCCCAGTGAGAAGGACGGACATTTCCTCTAAAAGGAGAATAATGCAGAGGGAAGCCTCGGCAAAATGGATGCTTAAACCGGCATTCCTGTTGTTGTCAGACAAATCGGAACGCTCCCATTCCTCGCTGGAGGCAGGCTCCGGCACCCAGACACCACCAGCCAGGAGCCCAAGGAGACAGGAAGCACTTTTGCAGCATCAAATATTCATGGCCCTATAGAGTGTATTGATTATATAATAGGTTTTCCCAGCATCGGCGCTCCGACTGAAATGTACTCCATGAATAATTGAAAAGGCATCCACCGGGCGGATTTCCATCTTAATGATTGGTGACTTTAATTGAGCTTTTATTTGACATTTTCTTCAAAGATGCGAAACGTGGGCTGACGGCATGGAGGCGGAACACGCATGCCCGTGTGGTCTGACAGCTCGTGTTAAGAAATGGCCGACATCGTCGTGTCTTATTGTGCACGTGTGACGATGGCGGCTCTCATCCATCGGCACGCCGCTTCCTATACGTGTGGTCACTATGATGACGCTTGCTTGCATGTCGTACGTCAGAAAAACGCCTCAAGTTTCCTTCTTTCAGGGTAGCTCTTCATGTTTAATATATGAATTGTATTTATATATAAAATAGAATAATTATATTAATGTTATTGTATTAATATTTTTGATAATTATTAATGTTTGTATTTTTAATAATATTTTATTGACCTATAAATTAATATAACATTTTATTTTATATTTAAATTAATATGTACAAACAACATTTCACATATATATAAAAATAAACTTAAAAATAAATTAAAATATTTTTTATTATTCTTTTAATATTAATTGTAATTGCAATTAATTAATTATTAACTTATTAATAAATTGTATTATATATAAAATAGAATAATTATATCAATGTTATTGTATTAATATTTTAGATAATTATTAATGTTTGTATTTTTGATAATATTTTATTTACCTATAAATTAATATAACATTTTATTTTATATTTAAATTAATATATACAAATATAACATTTCACATATATATAAAAATAAGCTTAAAAATAAAATTACAATATTTTTTTTATTATTATTTTAATATTAATTGTAATTGCAATTAATTAATTAACTTATTAATAAATTGTATTATATATAAATTAGAATAATTATATCAAAGTTATTGTATTAATATTTTAGATAATTATTAATGTTTGTAATTTTAATAATATTTTATTTACCTATAAATTAATATAACATTTTATTTTATATTTAAATTAATATATACAAACATAACATTTCACATATATATATAAAAATGAACTTAAAAATAAAATTACAATATTTTTATTATTATTATTTTAATATTAATTGTAATTGCAATTAATTAATTAACTTATTAATAAATTGTATTATATATAAATTAGAATAGTTATATCAAAGTTATTGTATTAATATTTTAGATAATTATTAATGTTTGTATTTTTAATAATATTTTATTTACCTATAAATTAATATAACATTTTATTTTATATTTAAATTAATATATACAAACATAACATTTCACATATATATAAAAATAAACTTAAAAATAAAATTACAATATTTTTATTATTATTATTTTAATATTAATTGTAATTGCAATTAATTAATTAACTTATTAATAAATTGTATTATATATAAATTAGAATAATTATATCAAAGTTATTGTATTAATATTTTAGATAATTAATAATGTTTGTATTTTTAATAATATTTTATTACCTATAAATTCATATAAAATTGTATTTTATATTTAAATTAATATATACAAACATAACATTTCACATTCATATAAAAATAAACCTAAAAATAAAATTAAAATACATTTTATTCATTTTTATTATTATTTTAATATTAATTATAATTGCAATTAATAAATTTTTAACTTATTAATAAATTGTATTATATATAAAATAGAAAAATTATATCAATGTTATTGTATTAATATTTTAGATAATTGTTAATGTTTGTATTTTTAATAATATTTTATTTACCTATAAATTAATATAACATTTTATTTTATATTTACCTGAGTTGGTAAAGTTTGGGAACCACTGAGGTTGTTTTCAAAATAAGCTAACCTAGCATGATATTGCGGTAAAAATGAGTGTAATGTCAGCAGTGTGTATGTATTTTCTTCAATACCTTTTGGTCTCTTGACATTTTTTGTGTTTTTCTTGGTTCGTTTTTGCAGCGGTCATGTGTTTTATCGTGCACACATACGATTTTTTTTAAAAAAAAGAACTGTTTCCTGGATTCTGTGGGAGCAAACGTTAGGTCCGAAGATAATTCCCACATCATTGTACAAGTACATAATATTGGCTATATTGATGATGATCAGCTGTTTTGGACTTTCCAGTACATATTTGAATATAGCCTTACATTGTATCATGCGGTGAAAACGAATGTAATGTCAGCACCCTAGCGAACATAGCTATGCTAGTACTGCTAGCGTTTATGTATTTTCTTCAATACCTTTTGGTCTCTTGACATTTTTTGTTTTTTTTTTTGGTTTGTTTTTGCAGCGGCCGTGTGTTTTATCGTGCACATATGCGATTAAAAAAAAAAAAGAACTGTTTCCTGGACTGTGTGGAACCAAACGTTGGGTCCGAAGATAATTCCCACATCATTGTACAAGTACATAATATTGGCTATATTGATGATCAGCTGTTTTGTATTTTCCAGTACATATTTGAATATAGCCTTACATTGTATCATGCGGTGAAAATGAGTGTAATGTCAGCACCCTAGCGAACATAGCTATGTTAGTACTACTAGTGTGCATGTATTTACTTCAATACCTTTTGGTCTCTTGACATTTTTTGTGTTTTTTTTGTTTCGTTTTTACAGCGGTCGTGTGTTTTATCGTGCACACATGCTATTAAAAAGAAAAGAACTGTTTCCTGGACTCTGTGGGACCAAACATTGGGTCCGAAGATAATTCCCACATCATTGTACAAGTACATAATATTGGTTATATTGATGATCAGCTGTTTTGGATTTTCCAGTACATATTTCTTCATGTACAAAGTAGATAAAAGTACACAATATAGCTTCTTGGAGGCGCACACTCTGTCGGAGGCCACAGCTAATTAGCATTAAAGCTACACACACATACTTAGTGTGTTCACAGTCGGGCTTACTAAAAGCTTTTAAACTGCCTAAATTCTAGCATCAAGGCTAACACCATATTATGGCGCTCTGCGACTTATTTAAAAAAGTAGATGAATATATCGTATGATATGAAACATATGGGACATCATTTATTAAAGACCTAAACGTGATAACAGCATGTATACAAATATAATAATTATTGTGCTTAATTAAGTGGATTTCCTCCAAGTAAGAGGAAATGCATAAATTAAATTTTTGTACAAAGTCTTTATATAACGCTCTAAATATGTTTTATCATTATTAGAGCTCTTGAGACATGATATAACACCCCTATAGTCACCGTCACACTCTTATTATTACAAAATACGCCATTTAAGGCGTAAATAAGACTCTTGATGGGGTGTGTTGTGTTGGGGAGTAGAGTGAACAGCGGACAGGAAGTTCTAGCTTTGCGTGGGTAAAAGCAACAAGTAGCCATTGTTTTTCTTTTAGACTTTGTTGTTCCCGGCGATCAAATCTGGTGCTTGTGTGTCCAGGGTAGAATACTACATTTCATCACAATGTCTTTGAATGCAGCAGTTCATTTAGCCATTAATATGCTAGGAAATGCTGAATTTGGGCAATAAATATGTACGTTTTTGATTATTATTATTATTATTATTATTGACTAAAATATTGTTCAGATTTACTTGAAAATAAGTCAATTGATTTTAATTTCCATATTATTTATGATTAGCGGTCTGTAGTCCACCCAGAATGGATCCAAACATGAATTTAAAGAATCCTATATGAAATAAGTAATTGAAGTTGGTGACAGTTTGACACTGGAACGGATTATTTCTATGTGAAATTGGTGTCACCCTGGTGTAAAGCTTTGCAAACCACCCTTTTTTCTTCGTGACTTTATTGTTTATGGTGATCAAATCTGGTGCTTGTGTGTCCAGGGTAGAATACTACATATCACAATGTCTTTGAATGCGTCTTTTGAATGCAGGAGTTCATTTAGCCATTTATATGCTAGAAATGCTGAATTTTGGCAATACATATGTAAGATTTTTGATTATTAGTCGCCATTCAACCATCGAACAGCATTTATTTATTTTTGGTAATTGGTGGTAGAATAAAATTATGAAATTCAAAGCATGAAAATGGCAATGACTGACATTAAAATTAAATATTAGACTAAAACATCGCTCAGATTTACTTGAAAATAAGTCAAATGCTTTTAATTTCCATATTATTTATGATTAGCGGTCTGTAGTCCACCCAGAATGGATCCAAACAAGAATCCTATATGCAATATGTAATTGAATTTGGTGACAGTTTGACACTGGAACGGATTATTTCCATTGGAAATTGGTGCCAGCATGCTTCACTGCAAATTTTGTTCCCTGTTGTCCTCACCGCACTGAAACAAAATGGCTCTCGCTAAAATATTTTACCTCAAATAGGACACCTGCGCACTGACCTATTTCCCCCCCACCCGCACCCGTGGACCAGTTTTTCCCTTTCCAAGCTGGCACCTCATTCTCATTCAGACCTCCATTATGCATCCCTGCCCAAGTTTACAAGACACGTTGACAGGAGAACACGCGGCGACTCTCCTTCACTCACTCCCCGTCTTCGTCTTTTCCGTCTTTGAAGCACGGGAAGTGTCTCCCGCATTACTCATCCTTTCCCTTCCCGACTCCCTCTCCTCATCCCTGTGAAGGAGTCAATGAAGGCAGGGGTCATCCCGCCTCTTTTTTTCTACTCCCGCTAAATTGGCTGCTAGTGGCATCCATAGCTGTAGGCATTAGTAACCCCCCCACATACACACCCCCCCTCGCTCTTGAGTGCCGCTGCAACAGACTTCCTGCTCATTTGTGATATTTCTGTCTCTCCGACCGCAGGCTTGTTTACGGGCGGATAGCAAAAGGGAAACCCTCATTAGAAAGTCATAAAGCCAAGGTCACGGCAGGGAGAACCAATCAGATGGCTTCCATCGTGGAGCGAGCCGCATCCTGGGCGTCGGGCTTCAGCTTGACAACATTTGAGACAATTTCTGGTATAGGCTGTGGTGAAAGGGATACAGGGATGCAGGCGTGCCTGGAGGATTTGCTGTTGGAAAAGCCAACATCCCCCCCACCCATGGACACACAACTAAAATATTTACCCAATTTCTCCTGAGCCGTAATTGTTTTAGTGCCGGAAGGACGACCTTCCCAGCGGCTAGGGGTGTAACGATATCATTATTGGAATCTTTCTTGTTGTTAGCTAGCTCGTATTAACTCGTTTTCTGGCGTTATAAGGCATACAAAACAAATGAAAGGAATATGTGTTGTTGGGCAATGATGGGCAAGATTCCAAAAATAGTGGGAAGGGGGAACCTTTTGTGGAAATGGAACACTTCTTAAGCATCAAAATAGCTGTTTTTCCCAATTACGTGCATTGTTAGCTAGCTCGTATATACTCGTTTTTTTGGCGTTATAAGGCACAAAAAAGGGAAAGGAATATGTGTTGATGGGCAAGATTCCAAAAATAGTGGTGTTCCCCCTTTTATGGAAATGGAACACTTGTTACGCATCAAAATAGCTGTTTCCCAATGACGTACATTGTTAGCTAGCTCGTATTAACTCGTTTTCTGGCATTCTAAGGCACAAAAAATGAAAGGAATATGTGTTGTTGGGCAATGATGGGCAAGATTCCAAAAATAGTGGGAAGGGGGAACCTTTTATGGAAATGGAACACTTGTTAAGCATCAAAATAGCTGTTTTTCCCAATTACGTGCATTGTTAGCTAGCTCGTATATACTCGTTTTTTTGGCGTTATAAGGCACAAAAAAAAATGAAAGGAATATATGTTGTTGGGCGATGATGGGCAAGATTCCAAAAATAGTGGCGTTTCCCCTTTTATGGAAATGGAACACTTGTTACGCATCAAAATATGTAGCTGTTTTGTCAATGATGTGCATTGTTAGCTAGCTCGCATTAACTCGTTTTCTGACGTTATAAGGCACAAAAAAAAATCAAAGGAATATGTGTTGTTCGGCAATGATGGGCAAGATTCCAAAAACAGTGGCATTCCCTCTTTTATGGAAATGGAACTCTTGTTACGCATCATAATAGCTGTTTCCCAATGACGTGCATTGTTAGCTAGCTCGTATTAACTAGTTTTCTGGCGTTATAAGGCCCAAAAAAGGCAAAGCCGTTCTTGTTTTAGTGCCGGAATGACGACCTTTCCAATGGCTAGGGGTGTAACGGTATCGTTATTGGAATCTTTTGGTACGGAACATTCGGTTGCGCACAGAGTTCCCACAGGGTACGTATTTAGTGAGGGACAGGAAGTGTTTGTGGCGTCATGCGTCTGCTCCATAAAGCAACACAATGGCTAACTAGAGCTTTGTTAAAGTCTCATATTTGGGGAGATTTATATAAATACTTCAAGTTTTCACACTATTCACACTCGTTGTATTTTATTTTGAAAAGTCTTGCCAACTATCCAAAATGATGAAATATACAGTGGATCCCCACATAGCCGACACTCAGCATCCGTGACTCCAAGTTAGAGTCAATGGTCCTCATCCAGGGAAGGGTGGAGCGCCAGGGATCCCTCCCCAAGTGGAAGAGTTTAAGTACCTTGGAGAGTTCCTACCATCACTAATGATCATAAGCTTTGAATAGCGACAAAAAGGACACAAGTACAATGACTTTTGGATGTCATCCAGGAGAAATTCGGGGTAAAATATCTGCTCCTTCCCATGGAGAGGAGCCCGGATGAGATGGGCGGGGCATCTGGTCAGGATGCCACCCGGATGGGTAGGCCTTCATGGCAGGTCCAACTTGTAGGAGGCCTGAACTAGGGTGCAAATGCATGCAGCAAAGTCCAGGCCTTCACTGGTTGTGGGTGGCCTTGGCCCGGACCCCCCACCCCTCAGTAGCGAGGATCTGCTGTATATAAATCTATTAATATTTTTTTAATAATAAATATTTATAATATAATATAATATAATATAATATAATATAATATAATATAATATAATATAATATAATATAATATAATATAATATAATATAATATAATATAATATAATATAATATAATATAATATAATATAATATAATATAATAATTAATTAAATCAAATATGAATCTATTTATTATTTTTTAAAATAATAATTACTAATTAATTAATTATTATTAATTAATAATTAATAATATAATACAATATAATAACAATAATTACTATTAATTAAATCAAACATAAATATCTTAATACATTTTTAAATAATAATTATTAATAATATAATATAATATAACATAAAATAATAATAATAATAATAATAATAATAATAATAATAATAATAATAATAATAATAATAATAATAATAATAATAATAATAATAATAATAATAAAAATTACTATTAATTAAATCGAATATAAATCTATTAATACTTTTTTAATAATAATTATTAATAATAAAATACAATATAATAATTATTATTATTATTATTTTTAAACCAAATATAAATCTCTTAATAAATGTTTTAAATAATAATTATTAATAATATAGTATAATATATAATAATAATAATAATAATAATAATAATAATAATAATAATAATAATAATAAAATCAAATATAAATCTACTAATATTTTTAAATAATTATTAATAATATCATTTAATATAATAATAATAATAATAATAATAATAATAATAATAATAATAATAATAATAATAATAATAATAATAATAATAATAATAATAATAATAATAATAATAATAATAATAATAATAATAATAATAATAATAATAATAATAATAATAATAATAATAATAATAATAATAATAATAATAATAATAATAATAATAATAATAATAATGAATATAAATCATTGGATTTATTGAAGAATTACCTGCCAGCATTTTGTACTCGTACTCTTCCCCTAAATGATCCCAACCGAGGTCCGAGCTACCGACCGGCGATAACGACGTACCGTTACACCCCGCTGAGCCGCCATACCCCCACCCCCCTTTCCTTCTTCCTCCCATCACAACAAAATCAAACAAACCCCAAACTTGCAAAAGTGACTTGATGATGCTGACGGTGGGCTGTGCCCCTTTCCTCCCCCCCTCTTCCCCCCTCCCTCTTTGTGCTCCTGCTCCATAGGGGTCGACAGAGACACAGTGGCGTCAGGCAGAGCTCCCACAGCTCCAGGGCTGGGCAGAGAAGGGATTGCTGACACAGCCAAAGATGGTAAGGAGACGACTGCTGCTGCTGCCAAATGGATGGCTCAGCCATTTTACACAGCCATCAAGTAATATGATCTGATGTTCTACTGTGTTTACACAATCACACTCTGGTGCTGCTGCTGCTCTGCTGACTGGGATGGATGCTGATGATACCTGGCTGTTGTTAAAACGTACATATTTAAACATATTTCCTTTGGAATTTAGTAATCGGCTAAAGTACTACACGGCAACACTGCATATTCTGATATATACTAGTGGACCAGCCTGGACACCTCTAATCTGATGTCAGGATTAGCTATCACACTTTTGTAATTCATAGTAAATATTGACGTTATTTGACCATTAACTCATTCAACATCCAAAAACGTACTTCTATGTTTTTATGAGCCCCAATGTTCGTGATGCAACTCACCAACGGATCAGCCTGGAGGCCAATTTTAACGCCATAAAAAGGACCACAAGGTGGCAAAAAGAGGAAGGAGAAACACACAGCAGGAAGAAGAAGTCCTTGATAAAAGGCACATTGCCTACCACGCAAAAAAACAACAACAAAAGTATGCATTGTAGGTACATTTTAACACATGTACACACAAACATGTATACACAGTTCAGTTCACAGAAAGAGTTCAGAGTTCACACAAAAACCTCCAAAGTATGCTTTAATTGGGATGCCGACTGATGGAATGGCCGTATCTTCCAGCACACGAGCTAACAAGTTCAAAATAATCCTCATGTAAGTAAAAAAAAAAAAAAGCTTAGAAAAAAACTAGCATCTTTCGAAGTCTTTGTATCGATGTCGTCTGTTCTGATCTTGTTGTTTTCTTGGTAGCATATGGAATCCCAAAGTTGACCCACTTTTGGGCTTACTGCCACTACCCTGATTAGCCTGATTTAGCGCCTTGCATTTATTTTTCAAAACGACTTTTTCAAAAAACGTCTATAGCGAGGCCTACAGCGAGGCGTTGTGTTATTCCACCAGAAATGTAGTATTTGGTGTTAGCTGCTGCAATAGCAATATCGCTATAGCTGGGTTAATATACAAGTCATATAATATAATATAATAAGCCCTGGGATTGGCTGGCCATCAGTCCAGGGTGTAGCCCGCTTCTCGTCTGAAGACAGCTGGGATAGGCTCCAGCACCCCCCGCGACCCTGGTGAGGATAAGCGATAATGAATGAATATAATATACAAGTCAGTTATGGAAATGGAACACTTGTTATGCATTAAAATAGCTGTTTTTCCCCAATGACGTGCATTGTTAGCTAGCTCGTATTAACTCGTTTTCTAGCGTTCTAAGGCACAAAAAATGGAAAAAGGAATATGTGTTGTTGGGCAATGATAGACAAGATTCCAAAAATAGTGGCGTTCCCCCTTTTATGCAACACTTGTTACACATCAAAATAGCTGTTTCCCAATGATGTGCATTGTTAGCTAGCTCGTATTAACTCGTTTTCTGGCGTTCTAAGGCACAAAAAAAGGAAAGGAATATGTGTTGTTGGGCAATGATGGGCAAGATTCCAAAAATAGTGGTGTCGCCCCTTTTATGCAACACTTGTTACGCATCAAAATAGCTGTTTCCCAATGATGTGCATTGTTAGCTAGCTCGTATTAACTCGTTTTCTGGCGTTCTAAGGCACAAAAAAACGAAAAGGAATATGTGTTTTTTGGCAATGATGGGCAAGATTCCAAAAATAGTGGCGTTCCCCCTTTTATGCAACACTTGTTACACATCAAAATAGCTGTTTCCCAATGATGTGCATTGTTAGCTAGCTCGTATTAACTCGTTTTCTGGCGTTCTAAGGCACAAAAAAAATGAAAGGAATATATGTTGTTGAGCAAAGATGGGCAAGATTCCAAAAATAGTGGCGTTCCCCCTTTATGGAAATGGAACACTTGTTATGCATCAAAATATGTAGCTGTTTCCCAATGACGTGCATTGTTAGCTAGCTCGTATTAACTTGGTTTTTGGCATTTTGAGGCACAAAAAAGGGAAAGGAATATATGTTGTTGGGCAATTAGGGGCTAGATTCCAAAAATAGTGCCGTTTATGGAAATGGAACACTTGTTATGCATCAAAATATCTGTTTCCCAATGACGTGCATTGTTAGCTAGCTCGTATTAACTCGTTTTCTGGCGTTCTCAGGCACAAAAAAACGAAAAGGAATATGTGTTTTTGGGCAATGATGGTCAAGATTCCAAAAATAGTGGTGTTCCCCCTTTTATGGAACACTTGTTACGCGTCAAAATAGCTGTTTCCCAATGACGTGCATTGTTAGCTAGCTCGTATTAACAAATTTTTTTGTGTTATAAGGCACAAAAAAGGGAAAGGAATATATGTTGTTGGGCAATGATGGGCAAAATTCCAAAAATAGCGGTGTTCCCCCCTTAAGGGGACAGGCTTGCAGAGACATGCAGATGTATGCGGAGATGTACAGATGTCCGCTCAGGCTCTGCTGGACCCCGCTAATGAGAAGTAGCCATCTTGGCCTGCTAGAGTGTCCCGCAGTGTCGATAGCCTGTAGTAGACTGGAACATCTCGGAAGGGGGGGCGGCCAACAAACGTAATAATAAGACCCACTTCAGTCAACTTTCTGTTGTGGTTACATATTGTTCGCTCTCACGTCCGGGGGTCTTTGCTGTGCTGGAGCATCGAGCAGGGAAGGATCCTTCAAAAGAACAATTTGCATGCAGCTCTCATCTTGAGAGGTTCAGACATCTTGCCGTCTGTTTTTCCGTCTTTCATTGCTGTGGACTCGGGCCCATTGTTCTCACATGTGTGTGTGTTTATTCTAACTGACAGTGTGGGAATGAGTGTGTGCCAACCAATGTGTGTGTGTGTGTGTGTGTCTGCATAATAAGAGGACGGCAGATATGCAAGACCAACATACTCAATGAAAAATAAACAAACATCAGACTTGATTTCCTACTTGAAGCTACTAGAAACGAGGTTAACCAACATGCTCATTTGCTCCCAGGTCATACCTGTCAAATCTCGCTGTGCCGTTTTGTCGTTTTTCTGGTGGAAGAGCACAACGTCTCTCTTTTTTTTCTCTCGTTTTCACTGATTTCTTCGAACTAATTTCCTCATTAGTATGTCCCAGATATGATGCGGGCTGATTAAAAATACACAAACAGTCCTTCATACTCCAATAATTCAATGAATAAAATTACCAAAATACTTTTGCCTGGCTGAAATGAATTTAATGATTCCTTAGTATTAAAATGAATAATTTTTTTTTCTGTTTAGCATGTAAGGGGATTTAGATCAACAATACTATCTGCTCCAATGGCTGGACGGGACAAAAAAAATATTTTATTTATTTTATTTATTTTATTTATTTTATTTATTTTATTTATTTTATTTATTAAAAAAAAAAACAATTATTTTATTTATTTTATATATATTTATTATTTGGTATAAACATAGCACTATTTAAAAAGATGTCCAGGTTTTAGGACAAGTTTTAGTTTATTAAACAACCATAATAATATATACAGTATATTATCCACAACAAAATACAAATACATGAAAATGTTGGCTAACTTCCTGATTTTTTATTTGCATATTTTTCACACTTGAATGTTTCAGATCAAAGTAATTGAAATATTAGTTTTTTATCACAACACAATTGAACACAAAATGCATTTTTTAATGAAAAAATTTATTATTAAAAGGGAGGAAAAAGTCATTTCTAAAGCTTTAGGACTCCAGCAAACCACAGTGAGAGTCAGTATCCACAAATATTAATTAATATTGTAATATTGGGACATTGATATTGTTTATTAAACAACCATAATCATATATACAGTATATTATCCACAACAAAATACAAATACATGAAAATGTTGACTAACTTCCTCAATTCTTATTTGCATATTTTTCACACTTGAATGTTTCAGATCAAGTAATTGAAATATTAGTTTATTATCACAACACAACTGAACACAAAATGCAGTTTTTTAATGAAACACTTAATTATTAAAGGGAGAAAAAAGCCATTTCTAAAGATTTGGGACTCTAGCAAACCACAGTGAGAGTCATTATTCACAAATAACGGCAAAATCGAACAGTGGTGAATCTTCCCGCTAATATTTACATTTGTTTATGATAGGGTTTGTAAGTGTATCAACAACGTAAGAAATTCGCACGGTAGAGGAGTGGTTAGCATGTAGTCAGGAGACCTGGGTTCGATTCTCCGTGTGGAGTTAGCATGTTTTCCCCGTGTGTGGGTTTTCTCCGTGTTTCCTCCCTCATTCCATAAACACGCATGTTAGCATGTACCCCGCCTCTCGCCCGATGACAGCTGGGATAGGCTCCAGCATAATGAGGATAAGCGGCATAGAAAAAAGATGGAGGAATGTGTATTTGTTATTGTTTTTCAAATGTACTAACTCAATACATGTATATTATGTATATGTATGTGTATTTCTGACGACTGAAGGATACTGCAGGATAAAATAATCAAAAAATAAAATAATAAAAATAATCAAAAATCAACACGAAGAAATTAAGTACAGTTTCAAAGTAATATTATGATTTAAAAAATTCAGAATTTGAATAAAATTTAAACCTGATTACATGTGAAGCTCTCCAAGACCCTAAGCAATAAAATAATAAAAAAAAGAAAAATATGTAAAAAAAAAAAAAAAAAAACCTGACATAGTCCTCACAGGCAAGTATATTTAGTAATGCGATGCAAAGCGGCAACTCCACCCCCTGTTTTTTTTTTTTTTTTGGGGGGGGGGGCAGCGTTCATCTCCTAGTGACATGTCTATTAAAAAAACACCTCCGAGTGCTCTGCTGCAAAAGCAACCTACATCTTCCTTCTCGCTTTCCTTTTTTTTTTCCAAACGTATTTTCTCACACTTACGCCAGCTCACAGTCCCTCTGAGAACACTTTGATCCTGAGATGCTCTTGAAAACCGGAGGAGAAGAGCCTGAACTTTCTTCTGTCACAGCAGCTCAGCAGCAGCATTCAAATGTGGTTTCCCACCAAATGTGGCTTCCCACTAAAGGCCTGGCCCATTTGCTGCGATGACATCTCCGCCTATAACGCAGACGTGTTGGATTACACCGAGAAACAAACATTCTGCGGCTGCTTATGTTTGGGATCCAATTTTAATAAATAAAGTGACATGAGGGCTAATTTAGGGTGGCTTCAGCCCCCATTAAAAGTTCCCAAGGACCCTCCAAAATAAAAGCAGAATGTTTTACATGTAAGAAATAAATTCACTCATGAACGTAAACACAAACCAGCGAGAACATGAGTCGAATAAACTTTGTTAAATTATGCCAAAGTTTCAAATAATGAGCCCTAACTGAGCCCTGAAAGAAATTTGGGATGGCTCCTTGTGATGTCACAGGTTGCCGGACTGCCCGTATACAAAGTGTTAACTGTACAAGTCGAGTGTGACCAATGATGGCGTAAACAAGCATTTTTTATCCAGTCTGTTTTCGCTCTGATGAAATTGCAACTTCCTTTAAAATTAAAATTAAAATTAAAATTAAAATTAAAATTAAAATTAAAATTAAAATTAAAATTAAAATTAAAATTAAAATTAAAATTAAAATTATTAATACTAATATGATGAACTGCATGGTGGTTGAGTGGTTAGCACGCAGACCTCACAGCTAGGACACCCGAGTTCAATTCCACCCTCGGCCATCTCTGTGTGGCGTTTGCATGTTCTCCCCGTGCACGATTGGGTTTTCTCCGGGAACTCCGGTTTCCTCCCACAACAGGAATTAAGGAATTAAAATTAAAAAAATAATGGCTCCCTGTGATGTCACAGTGTGCCGGACTGCCCGTATGTACGTGTTAACTGTACAAGTCAAGTGTGACCAATCACAGCGGAGTGGGCGAGGGCTGTGTGTGAAATAAACTAAAAGTCCAAGGAAATAGACCTGGAATAGGTGCCGATTCTAGAAGATCTAGAAAGCTGCCTGTGTTGGTTATTGTGTGTAGCTGCTCTATAGGAGTCCACAACATGTCCATACAAAGGGGCGTTTAAAAGAGCAAAAGGACCCAGGGACAAACACAACTCTGGTCTCTGTGGTTCACACAGTGACTTCCTGTTCAGTGCAAAGTCAGCTTCAAAATAAAAGTAGGGCAATATTAACCGGCATCCAGCTGTATGTCATTAATTCTTATATAAATCAATAAAATGATGATAACATACTTAAAATGAAGCCCGACACAACATTAGGGGTTTATAGCCACTTTTATTATTTTTTTTATGTCTCAAATATTATTTGAGACAATATGTTTTTTTTGGCTATTTTATTACAAATTTTATCATAAAATTGCATATCCAAAATTATTGACAATGCATGCATATCCAGTGCTGTAAATATATAGCCTCCATCAGGAGCTAGACGACTTAAGGGCAAGTGCAGCAGCTTAAGAAAAATGAAGAAAACCTGCTAAGCTTCAGTTATGACTAAATGAAAAATGTATTGATTTTTTTTAGCTCCTACTAAATTATCAGGATCCTTTAGAAAGGTCAAAGGTCATGTATTCACTTGGAATTGTTTGGGAAAGAAAAAATCACGCCGCCCATCCTCTTCCTCCACCTCCCCCAGATCATCAGTAACATGGAGGCTCCGGTGACAAATGGCCCCAGCGGAGGGGGCACCACGGCCAACGGCCCCACCAGTAACAGCCGCGGCTGCCCCTCGCCCATGCAGACCGGGCCCACAAACGACGACAGCAAGACCAACCTCATTGTCAACTACCTGCCCCAGAACATGACCCAGGAGGAGTTCCGCAGCCTGTTCGGGAGCATCGGGGAGATCGAGTCCTGCAAACTGGTGCGCGACAAGATCACAGGTACAGAAGGGGTCTTTTTACGACAGAGACTAGTCCACATGTGAGGGTGATAAATAGGCCAGGAGGGCCGAATGTTGTGTCTTAGAGTTCCCAGTGAAACGTTAACATGAAATTTTGACGTGTTTACGTTTGGCTGTGATGTCCCTCAAGGTGTCCTTGTAGCATGACACGTAACAAAAGTGTCAAAAAATAAAAATAACTGGCAGGTCAAAGCAATTTAAATATTTAATTCCAGGAATAACAAAAAAACATTCGCCATAAAAAGGTAATGATGCACGCACAAATGTCCCAAATAAGAACGATCACGTCTGGCTCGGTCTCAGGCACACCATCCTAGAGACAGGAAGTCAGAGGTGCTTCCTGTCTTCTCATTTATGCTAGCGCCATCTGATTGCCGACTCAACACACCTGGGATGTTATGGATCTTTCCACCTGGGACGTTATGGATCCTTCCACCTGGGATGTTATGGATCGTTCCACTTGGGATGTTATGGATCTTTCCACCTGGGATGTTATGGATCCTCCCACCTGGGATGTTACGGATCCTTCCACCTGGGATGTTACAGATCCTCCCACCTGGGATCTTATGGATCCTTCCACATGGGATGTTATGAATCCTTCCACCTGGGATGTTACGGATCCTCCCACCTGGGATGTTACGGATCCTCCCACCTGGGATGTTACGCATCCTCCCGCCTGGGATGTTACGGATCCTCCCACCTGGGATTTTACGGATCCTCCCACCTGGGATGTTATGGATCCTCCCACGTGGGATGTTACGCATCCTCCCACCTGGGATGTTACGCATCTTCCCACCTGGGATGTTACGCATCCTCCCACCTGGGGTGTTACGGATCCTCCCACCTGGGATGTTACGAATCTTTCCACCTGGGATGTTATGGATCCTCGCACCTGGGATCTTATGGATCCTTCCACCTGGGATCTTATGGATCCTTCCACCTGGGGTCTTATGGATCCCTTTATTTACATTTCGACAAAATGCACTAAAGTTTTAGGACTAAAAACTTGTGTCATGTTTGCAGCTCAGGCTATTTGTGACTATGAGACGGGGAAAATGGCGCCTTTGATAGTAAAGGTTGCCGACCCCTGGCCTGCATTAAAAGGTGACGGTTGCAAAACGTCCTATTCATCAAAGAAATGGAGACGGCAAAACGATTTTCCTTTAAATATGATGATTAGGGCTGCAACTAACCATTCCGTTCTGAATTAATTTGAAGCTTGATGTTTCGATTAATCCAGTAATTAATTAGGCCAATATGAACCAAACACCAGCAGTTTGTGGTTTTTCAGGCTTCCGATTGGATCAAACGTGCATACCAGCTGGTGAATGGGGTTTTAACCCCGCCCTCTACACGGTAAACACGGTAGCCGCGGAAATCGATCACGTGCTGGTGCCAGCATTTCGTGAAGAACGGGTGCCCACGTTGCCTCCTGCAGCACCTCCGCCCTCCGTGTGGGCGCCACGTGTTCTCCAGGGGTGTTTGAATTAAGCAGCGCTTCCTGCCGCTAATCACGGCTGTAATCTCGGCGTAGTGGATGTGTGGGTGGCGGTGCGGCAGATGGATCACGGGGGCGGGGCGGGTGCATCCCTGGGATAATGCTCCATAATGGCTTTCATTTTAGATCCTACTTACTGACACTCCTCTTCTGATAATCTGGTTAAAGAGCAAACAGGCGGCGCCGATGGCCACGCCGCCGTGGCGGTAAACACGACGTGGATGCAGGGAATAAACACGCGTGTGCGCCGCCGATTTGCGAGCAAAGTCAGTCGGTGTCGTTTGTTTTTATAGTCAAGTTCCGGCGAATGCGTTTGGCAACTTTTGAAGATACTCTTCAGTCGCTCCTCTTCAGAGCCATCTTCCTCTTTCGTCGTAATGGGCCACAAAATGGAGTCGGTCGCACCAGGATAATGGAGGCTGTTGTGTACAAAAATAACACCGGGATACCGCATGCTGTCATCATCACCACGGTCTCCCTCGGCACGATTTTCCCCTTAAGTGTGATTTTCCATGCGTCGAGAAGGCAGCTAAGAGTTAGAAAGCGCTCAAACATACTTGAATCCGAAATGTAGACTTTTGATGGCGTAAACAAGCATTTTTTATCCAGTCTGTTTTCGCTCTGACGAAATTGCAACTTCCTTCGACTGGAGACGACCTTGAACCCCCCACCAATTGCAGCAGAGATCACAGCAACAATGCACACTATACACAATTTGAGTATTTTATTTTGAAAGTCGGGCTGCACCGCGGTCGAGTGGTTAAATAAAAAATTTAAATTTAAATTTAAATTAAATTAAAATTAATTATATAGTATACAATTATTATTATTATTATTATTATTATTATTATTATTATTATTATTATTATTATTATTATTATTATTATTATTATTATTATAATTAACTGTATAATTATAGCATAACATATTTCATACAGTGTAATTGTAGTTTTACATGCAGAAAATTGAAAATTTTGCTATGTGGTAGAATGTAAATGTATGCATGAAGAGTAGTAGCTCTAGGACGGAGCCCTGTGGCACGCCGGTGTGACATTTGATGACAATATAACCTCAGGTTTTGTCATTGAACCATTCCATAAAATCAGTCAAAAACTGAAACATATGAAAACCAAAGCGGCGCAGACCTCACAGCGAGGAGACCCGAGTTCAATTCCACCCTCGGCCATCTCTGTGTGGAGTTTGCATGTTCTCCCCGTGCATGTGTGGGTTTTCTCCGGGAACTCAGGTTTCCTCTCACATTCCAAAAACATGATTAAAATTAAAATTAAAATTAAAATTAAAATTAAAATTAAAATTAAAATTAAAATTAAAATTAAAATTAAAATTAAAATTAAAATTAAAATTAAAATTAAAATTAAAATTACTTAAATATCTTATTACTTAAATAAAGGTAGTCTTTATTTTGTTTATTTATTGTCATTTTATTTATTACTTAAATAACTTATTACTTAAATAAGGGTGTCGATCGACTTCACCCCGTGCGAGTCTGAGCTTTTTTTCCTGTCACACACATATACCAGCGAGCTGGTACTACAGCACAAGGCCTGTTAGCACGTTAGCAAAGGACAGAGTAGGAGCTATGATGCTAATTGGAAAATAATGTTGGTCAATGAAGCACTGTGGTCTTGTGTATATCCCCAATACTTGTTGGTAGTACTTGTATTTGTTAGTACTTGTGTTGTGAAAGAGCCGCTGTCAGAACGACAGCCAAAGAAATTGTGGCGTGAGTTTGATGCGTCTCCCATCGGTCTTTGCCGACAAGGTGCGAAAGAGACTCGGTTTTCCCTGGGTGGAACCCCTGTCAGCTCCGAGCACGGCAGTGTAGCGTGAAGCCTCTTCGGGCAGGCGTTGGGAGAACCGGTGTCAGGTTCAAACTCCTGTGACACTTTTAAAAACACTTAAATACAGAAATACAGAAGAGACAGACAACAATATTCAAAGTTACTCGCAGCGAGGAAAGTGAAACCACATACACAGTGACATGCCGCTCCACTTTGAATTCTCTTTTCGGGGGTCCCTACTACATGGTCGTGCAACTCTAAGGGGGGGGGGGGGGGTCAGTTGCACAAGCTGTATTTGTTTGTCTATGTGTGAGAGTAATTACTTTTATTGTTTTATGAGTTCTTATCTTGACACATTCTTGCAGGATTAACATGAGCATCTGCAGGGTCGCTGTTGGCGCATCCAGGCACCTCCAGGACCTGGGGGTCGCTGGGGGTCTCTAATCAGGGTCACGGGAACATTCTATTGTCTAAGCAAATGGATATAAGGGTGATAACTAACATTATATTAATTCTATCTACATTTTATTCTAACAACCGGGCTCCAACTGTCACACCGGCTGACTTCAGCTGCTTGAAAAGCCTCCTCTGTGGTTGTTTGCTCGCTCCCCGCCTCTCCCCCTTCCTGCCTCCCCGCTCGCCCGGCCGGCTGCCACCGCCCGGCGTTCTCATAACAGGCCGGGGACCAGCAGGTTAATCTTTTATTTAATGCTCCCCTACACGCACTTCGCCGCAGCCCACACACTTTAAGCCCCAGGCATTCACCTGTGAATGCGCTGTCACCTTGCATACTCTTAAGGCTAAGATATCACAGAAGTGTGTCATTGTTTGAATTAAGTGCGCTTACCCGTAGACGCTTTGCAGTCGGAGCGCCGCGTTCACTGTAGCGAGGGAGGGCACGGTGCTTTTGACACGCCAGAAATGATTCCATTGACAATACTTTTCATACGTCATTCTTAAAAGTGTCAATTTCCTGCCTTTTTCTGCTTTAAAAGTCACGACTGGATGGAGATCGGCAGCCGAGCGCTCATCTCCATACAAAGAGCTGTTTGAATCCATACAGACGTTGCAATGACACACATCATTTTTTTGTATAAGCGAGCTGTCTGTTGCAGAAATGAAAGTATGCCTTTTTTTTCATAAAAAAAATTGAAAAGAAAATAGCTTTTCAAGCTCCAATCGGAATCGATTTTTTTTACCGACATGAAAGATGCCATACTTAAGCGCACTTAATGAAACCCTTTTTGTGTGCATCGTCACCTTCCATGTATCACATTTATACAAGAAATCTGGCGAGCTGATGCAAATCGTAATGACACTGTAGCAAGCCAAGCAGATGTTGGCTATGAAAAATAAATAGACTGCGATGTCAGCTGCGGAGTCTGACAGGCAGCATGCTAAATCCCCGCCGTGGAAGCAGCTCCTGTGCCCTTTTTCATACCGCATTATTGTTAGAATGCGTTTCAAATGTCCGTACTTCACAAAAAAGACTTAAGTTTTTTTTTTTTTCCAGTTACACTTCATAGTCCTGCTGGTCCCGCAACTTCAATCAATATCAAAAAATATATAATTTAACATACGCTGCTTTAAGTTTAAGCAGGGTGCTGTTTGGCGACACCTTGTGGCCGCTACAATTCATTCAGTTGAGATCATGATGCAGTTTGCCACACAAACTAAATAGTCGACATTCTAATGGAGACTACGTGTCTGTAGGTCAGGGGTGTGCAAACTACGGCCCGCTAAGTGCTTGAATTCGACTCGCCCGTTCTCTTCTTGGCAATCCTGCCATGAAGAGTTTTGAAGAGTTTTCACTACAGGAACATAAATCTGTAAATGTTTCCTTTTCACATACAGTAGAGTTTTTCTTTATCTTTGTCAAGCTGCTGCTAAAGTCAGCTGCAAAATGGTAATCAATTCACAGTTCCACATGTCCAAAAGGAGTAGGAAGAAGCAAAGCTCATTAAATCCTACCCCTCCATCTGGTACTTTTACAATCGGTAACTGTTACATTTGTTCACTTCCTGCTTTCCCAATATAGTTTAAGGTTTTTTTTTTTTACTTTATTAAATTTTATTTCATCTTTGTTTTTTTATTTTATAAAATTTTCATTTTATTTTTTCAAATTTTTAAATTTTTTGTCACATACCAAAGTAGGAGGTGATATGAGCATCCAATGCCATAATGGGTACCATAGTAAGTGTCAATATAGTGATATATATAGCACATCATGACTGGTTCAAGACTCTTCATCCTTGGATTTAGCAAACATCAACTGCTTGTATTGTTTCTTGAATTGGCTCATCGTTGTGCATTGTTTGATTTCCTTACTCAATCCATTCCATAGTTTGATTCCACATACTGAAATGCTATGGCTAGCATAACGTAGTCCTAGCATAGAAGTGTTTCAAATGTACTTCTTCCCTGAGATCATATTTCTCCTTTTAAGTATTGGATGACATTTTTAGCTAATTGCTTATTTTTAGCCTTATGCATTATTTTAGCTGTTTGAAGATGAACTATATCAGCAAGTTGAAGTATTTGTCATTTTACAAATAAGGAGTTAGTATGTTCTCTGTAGGCGGCATTATGAATTATCCTTACTGGCTTTTTTTGCAGTACATTTAGCGAGTAAAGATTGCTTTTATAGTAAAAGCTATGTAAAAAAAAAAAGATAAACAAAGAATATCTTTACACCCCTAATGCATAATTTCTCACCTAAAAATAAAATAATAAATATTTTTTTAATTTAAAATGTATTTTTTTAATAATAAATAAAAATAAAATATAAAAACAAAAACTTGAATTATTTTAGGAAAGCAGGAAGTGAACAAATGTAACAGTTACTGATTGTAAAAGTACCAGATGGAGGGGTAGGATTTAATAAGTTTTGCTTCTTCCTACTCCTTTTGGACATGTGGAACTGGGAACTGATTATGGGATGCACTCAATTGTAATCTGATGCATGTTCAAATGAAATTAAACAATTACCATTAAATATTAGTGGTAGCCCTCCTACTTCTGAAACAGATTATATGCATTTGAACCAGATCTGAAACGCTTGGACTCAATCAAATAATCTCCATCCAGCAAGACTTGACTCGCGCTGACGACTTGCTCAGCAGCGACGCGCGCGAGAAGTAGCAGTCATGTCACTACGATTCATTTACGACAATCACGCACCGCTCTCTCTACGCTGACAAACCAATTCCAGTGGAAAAGCCTTACCCGAGCGATGACGCGGCGGTCTGGAGCGGTCCCGTGTGAGGCTGAAATGGACTGAAGGGTAAAGATAGCGTGAAGGAGGCGGACAGCATGGGATGAAAAAGGAGTTTGACGTCTCCAAAAAGCCAGGTATTAAAAGACCTGCCAGGGCTTCGGGAGTGCAGAAACAAGCTGGCAGACATAAAACTTTCAGCGTCCCGGGAACATCCTGTTTTCGTCCCCCCTTTTCTCTTAGCCAGCACCATTCCCCGATCCTGCCCCCATCTCACTTTGGACCCAGAATTGGACATGCTGGGAGCTCGCTTGGCTGCACTGCCCCAGCTCTGACCCTCATTTAAGGCTGCCTCTGTCCCCTCTTGTTCCAGTCTGAGTGCCCTTTACATGGAACACAGAACATGCAGATGTCCCCTGCGTTGGCATCCTATCTGAAGGTCGGATTTGCCTCAGGGTTGGTTTCCTCACCCAAGGTCCCACCGGATGCCTCCCTCCTGGACGGGAGACAGCCAGACATTCACTTTTAACCCGGTGCCTGTGTGCTTCAGGGGGCCAAGGGGGGGCGGACAGCAAAGGGGGTCGGCTCTCTCCTCTCTGCAAGCAGGTGAGGCGGGTCAGTTTTTGCCGGGATGACATAACGGGGTTATCTGAGACTCAAAGGGGCCGCTCTGTCTGCTGTCAGCTAGCCTTGCAGTACTCGGCTCCGCTCCGCCGCCAGCCCACACACTGCAGGCTGCAGTCCGCCGGCCCCGAGCTCAGGGAGCCACCGTGAGGGGGTGGTTTACGTGGATGCATGTGTTTGTCCCTGAGCTTCTAGGTGGGCAAACGTGCGTCTGTGTGTGTTGGTGGAAGCTGGGCCTTGGGAACTCAGTGTGGGAGCCTCCTGACTGCAACATTGGCTGCTACCTTGGCAACCCAGGAGGGAAAGATGTGTTGAATGAGTGAGTGGGAGATGATCCACTGTAGATATGTGTGCGGGGGATGTGGCTCTGTTTATGAATTTAGCTATTTAAACCGCCAACTGTAGTGCCATTATTTAAAGCCCGGTGGTCTTTTGTTCTCGTGGTGGTCTTTGTGTAACCTCTCTCAATTGCCTGGCCTTATTCCCGCCAAGTTCTTTAACCCTATGATGACTCCGACATGTGTATGATAACTTTGGATACATTTTGTGGCGGCTAAAAAAAAATATAGCAAGGTATTTTCCAACAACATGAGAACAGATCGCTACTGCAACACAAATATGGCGGATGTTCCGCCAAAAAATGTTGTTTTATTACTTTCAAAATTCCATTTGCTTTTAAAAATATTGCATGAAAAAAACAAGCTTCTCTGGGTGTCCCTTAATTTGGTTCCAGACCTGACTGCGTTAAATTAATTTCCACATTATAGGATTCAGCCTTTTTTTTTCGTAAACGTAAAAAAAACGGAGTGCACATATAGGGTGTCCATATACCGTATTTTCTGGACTATAAGTCAATCCGGAGTATAAGTTGCATAAGGCTAAAAATGCATAATTAGGTAGAAAAAAACATACATAAGTCGCTCCGGAGTATAAGACGCACAAGACCAAAACTGTATAATTTGGTAGAAAAAAAACATACATAAGTCAATCCGGAGTATGAGTCGCATTAGGCTAAAAATGCATAATTAGGTAGAAAAAAAACATACATAAGTCGCTCTGGAGTATAAGTCGCACAAGACCAAAAATGCATAATTTGGTAGAAAAAAAACATACATAAGTCGCTCCAGAGTATAAGTCGCAAAAGGCCCACTTTAATGCGCACTGGAGTATAAGTTGCATTTTTTGCGGGTAATTTATTTTCCAAACTACTTGACCAAAACAGACATTACGTCCTCTTGGAAGGCATGTTCTAACAATAAAAGAATAGAGAACAGGCTGAATAGGTGTAAGATATGCTAACACAATGCTTATTCAGCTACACAAAAAATAAACATGAACAGAAAAGGTGTCCAGTGTTTATGTAACATAAACACTTTTTTCATGTATAAGTCGCTCTGGAGTATAAGTCGCAGGAACAGCCAACCTATGAAAAAAAAAAGTGCCACTTATAGTCCGGAAAATATGCTAAACGTAAGTTAAATTGCTTGTATATTTCTTAGCTACCCTTTTGAATGTTAAGTTTCTGTGTGATGACTTCAGTGGGTTGACCAGCTTGTTGTGAGTTTGAGTGATTGGCTCCTGCCAAAGAAAGAGCTACTGTTTCATTACTGACTCACAAGCGGTACAGTATTTGAATATGTAACATAAACACTTTTTTTTCATTTATAAGTCGCTCTGGAGTATAAGTCACAGGAACAGCCAACCTATGACAAAAAGTTCAACTTATAGTCCGGAAAATACACGGAAGGTACATTGTTTTATCAGAGCTTGTTCAATGTGCTATAATCAGACATCATATGTAGCGTTTTATCACACTCGACTGCAAGAGAGCCAAAAACTGGCAACACAGTGCCAGCGTGGTTCAAGTTGATTTTTGAAGCATAATGACACATTTCCATAGTGGCAGTCAAAGGAGTACAATGGCGCAATGTCAAATAAAAGCTTCTTCTTGGTAGGGAGCACTCCAGATCAAAGAGTGCGTTGCGAGCCTCGCCTGATGATAGAAGCGGACGAGGACGCTTTCATGTCAGTATTGCAGGGCTCTTAGTCGGGAAATACAACAAAAATCGCACAGCATAATGGCTGCCAATATGCCACAGGAGTCCTTGTCTGCCGGAAGATTATAGCACAGGACTGCGACCCCGTACTGCCTGGATTGCGTAACAATATACGCTATGTATGATATACATTAGCACTGCGTACATCAAATGTTAAGTTGTCAGGTTCAAACTCCTGTGACACTTTTAAAAACACTTAAATACAGAAATACAGAAGAACAATATTCAAAGTTACTCGCAGCGAGGAGAGTGAAACCACATACCCAGTGACATGCCGCTCCACTTTTATTCTCTTTTCGGGGGTCCCTACACATGGTCGTGCAACTCTAAAAAAAGGGGGGGGGGGTAGAGACAGGCATTTGCACGAGCTGTATTTGTTTGTCTATGTGTGTGTGTATATGTGAGAGTCATTACTTTTATTGTTTTTATTGCTGTTGGTGCATCCAGGCACCTCCTGGACCTGGGGGTCTCTGGGGGTCTCTGATCAGGGTCACGGGAACATTCCCTCTTCAGCACATTGAAACACTTTCTATTGTCTAAGCAAATGGATATAAGGGTGATAACTAACATTATATTTATTCTATCTACATTTTATTCTAACAAAAGTGCCTACATAGAATTTGTAGTGTTTATGCACGGTGACTTTTCACGTACTTGTACACTCACTTTCACACTTCCCTCCCCTGGAGCTCAATAATAAATAACGTCTCAGCACCAGTAGCCACTCCGTAGAAATAGCAGCACTTTTCCCTCGCATGCCAAAAATTCCTATACGTGTGTACTTTTTCTGCCAAAAGAGCGCCGCATTCGCACCCTCCTACTCCCAACCTATACCGCATAAGTGATAAAGCAACGCTATAGCGATTGCAATTGCCTGCACAAACATCCTTACAGTATCCTATCATAACCAGCCAGGCTTCACGTTAATACTTTGACATCGTTTTCATTACCGAGCCACCTTTTTATGAACCGCCGAGCCGTTTTGGTCGCATGAAATGGAACAACTGGCACAGCACGGCAGCGTCACATCAGCGGCGAATGAATATCTAACCTCATTAAAAGACCATTATGCACAGCAATGCATCATTTGCTTTCTTGCTTTTAATTGTCAATTAAAATATATAAGTTAGTGTTTCCATTAAGCTCATTTATCAGCGCTAAGGCTGATTCTTTTGTTAGCTAAAGCCCCATTACGGCGTATTCATAGCGCGTTCCAATAGCTTCTCTATTTGATGTCAGATGCTGTACTTACTGAAATTATTTTTCTGTAATTATCATTAACCGGTATAATCGCGCTGAGTAGATGAATTCTGTAATTGGGTCTCTGTCTCCGGCAAAGCGTGTAGCCAATCCAGGAAATACGGCGTTCTGTTTTCTGGCCATCAAATCGACCCGTACGGAAACACAAAGGTGTCAATACTTGTTACCTGCTGCAGTAAATGTACTTTTATTAATTTTCAGTATCTCACAAAAGTCAGTACACACCGACCATCTGTACTGCAGTATATCTTCTGAAGGGACAATGCGGTATACATCCGGTCCTTGTCTACACCGAGCAGCGTATTTGTAAAACTCTTCGTTTGTGAAAAAATGGTCTCCACACAACTTTGAAAAAAACACGTAACCGCAAAAATGCTAAAAACACCGACAACGACAATAGCGAGGACGGTGACATTCAGGAATTGATGACTTCCATGTAAACGTTCTTACACCAGCTGGCAGTGATCCCCGGTCTGACCCAAAACAGGCATCGGAAACTGTTACCAGGAAGATCAGAATCAGAATCGCCTTTATTGTCATTTTATTGCATACAACGAAATTTGAGTGCAACTCCATGGTGCATTTAGTAGAAACTAAAAATAAAAAATAAGGGAAAAAATAAAATAAGTAATAAGAATATTTATATTCTTATTCCTCCCTCATTATTATTATTATTATTATTATTATTATTATTATTATTATTATTATTATTATTATTATTATTATTATTATTATTATTATTATTATTATTATTATTATTATTATTATTATTATTATTATTATTAAATATAAATATTCTTATTCATTATTTTATTTTTATTATTTTTATATTCTTATTCCTTATTTTTATAATAAAATTAACAAAAATAAAATAAGTGACTTAAGGGAACTTGTTTTATTTTTTTAAATTATTTTTATAATAAAAGTCACTTATTTTATTTTTATTATTTTTATCATAAAAATAAAATAAAAAATAAGGAATAAGAACATAAAAATAATAAAAATAAAATAAGGAATAAGAATATTCATATTAAACAATAAAAATAATAATAATAATAATAATAATAATAATATTTAACACAATCTACGGTTAACAACTCAATTGTCTGGTAATTGTGGTCATGGTCATGGGGCTGCATGAGTGCTGCCAACATTGGGGTTGCAGCTGCGGTTCATTGATGGAAACGTGAATTCCGACATGCTTAATCACGTAACGAAAGTTCAGGTTTGAGCCTGTCCAAGCAGACTTTAAGCAAATGTGGGTTTACTATTCCAGATATTACAATGGAGGGATG
Organism: Doryrhamphus excisus; assembly: GCF_030265055.1. Classification (NCBI taxonomy): domain Eukaryota; kingdom Metazoa; phylum Chordata; class Actinopteri; order Syngnathiformes; family Syngnathidae; genus Doryrhamphus; species Doryrhamphus excisus. The sequence goes on from NC_080470.1 coordinate 19,108,698, forward strand.
AACCGCACAGTCCCAGTTGGTGAGGTTGAACCACGTTCTGTGAAGTCCAGGAGGTCCTATCCCGTCAAGGGGGGCTTGTATTCATTTGCATGCTTACAGATGATCAAGACAAACAACTGGACGTGTCCCTCATTCCATCCTTGTTGTTATCCACTTAATAGTTTAGTAAGAGCCTCCCCTCCAGGCACACCATGAATCATTGACTGGATATCTGCCAGACTTCCAGCCCTCACCGTCCTACTGTGAGGACGCACTTTATTACTTGTGTGTGTTTCTGTGATTGAGTGATTATGTACGTGTGCGTTGGCGTGGCTGCTCCCACCCATCCACGACACCCGGCGGTCTACCGGTTGTTCCCCGCTGTTAGGTCCTCCATAGCAGTCGGGAAGAAGTGGGTGGAATCCCCTCCTGTGTCTTTCCCGGTGCTGCCGGCAGATGTCTGTCTCCGTTTTGCCTCATCTCCATGCCCGCTTGGGAACTGATGACATCCAGAGAGCCCCTCTTCGCTGCAGCCCCGAGGCCTTCAGAGGGAGTGAAGCCGGGAGTGGGGGCGGATACATATGGCGGTGCCAGACTTTGCTGTGCATACATACAACAAACACAAGTGTACAGAAAACTCATTGAACTTGAAAAAAAACATACATGCTGGTATTTTTGACATGGGACTGTGTAGGCTACCGATTGGCTAGCTTCCATGTCATATAGAATTACATTATTATAGATTATTTTTAACTTCTTTAAAGAACGTTCAACGGTCTAGTGTAGGGGTGTCAAACTCGTTTTAGCTCTTTCTTTGGCAGGAGCCAATGACAAGCAAGCGGCGAACTCACAACAAGCTTGTCAACCCACTGAAGTCATCACACAGAAACTTAACATTCAAAAGGGTAGCTAAGAAATATACAAGTAATTTAACTTACGTTTAACATATTTTCCGGACTCTTAGTGGCTTTTTTTTTTTCATAGGTTGGCTGTTCCCGCGACTTATACTGTTTATGTTTATTTTTTGTGTAGCTGAATAAGCATTGTGTTAGCATATCTTACACATATTCAGCCTGTTCTCTATTCTTTTATTGTTAGAACTCGCCTTCCAAGAGGACGTAATGTCTGTTTTGGTCAAGTAGTTTGGAAAATTAATTACCCGCAAAAAATGCCACTTATACTCCAGTGCGACTTATGTATGTTTTTTTCGACTTAATTGTGCTTTTTTGGCTTTGTGCGACTTATACTCCGGAGCGACTTATAGTCCAGAAAATACGGTAAATTACCCGCAAAAAATGTGACTTTTACGCCAGTGCGACTTGTTTGTTTTTTTTCTACCTAATTATGCATTTTTGGCCTTGTGCGACTTATACTCCGGAGCGACTTATGTATGTTTTTTTCTACCAAATTTTGCATTTTTGGCCTTGTGCGACTTATACTCCGGGGCGACTTATAGTCCAGAAAATGCGGTAAATTACCCGCAAAAAATGTGACTTTTACGCCAGTGCGACTTATGTATGGTTTTTTTCTACCTAATTATGCATTTTTGGCCTTGTGCGACTTATACTCCTGAGTGACTTATGTTTGTTTTTTTCTACCTAATTATGTATTTTTGGCTTTGTGCAACTTATACTCCTGAGTGACTTATGTTTGTTTTTTCTACCTAATTATGCATTTTTGGCCTTGTGCGACTTATACTCCGGAGCGACTTATAGTCCAGAAAATACGGTAATTATGACTCTTTTTATGTCCCTATTCCCTTTGTCTGGCGTTAGTTATGTTTTCGTTATATCTTTTCTGCCATTGTGTTCCTCGGTAAATGCTTGCCTTGTTCCGGGCCCTTCATCACACATGTTTTAACGAACACAGTGTCGCAATTAGCTGGCTTTTACTGCTGCTTCACTGACCTGTGAATATTGACTGTGGTTTCCTCAGATCCACCACCAATTCATTTATCGTCTCTTTCCTCACTTGTCCATGTGTTTTTTTTTCCGCCATGATGGTTAAAATAGGACGATTTATGAATATTATTTGATAAATAATGTCAAGTTTGCTGGAAGTTCGACACCCCTGGTTTAGTGGTTGACTTGGTTGTCTCCATCTGTGCCCTGCGATCCGCTGTTCTCCCAAAGATCGTAGGGTTATACTGCGACTCGCTGCAATAATGGAGAGCGCACTTTTAACGCTGATCCGTCAAGCGACCCAAGCCAGAGTTGGGTACTCGGACTCAGTCCACTTCTTTGTTGCACACCAGGATGTGGTAGAACATATTCACACTTGACCAAAGGAACCGTACTAGCGGAAGTCTTAGTAACTGGAGTCAGGAAACTGCAATATCGAACATTTGGATCCCGCTCTCAGACATGCCCATCTCTTATGTTTGCCCTGATTTCCAGGTTTAAAGTGAAGATTTGTGCATTCTTCAGGATGAAAGGAATTCCGAACAAGAACTATAACTGTACTAGAATGGAATACATTCTCTTAAGCCACGCCAACCTTTCCACAAAGTTTCAGTGGAGTGGTTTTTAGTGAAATCCTGCTAATTATAAAATGACCCGAAACTCTAAGAGCTAATGGCCGCTGTGGAGTACCTTTCTTCTTCAGGGCACCAATTAACACACTACTCTACCTTTGGTGCAACATGTATGTCCACACCACTTTACGCCACTTTGTACAGTAGTAGCATTCACAGCTAGTTGGCCCAGTTTGGCTGCTTGGATGACTCTGTGAGTGCTAAGAGTCTTGTTGCCATTAAGCACCTGTCAGCCCCCTCTAGACGGCCCTACACGAGTGCTCTTCACCAGAACACTTAATTTCCAGCAAACCCTCCGGTATCGCAGCGCTTGTCAGACCTCACATTTCTTGCTGGAGATGATGGGAGAAGGGCGAGGAAGTGGGAGGCAAGGGCAAAAGAGATGGCGAGAGCTCGACTGGAGTGTAGCAAGCAATTGATGCACCAGTAGTCAGACATGTATGTGATCTGTTTCAGTGTTCTTCTCTGCTATTTCTCTTCTGGTCTTCACAGTCAAAGAAAGAAATGGCAGTCCTTATACATATATATATATATATATACATATATATATGTATTTTCAGATTATATCATTTCATGCTGGGAGTGATAACTAAATTATTCACTCAAGCCACTCACATGAAGGACATTAAATACAGTAATAAAACCAGGAAATCCTCGGCTTGTGAACAATAAACCAATGCCACCGGCTATCTGGTTTGACAAGCAAACGATTCGGCTGTGCCGGTAACAGCCTCCCGTATCGATAAGAATCAGCCATAAATCTTTAGATTCATCGATTGTGGAGACATGCGCTGTTTGTCAGCAGAGAAGTAATCCATTTAGTCTTAAACAACGCAAGAGCCTGGCCTGCCAGTTAAAGGATTGTGATGCATGATCCAAGGCTTGGTATAGGCTAGGTATAGGCTCCAAGGCTTGGTATAGGCTAGATATAGGCTCCAAGGCTAGGTATAGGCTAGGTATAGGCTCCAAGGCTTGGTGTAGGCTAGGTGTAGACTCCAAGGCTTGATATAGGCTAGGTATAGGCTCCAAGGCTTGGTATAGGCTAGGTATAGGCTCCAAGGCTTGGTATAGGCTAGGTATAGGCTCCAAGGCTAGGTATAGGCTCCAAGGCTTGTTATAGGCTAGGTATAGGCTCCAATGCTTGGTGTAGGCTAGGTGTAGACTCCAAGGCTTGGTATAGGCTAGGTATAGGCTCCAATGCTTGGTGTAGGCTAGGTTTAGACTCCAAGGCTTGGTATAGGCTAGGTATAGGCTCCAAGGCTTGGTATAGGCTAGGTATAGGCTCCAATGCTTGGTGTAGGCTAGGTGTAGACTCCAAGGCTTGGTATAGGCTAGGTATAGGCTCCAAGGCTTGGTATAGGCTAGGTATAGGCTCCAATGCTTGGTGTAGGCTAGGTGTAGACTCCAAGGCTTGGTATAGGCTAGGTATAGGCTCCAAGGCTTGGTATAGGCTAGGTATAGGCTCCAATGCTTGGTATAGGCTAGGTATAGGCTCCAATGCTTGGTATAGGCTATGGCTGAAGACCAAAATAAATAGCAGCAGGTGTATGCTAGCAAGCTAGGTTTTCTCAACATCATTGCAAACATGTTAGAATGTTGTATTGTCGTGTTAAACCATGCCAAACATTTGTGCATCAGGACGTGAGTTCTGAAAGAAGTTAGGGATGGCTCTGAATGCTTGGTTTCAGAGAGTTTTTTCTAACACCGGCTCACTGTGATGTCACTGTGGGACAGACTTCCTTATATGGGCATGTCCATGTACAAGTTGTAGGCCTGCCCATCTTCCTGCTTTGCTGCACTGTTTTGTCTTGGGGGTGTGACCAATCACAGTGGAGAGGGCGTGCCCGGAGGAAGTGATCCTTTAACATGCTCAAGGATACTCTAACGACCTGGTACTGGTAATGGTACTGTGTGTAGTGTTCAAGTGCTTTGTGATTTCCCACCGTCTGTGAAGGTGGCTGAGTCCTGATTTTGCGTCTACTGCTGGACAGACTGGAACGTTTTTTTTTTTTTGACGGGCCTCCAGCGAAGGCTTAACTGAGTAGGCTCCGGCTTCTCTTTGACCCTGAATCTGGTTTCGCTCCAAGTGAAATTGGATGGAATAATGTATGGAAGTCTCTGTAAAAGTACTGGAAAGATGGAAGGGTCCTTGAGGACTGGGGTTAGGGACAAAGTTGTAGATTTACGGAACGGTTACCAGCTAGTGTAGCTGTGCGAGAAGTACGTCAGTAGTGCTAGATGGATAGTGCTCTCCAATCTCTATTCTGAAAGACCATGGTTCGAGTCCAGGGCGGAACATAGGGCAGGCTGAACTAGATCTACATTGAGGCGTCAACCCAATATGAAGTTGATAGTGTGGGTTTTTAGCTCGATGGCTAGTACTGTCCAATCTTTATTCCGAAGGACCATGGTTCGAATCCAGGGCGATATACAGGGCAGGCTGAACTCGTTGGGCTACGTTAAGGCTGTGATGAACGTCAACCCAACATGAAGTTTACAGTGTGGGTTTTTAACTCGACGGCTAGTACTGTCCAATTTCTATTTCAAAGGACTGTGGTTCGAATCCAGGGTGGAACACAGGGCAGGCTGAACTAGGTCTTTGTTGAGGCGTCAACCCAACATGACGTTGATAGTGTGGGTTTTTAGCTCGACGGCTAGTTCTCCCGACTCTCATTCTGCTGACTTTGGTTTGAGGCTCGGTTCTGGCTGAACCGAACGGCCTGCATTCATGCCACGTGGAGTTTGGATCTGATTGTCAGAGGGTTGCTCAAGGGATCCCATCCATTGCCAAGTCATCTATTTACGGCTAGTCCTGATTTTTGGCGAGCTCAGCCAAGCATGCGTGAATCTCTTCGCCTCAGCATATGCGATCCGAGTGCACAATTTATTAAAGACAAGAAGCCCCGCAAATTGTTTTGCGAGTTATATAAACTGCCAGAGTTAACACCTGATGTCAGCTGCGAGGAGGAGGCTGAGGAGGAGATAGAAAAGCGAGGACACTTGGTTATAAATAGCGGTAGTCTCTCCAGGATGTCTGGCTTTTAATTAACAATAGAGAGCCTCTGATAATCCACAATTAATCCAGAAGGAAAAGAGGGAGGAGCGCAGGGAAGAGGAGAAAAATCATCAGCTTTTTGAAGTGAGAACTACAAGTCCCTACTGGGCCTCTCTTCAGCGCTCGTTCTCCTCCGTGATACCAACAGCCCAAACGTATTTATTCTACGAAACGCGCCGCGTTGTATATTTTGCGATTCACTTTGTCTTCGACTAACCGCTGTCTGTTCCCATTAGCGGGAATATGTGCGCGTTGCCCTTCTCGCGTTGACGGGGGACACGTTGCGCAGGCGTTTCGCAGATCGGGGCTGTTTGAGGAAAACAAGCCGAATGAAGATCCCCGATGGCCGCCGGCGTCCGCTTAAAGTCCAACGTCTGTTGAAAGGCTTGATCTGTAGGGGGAGACGTCAGGCCCGCTTCTCACTGAGGACGCGTTGCAGCTGCTGCGCAAAGAGGAAAATATGCCCCCGCATCCACTGGGTGTCACGCTTAAATTGCCGGGCTGCTTGATGGAGTCTCGCCATCGTAGTTCTTACCCGACGATAACCATCCTAATGTTTTTTTTTTTTACACTGATAAAACATCAAAATGTCTTTTTAAAAAGTGCCTTGAGGCAAAACAATATTATTACATTATTTTGACTATGTTACCTTCAAGAGATTTTTTCCACACTATTTGACGTTGTGATGGTGTTTATTTTGTTATTTTTCTCTATGTGAAATAATACACAGTGCCTTCCTGATTTAGCATTTAAGACCCCAATTTTATTTTATTTCAAAAATAGGCAATTTTCCCACGGAAAACGCAACCCATTCCTAAGTGAAATGTACAGCATACATGTACCAGCTTTAAAATTAAAAAAAAAAAATAAAAAATTAAAAAAAATGTTTTTAAAAATTTTCAAAAAATTTAATTAAAAAAAAGAGTCTTGAACCTGTCATGATGTACTATCACTATATTGACAGATACTATGAAACCCATTATGTCATTGTATGGTCACATCACCGCGTACTTTGGTCCGTGACAAAAAAAACTAAAAAAAATAAATAAATAAATAAATTAAAAATTAAAAATTAAAAATTAAAAATTAAAAATTAAAAATTAAACATTAAACATTAAACATTAAAAATTTAAAATTTAAAATTTAAAATTTAAAATTTAAAATTTAAAATTTAAAATTTAAAATTTAAAATTTAAAATTTAAAATTTAAAATTTAAAATTGAATTATATTAGAAAGCAGGAAGTGAACAAATGTAACAGTTACTGATTGTAAAAGTACCAGATGGAGGGGTAGGATTTAATAAGCTTTGCTTCTTCCTACTCCTTTTGGACATGTGGAACTGGGAACTGATTATGGGATGCACTCAATTGGAATCTGATGCATGTTCAAATCAAATTAAACCATTACCATTACCATAATGGAATTAAGGTAAAAGTAAAAAAAAAAAAAGTAATGCTAATTAATTTAATTTATCCCTTTCATAATTTTTATGCATTCAAAATTGGAAACGTATTTTGTGTTTGTGTTTTTGGAGATTATTTGCCAGAAGATTATTTACTTGCTGAACATATCAATCATAACAAAACTGGAGTGACCTTAGTGTGTGTTTTGCGTGTGTTTAGCGTGTGTTTATCCTGTCTTTTTCCTGTATGCGTCCCTCGGTGGCAGAATAATCCAGAATAATCCACATGCATTGTGTCTCAGGTCAGATCCATGCATGATGACCGTGAACGGAGCCCTGTGTGTATAGATTGGAGGAAGAAATTGTTGCAGTCTAACAGCCTTCTTTTTCTTCCCTTCACTCAGGTCAGAGTCTGGGCTATGGCTTTGTCAACTACATCGATCCAAAGGACGCAGAGAAAGCCATCAACACGTTAAATGGACTCAGACTTCAAACCAAAACGATCAAGGTAACCGCCGAAGCCGGTGTGCTTTTTACACGTCGAGGTGCGGGACGAAATATCGATAGATTTCACATTGTAATTACTCACGCTGCACTTTCCATAGAGCTCAAATAGGACACTTCCGTACTGACTCAAACAATATTATGTTTGAGTCTTTTTGACTCACTCAGTCCGTAAGGACAGTGGACACGTGTATGGTACTTATTGAAGTGTACTGATGGAAGTATTGCATACGAGACATGGCCTTACTTCAGATATTGACAATGTACGTCCAAGCAGATGGGGCGTGGGGGGGGGGGGGGGGGGGGTGCCTGAGAAGATATTAATTGGATAAATCATCACATCTGAATAACTTTTTTTTCATATGAATGTTTAATGTCATTATCTTTTAGCATTAAAATTGCAATCATATCAAATACGGTCACTGCCCAGCTGTATTTATTATTTTTTATTTATTACTTTTATTGCATTTCATGCACAAACCAGTGATCTTTTGCCCTCGGTCAAACACAAATGACAGCAGATTAAAAATATATGTATTCATTAATAAATACATTACCGTAAAACGCGATTAAAAGGGACAATTTTCGGGAAAATGTTTTTTGAACCGGGCTGCACAGTGGTTGAGTGGTTAGCACACTAGGAGACCCGAGTTCAATTCCACCCTCGGCCATCTCTGTGTGGAGTTTGCATGTTCTCCCCGTGCATGTGTGGGTTTACTTCGGGTACTCCGGTTTCCTCCCACATTCCAAAAAACATGCCAGGTTAATTAGCCACTCCAAATTGTCCATGGGTATGAATGTGAGTGTGAATGGTTGTTTGTCTATATGTGCCCTGTGATTGGCTGGTGACCAGTCCAGGGTGTACCCCACCTCTCGCCCAAAGACAGCTGGGATAGGCTCCAGAAATTGAATGAATGAATATTATTAATTAGCCTATTATTATTACTATCATTATTATTCTTAGTACTGATTAGTATTATTCTTCATCTGATTAGACTAGTATTAGCCTGCTTATTGGCTTGCTTATTAGCCTGCTTTTGCCCTATTATATGAAATTTGTCAGATATTTTTTTGTAATTTTTTTTTTTTTTAAATCAATAAAAATTCCGGTCCGGTTGCTCCAAATGCGCATAACAAAAACATCAAATAACGGCAAATAAAATTTCATGGTACATGGAAGTTTAGCAAATCTGTTTAGCATGTAAGGGCATTTAGATCAATTATACTATCTGCCCCAATGGCTGGACGGGACAAAAAAAATAAAAATAAATAAATAGATAAAAATCTATAAAAAATATCAAATTATTTAGGGGCGCTTAGGAACATTTCAGGGGAGCTGAATCCCCCCGAAAATAGGCCCAATGACGCCACTGATTATGATCAATGTATGTTTTGGTACTCCAGGAGTATCCAAACATTATTAAAAGATTAAAGGAGCACTTGAATGCATCTCCTCCATCGCAGATGCTCAAAGCCATCCAATGTAGGTCAACGTACACTAAGCTAACTTGATGACAGACATCAGCGCGCTAACACTGATGAATCAATTCTATCGGCACTAGCCGCCCTCCGAGACACCTTCCACATTTCATTTCTGATATCATTATTTCCCCTGATATCTTCCCGCGGGCCCGAGGTTTCGCTTTCAAGACCACCAGTAATCTGCGGCTCGGAGGTAATCCCTGAATCCACTTTCCCTGTCAAACTGTTCTAATCTGATCTAATCTAATCAAATTCATCTGATCCGATCTGATGTAATCTAATGTAATAGGATGAGATTAGCTCACGGTTTTGAAAACCCTGCGAGAATCCCCGCTCTCTCCTGCCGACGCTCGCTGCCTGGCCCCGGTTCAGCACCGTCGTCCGCCTCTGGCTGAAGCGCTGCCAAAGAGACGGAATTATACTGTATGTGCTATGTGATGAGTGTGTGTAATCCCGTGTTGTGCCTTTGAATGTGTGCGCACTTGTGATGTGTCGGATCGGCGGCGCCGTGTTTGTGTTTGCGGTGCGTATGTACGACACGCAGCGTTCCGTGTTTGCATATATTTGCATCGAAGATCCACGGGTGGGGGCACGTTCATTAGCTTGTCAAGTGCTGTGTGCTAACTCGCATAACCTTTTATCGCAAGTATTCATGTGGAAGACCATCACTAGAGATGGTGGAAAAAAAAAAACATGCATGTGCTACTTCTACCACTCGTAGCTTTATTTGCTAATAGCTAACCGTCATTATCTCCCCCCGAAATCCTCCTTCTTTCGATAAGCGTATTCACATGAAACATCATTCATATGAAGCAAGCGATTGTTGGCTTTGATGTGTTGAAACAACAAGATAGGGAAGCGATGACTTGGCCGCCGTACCACAACCACAACCGGAATTGAACCAAATATCGGGCGGCATGCTGGCCACACAACCAGGAAATCTGGTTTCATTTCCATATTTATTCATCCCTGTGGAGCGCCCGTGGGTTTCTGATAGTCTTTGAGAAACATCATGACCAGTCGTGACCAGCTACAGGTTTGTGATCGGCGTTCAAAGGCATTAATCGGCATATGCCGATTATGTGCTTATTCACAGAAATTGGCTGATACTGATCGATCCGAGCATCTTTACTTCTTAGCATGATTTTGTTGCATATTTACAATTCCAAGGATTCCAAAACTGGGAAATAACACCAGCAGGCTGAGCTGAGGAGGTCTCGATATCAGCAGCAAAATCGATACTTTTATGATCCGACCTATGCTAATATATCAGCCATTGCTTCAACCAGGAAATCTGGTTTTATTTCCATCTTTATTCATGCGTGTGGAGCGCCCGTGGGTTTCTGATAGTCTTTCAGAAACATCATGACCAGTCGTGACCAGCTACAGGTGGTAGACGTTTGTGATCGGCGTTCAAAGGCATTAATCGGCATATGCCGATTATGTGCTTATTCACAGAAATTGGCTGATACTGATCGATCAGAGCATGATTTTGTTGCATATTTACGATTCCAAGGATTCCAAAATTGGGAAATAACACCAGCAGGCTGAGCTGAGGAGGTCTCATCCGTACACTGATATCGATATCAGCAGAAAAACCGATACTTTTATGATCCGACCTATGCTAATATATCAGCCATTGCTTCAACCAGGAAATCTGGTTTTATTTCCATCTTTATTCATGCGTGTGGAGCGCCCGTGGGTTTCTGATAGTCTTTCAGAAACATCATGACCAGTCGTGACCAGCCACAGGCGGTAGACTTTTGTGATCGGCGTTCAAAGGCATTAATCGGCATATGCCGATTATGTGCTTATTCACAGAAATTGGCTGATACTGATCGATCAGAGCATGATTTTGTTGCATATTTACGATTCCAAGGATTCCAAAATTGGGAAATAACACCAGCAGGCTGAGCTGAGGAGGTCTCATCCGTACACTGATATCGATATCAGCAGAAAAACCGATACCTTTATGATCCGACCTATGTTAATATATCAGCCATTGCTTCAACCAGGAAATCTGGTTTTATTTCCATCTTTATTCATGCGTGTGGAGCGCCCGTGGGTTTCTGATAGTCTTTCAGAAACATCATGACCAGTCATGACCAGCCACAGGCGGTAGACTTTTGTGATCGGCGTTCAAAGGCATTAATCGACATATGCCGATTATGTGCTTATTCACAGAAATTGACTGATACTGATCAATCGGAGCATGATTTTGTTACATATTTACGATTCCAAGGATTCCAAAACCGTGGAAATAACACCAGCAGGCTGAGCTGAGGAGGTCTCATCCGTACGCTGATATCGATATCAGCAGAAAAACCGATACCTTTATGATCCGACCTATGCTAATATATCAGCCAGTAAAATTGGCAGCCGATATTATCAGACATTTCACAAGTTCATGCATCCATCGTCTATGGCGCTTTGTCCTACTAGGTGGGAGGAGCCTATCCCAGCTGACTTTGGCTGTGTGGTTAACATGCTAACATGCTAACCACGAGGTTAGCGGTCCCAGAAGTCAACCATTGTGATCAAACACTGACTTGAAGATATTCAAGGGTACTTGTTTTATGACGGCTATCAGTGTAATTAATACCGTCGTCATGGAGCCTCCACTTCCTGTCGCAGCAAACCCCGCCCCCTCCAAGACCACACGGTCAATACAAAGCCAGTGCAGGAATCGTACTCCTCTTGAGTCACCGTTCATGTTGTGAGGAAAAGGTTCACGTACCCCCCGGCAATGTGAAGTACCCATGAGTCGATGGTGTGGCCCCGCGCTTCTTGACACCTCCGATTTTTGTCAGCACGCCATGCTGCCCCCCCCACACAACTGAAGTGTGAGGGGAAGCAAAGGTGGCGGCGGCTTCCTTGTGACACACGAGCACATCATCCGAGACACATTTAGACGCCGTGTGCTTGTGTACACGTTAAGCTTTACACTTTTCCAAACTTTTCTGCACACACACACACATATACACACACACGCACACACGTTGTGTCACACTTTTACACAATAGCGCTCACAGCTTGAGGAGGTGTTGATGGATTAGACATCTGCAGTTGGCTGACAAGGAGAGAAAATGAGGGAGCACAGAAAAGAGAGGGAAAAACGCTGCAGAATGTGAGGAAGAAGGAGAGATTTAATGAGGCGCAGGGAGGAGAAAAAAGAGAGAAAGAGAGAGAGAGATGAAGAACTAAACAGCAAAGAATGAAGGGAAAAGCCAGCTGTTCTTGCTGAAGGATACGAGCGCATATCCACCATATTTGCCTGACTTTAACCTCCCTTGATGGCTTATGTCCCCCACCTGTCAGCAATAATGGAAGCGCTGCAAGGGGAAGCTGCTCCAGTCAGCAGCAGCAGTAGTCGTAGTATCCGTAATGGGATTTACTTGAAACTTTTCCGGTGCCGAGCCGAGCCTGCATGAAGATGTTTAGGAGCCAGTTTGACAGCCGCGAAGTTCACAGGCAGAGAGCGACAAAGGCTGCCATTTGCAAGCGTCTGAGGTGACATGAGAATGGCGGCAAAGCGCTACGGAAAACTGTCTCTCTGGACATGTGTGAGCAAAGACGCGAGAGAATTGGCCTGGGTGAGAGCGAGAACGAGGAAAGCCTTTCTTCCCGACGTGTGTAGTGTGACGTAAAAGGTATTACAGATGCCGTGTTTTACTCCCATTACACTATAGCCACATTTACATGAGGATTTTTTCTCTTTCCGAATGACTTTTCCGATTTTCCGATATTCCAATCTCTTGTCTACATGCGTTGCTATAATCAAACAGAATAGTCAATGGGGCATGCCCAGTAAAACGTAAACATCAACATCACGTGATACCGACTTCCTGGAGTTTTTTTTTCACTTGTAGGAATAATTCCGTAATGAGAGTTTTTCCGTTTTTCCAGTCTTGAAATTTAGTTTGGATCTAAAACTAACTTTCCACAGCAGTCCAGTGCCGATTGCTGGCCTCCATTTTTAAAAGTGAAACTGAATGAATGAATGAATGAATGTTTGTTGATAACCAAATCATCCAAAAGTTGACGAGTATGTAAACCAAGGCTAAAATACAGGGCATACAGAAACCAAGACAACATTTTGAAAAAAACAATACGAAAACTGGGGCATAAAAAATAACAACAAAAAATCAAATCATACAAACCTGGGGCGTACGAATATCAACGCAAAATTTTGTTGACAAATTTCAAAGAAAACCAAATCATACAAAAATTTCATACAAAAAATCATACAAAAACCAAGACAAATCTTTGGCAAAATTTTTATCTGAAAAGCCAAATCCTCCAAATCTGGGGCGTACCAAAACAAAAGTAAAATATGGGCAACAATTTTCAGACAAAATACAAATTGTATGAAAACCGGGGTGTACAAAATGCAAAGCAAAATTTCAGCTACCGTTTTCCACAAAAAACGAATCATATGAAAACCTGTATACTGTAATTACCTACATAAGCACAAAAAGTAGATTGTCTATAAAATGTCCTTTTGAGTGTGAAAATTAACTAGTAAAACGTATGTATACCAGCACAAAATTTTGTTGACAAATTTCAATGAAAACCAAATCATACAAAAATTTCATACAAAAAATCATACAAAAACCAAGACAAATCTTTGGCAAAAATTTTATCTGAAAAGCCAAATCCCCCAAATCTGGGGCGTACCAAAACACAAGTAAAATGTGGGCAACAATTTTCAGACAAAATACAAATTGTATGAAAACTGGGTTGTACAAAATCCAAAGCAAAATTTCAGCTACCGTTTTCCACAAAAAACTAATCATATGAAAATCTGTATACTGTAATTACCTACACAAGCACAAAAAGTAGATAAAAAATAATCAGCATGTCTATAAAATGTCCTTTTTGGTGTGAAAATTAACTCCTGTTAAATACTTCAAAGCTTTTGTTCTTGGCATTGAACTTAAAGTTAAAGCCCTCAAGTCTTGATTAAAGCCGCCATCTACAGTAAGCTCCTGATGCTTTAAAGCGTTTTATTCTTCCATATTCTCAAGTCAGTATAATACCTGAAATTGATAGAGTAAATGAAAGCCTTCAGAGCGTTAATCGTGTTACCCGGACTACCTCAAATACGGTTCAACGACCCGAGGGGACAGACAAGAGTCAATCTGGTTCAGCTAGAAAACCACTTCAAGTCTTATCTCGTCATTGTTCCAAGGAGCCAAATATTTTCATTTTCATTTTTCATTGACGCAAAACAAAAAGCATTTTGGTCCATTTCTGTGTTTCTCTGCCTCGCAGGTTTCGTATGCGCGACCCAGCTCGGCCTCCATCCGTGACGCCAACCTGTACGTGAGCGGCCTGCCTAAGACGATGACCCAGAAGGAGCTGGAGCAGCTCTTCTCCCAGTACGGACGCATCATCACCTCCCGCATCCTTGTCGACCAGGTCACAGGTATCCATGGGGCAGCACCTCCTCTCTCTATGCGCTCTCGCCGGCCCGGGGAGGCATAAATATTGCAAATATGCATCACATTTCAACAAAACATGCTCCACAAACCAATTACAGAGACAACAAGGTGCACAGCTTTGCACATGTGTAAACAAAACTCCTTAAAATAAAGTTAATACAGTTACAAGGACATGCAAAATAAAAATAAAAATAAAAAAAAATGACACAAGATGAATATTGGTGAGGTTACAGTCGAAGGCAGTGGTCATTCCATGTATCGTTCACCCAAATATATCGAATATTACATAATATAACAAGTCTTATGGCAGCATAGTGGTTCACGTAGCTGACTTTCCTGTGAAATCCAACATCGTGGAATTGGTAGTGTAGTGGTTCATGTAGCTGACTTTCCTGTGGGATCCAACATCGTGGAATTGGTAATGTAGTGGTTCACGTAGCTGACTTTCTTGTAGGATCCAACATCGTGGAATTGGTAATTGCTGTGGGGTCCAACATTGTGGAATTGGTAGTGTAGTGGTTCACGTAGCTGACTTTCCTGCGAAATCTAACATCATGGAATTGGTATGGAAGTGGTTCACATCGCTGACTTTTACTGTGGGATCCAACATCGTGGAATTGGTAGTGTAGTGGTTCACGTAGCTGATATTCCTGTGGGATCCAACATCGTGGAATTGGTAGTGTAGTGCTTCACGTAGCTGACTTTCCTGTGGGATCCAACATTGTGGAATTGGTAGTGTAGATGTTCACGTAGCTGACTTTCCTGTGGGATCCAACATCGTGGAATTGGTAGTGTAGTTCCTGTGGGATCCAACATTGTGGAATTGGTAGCGTAGTGGTTCACTTAGCTGACTTTTCTGTGTGATCCAACATTGTGGAATTGGTAGTGTAGTGGTTCACGTAGCTGATATTCCTGTGGGATCCAACATCGTGGAATTGGTAGTGTAGGGGTTGACGTCGCTGACTTTCCTGCCGGAGTCAACATCTTGGAATTGGTAGTGTAATGGTTCACATAGCTGGCTTTCCTGTGGGATCCAACATTGTGAAATGGGTAGTGTAGTGGTTCACGTAGCTGACTTTTCTGTGGGATTCAACATCGTGGAATTGCTCGTGTAATGGTTCACGTAGTTGACTTTTTCGTGGGATCCAACATTGTGGAATTGGTAGTGTAGTTCCTGTGGGATCCAACATTGTGGAATTGGTAGTGTAGTGGTTCACGTAGCTGACTTTCCTGTGGGATTCAACATCGTGGAATTGGTAGTGTAGTTCCTGTGGGATCCAACATTGTGGAATTGGTAGTGTAGTGGTTCACGTAGCTGACTTTTCTCTGGGATCCAACATCGTTGTATGGTTTTGCTATGTGGTAGAATGTAAATGTATGCATAAAGAGTAGTAGCTCCAAGACGGAGCCCTGTGGCACGCCGGTGTGACATTTGATGACAATAGAACCTAATTTTTGTCATTGATCCATTCCATAAAGTCAGACAAAAACTGAAACATATGAAAACCAACGCGGCACTGCGGTCGAGTGGAGAGCACGCAGACCTCACAGCTAGGAGACCAGGGTTCAATTCCACCCTTGGCTGGCGATCAGTCCGCCTCTTGCCCGAAGACAGCTGGGATAGGCTCCACCAACCCCGCGACCCTTGTGCGGAAAAAGCGGTAGAAAATGAATGAATGAAAATCAAAGCATTTTTTTTCCATAGAAGATAATGCAAATCTAATAAATCCCTCCTAAACACGTAGAATTATGAAAAACAAGAACATAATGTACTCTATATGAATGGATGAAAAGTGGCCCTAACACAAAGCCCTGTGGGACACCTAATTTTTTTTTTCATTGTTCTTGTCTTCTATGAAAAAATACACCACACACACACACACACATACGTATAATATAGATTATCATTAGTCCTTTCCAGAAGGTCTGACAAAAACTGGCGTGCGTAGCGTCCCGTGAGAATGAATTTGTGTGGAAAGCGAAAGTGAGGAACACAAGCTGTGTAACGCACATGCTCAATTACACAATGACACCGCAACCTAAACATTGGCGTGAATCACATCAGCCCATTGTGGTTCATACCGAGCCCTCCAGCCTCTTTAGATCCATTTCAGTGACTGTGTGCATGCATGTGTGTGTATGCATGTGTGTGTGTGTGTGTGTGTGTGTCGGCAACCTGCTCCAGTGTTATGTGCAATGTGTACTGATGAAGCAGAATAAATCACTGCTGGCAGTGAAGTACTCGACCGCCTGTGGACGGCGAGGCGAGGGGGAGATAGGGTTAGAGGAGACGGGAAAGGAAAACAAAGCCAACGAGGACGGGGGGACGTTCAAGAGAAGTGCTAGAAATACAAACGAAGAAGAACAAATGAGCTGCAAAAGGATTCATTTCTTCACTGCTTCCTTTTTAAAAGGTGTCATATCGCCGTGCTACACCTTTGGGATTACCTGCCGAGCAGCACGAGCCACAACAACACGGCAAGGCCACGGAAAAAAAAAAACACATCTGTTCACACCCACATGCATGTACGGCTGCCATTTTTAGCAACTCAGCCCATGCAGGCCTCATATTATAAATAAAACAAACCCGAGCCCGGTCACGCCAAGGCGGCGTTCTCATGCATTCGCCGCAGCTTGGGCTCGCTCCCGATTTAATAATTCATCGTGTTGCCGTTGTCGACGAGAATGCGGTCACTTTTGCGGAATGGGAGCTTTCTCGTACACCGTCCTCCACAAATTGCAAAAAAAAACATTAACATTTCATCGTCACTCATCAACACTAGCCACGTTTACATGAGGTGTTTTTCTCTTTCCGAATTGAATCTTTCCGAATCACTTTTCCAAAAGCAATGGTATACATGGAAAGGAATATTACAATCGCTTGTCTACATGCGCCGCTATAATCAACCAGAATAGTCAATGGGGCATGCCCAGTAAAACGTAAACACCAACATCACGTGATACCGACTTCCTCAAGTTTTTCTTTTTTTTCCAGTTTTCCAGTTTTTCCTTCGTCCAGTCTTCAAATTTAGTTTGAATCAAAAACAAACTTTCCGTAAAAGTCCAGTGCCGATTGCTCGCCTCCATTTTTTTAAATCGAAGAACGTGTCGAGCTGCGTGTTACGTCATATCTCAGCATTCGCTGAAAGAACGAAAAACACCACAACGACCCTGACAACTTTCCGATTGAGCGGTTACAAGATACCTCAATCGGATTGGGGAAAGGAATATTCCAAACGCTTGTCTACATGCGCCGCTATAATCAACTGGAATAGTCAATGGGGCATGCCCAGTAAAAGGTAAACACCAACATCACGTGATACCGACTTCCTTGAGTTTCTGTTTTTTTCCAGTGGCTACCATCTAATGAGATCCAACTTAATAATAATATGACACAATTCACGCTCTTTTCTGTCTTGATATCAAAATCAACGTCCCAAAAGTCGGTCAATCAGAGCTGCTGGTACACGGCTTGAATATTAGTGCTTTGGTGGTCATTAAAGCCGCCATGACACACACACACGTACACACCAGGGAGGTACCTGAAGATGTCCCCGGAAGGTTAAGGATCAGCAGGAGAAATGTTAATGATTAATTAGATGGTAGGAGCTGGTGGTGATTAAAAACATAGAGGACTTAAGAGGGTCCCTGGGAGTAATACTGCGGCACCGTTTGCTCATCAGTGCACACACACACACACACACACACACACACACATCATCATCATCAAGAGAGAAATGTTCCGCAAATGAAAAGTCTCATGTGAATGTCAAAAATGTAAGAAAAAGGGCAGGCAGAGTCTTTGAGAATGACTCTTTGTCCTTACCGTTTCTCTTGCTCTGCCATTATTACTCCAGGCCATGTTACACCTGCGTCGCCCAGATTCATCAAGCGTCATTTTATGGAAATAAGCACACGAGGCAATATTGCTGACACGAAGACTCTTGACCTGAGTTATCAATATTTGCGTTGGTTAAAGTGGAATAGTACCAATTAGAAGGAATTCCGTGAACAAAGGTGAAAGATAGGCAATGGATTCATAGGTGTGGCAGACCCGGGTATCATTGGTATAATACTGAAAATTAAAAAAATTAAAAAACAACATCGGGATATTTTCCCTCACGGTTAGGGATGGGAATTGATAAGCGTTTTGGGATTAAATTTTCATTTCTGCGTAACAATTTTGAAAAACAGAGCGGGTAGGGTATCATTGGCATAATACTGAAAATGTAAAAAATGAGAAAACAACATAGGAATATTTTCCCTGACGGTTGGGGATGGGAATTGATAAGAGTTTTAGGATTCTATTTTCATTTCTGTGTAACGATTTTGAAAAATAGAGCAGGTATCATTGGCATCATACTGAAAATTAAAAAAAATAAAAAACAACATCGGAATATTTTCCCTCACGGTTAGGGATGGGAATTGATAAGAGTTTTACAATTCCATTTTCATTTCTGCGTAACCATTTTGAAAAAAAGAGCGGGTATCATTGGCATAATACTGAAAATTTAAAAAATGAAAAAACAACATAGGAATATTTGCTTAACGGTTAGGGATGGGAATTGATAAGAGTTTTAGGATGCTATTTTCATTTCTGCGTAACCATTTTGAAAAAAAGAGTGGGTATCATTGGCATAATACTGAAAATTAAAAATAAAAACAACATGGGAATATTTTCCCTGACGGTTATGGATGGGAACTGATAAGAGTTTTAGGATTCTATTTTAATTTCTGCGTAACCATTTTGAAAAACAGGAGACAAACAGGTCGATTAGCATCAGCTTTGTTTGGCCTTACAAACCCAACAGTCAGGTCTTAGGAGGCCCATTGCCAAGGGCTCCTTGGAAAAAAAAAAACCCATAAAAACAAACATAAATAACATTTTACAGAGGGTAATTATCATTTTACATGCAGAGAATGGAACATTTTGCTATGTGGGAGAATGCAAATGTATGCATAAAAAGTAGTAGCCCCAGGGCAGAGCCCTGTAGCACACCGATGGGACTTCAGTAACGTCTGATTACAGTGGAACCTTGGTTTTTGTCATTAGTCCTTTCCAGAGGGGCTGACAAAAACTGAAACAAAATAAAATTCTTTCATAGGAAATCATGTAAATCCAATGAATCTGTTCCAACCATATCAACAAAAACATATTTCATAGAGTGTAATTGTAGTTTTACATGCAGAAAATGGAACATTTTGCTATGTGGTAGAATGTAAATGTATGCATGAAGAGTAGTAGCTCTAGGACGGAGCCCTGTGGCACGCCGGTGTGTCATTTGATGACAATAGAACGTCAGGTTTTGTCATTGAACCATTCCATAAAATCAGACAAAAACTGAAACATATGAAAACCAAAGCGGCACAGACCTCACAGCTAGGAGACCAGGGTTCAATTCCACCCTCGGCCATCTCTGTGTGGAGTTTGCATGTTCTCCCCGTGCATGCGTGGGTTTTCTCCGGGTACTCCGGTTTCCTCCCACATTCCAAAACATGGTTAATTGACGACTCCAAATTGTCCATAGGTATGAATGTGGGTGTGAATGATTGTTTGTCTATATGTGCCATGTGATTGGCTGGCCACCAGTCCGGGGTGTACCCCGCCTCTTGCCCGAAGACAGCTGGGATGGGCTCCAGCACCCCCGCGACCCTCATGAGGAAAAGTGGTAGAAAATGAATGAATTAATGAAAACCAAAGCATTTTTTTCCATAGAAGATAATGCAAATCTAATAAATCCCTCCTAAACACCTAGAATTATGAAAAACAAGAACATAATGTACTCTATATGTATGGATGAAAAGTGGCCCTAGCACAAAGCCCTGTGGGACACAGAATTTTTTTTTTCATTGTTCTGTGTGTCTTCTATGAAAAAATACACCACACACACACACACACATATAACATAGATGATTAAAGGCTTCCCAGAATCTGATCTGTCTATAGTGTCCCAACAGTAAAAGAACCACTATCAAGTCTTCACTGAGACTGAATCACCATCTCCTGGGTGTTTTGTTTGGGCACTTTGTCGCCGTTCAATAACAGAGACAGTGTACCAAAACCAAGACGTATTTTTTTCCACTGAATATTTTGCTATTTGAGGTTTTGTACAGAATTACCGTATCATAAAAATGAACTGACCGTTGCTGATTGCTGTTCGGTGACTACAAATAGACGGATAAGAACTTCCAATGTTGTTTAGCATTCACGGCATGAAAGACCCCCACAAGACTCTTCCATCCTCTCTTCTATCTTAATGCACAAAAGTAGTACAAGACATCCGTCCCCCCCTCCTGTCTTAGCTTTGAAGCCCCAGGGACGTCATCCAAGCTCGGACCCGGTGACAGCTTTAGATCAATACCAGCCTGGATGTGAACAGAGGTCAAAGCTTAGCTAATCAATGATAGCAAATACATTAGATCCACCATCTGGACTCGCAGAAATGTCAATGTGAAACTAAAGTGCTGATCGCTGTGGGATACTCGGTACCATGGTAACAACCGGCAAACACAACGCCGCACACGCACCTCCAGATGATGACGGTGATTGCCTGTGTTCCCAGCGACGTCGCGAGCTGAATGAATAATTAGCCGCGATTCGGGAATGGAAGAGTCGCTGCTCATCAGAACGGCAATGAACGACGTTAAGATGGCGTCGTGGATCGCGGAGTGTTTTCTTAACCGCTGAAAATCAAGCACTGATGCATAACATCTCCATGTCAGCGCCATTGATATTAAAGTGTATCTTCTTCGGCGTGCATTTCAATATCTACTTATTGAAACAAACGCCACTTAGTAATTACTCAGCAAATGATTACAAGCCTCCTAGTGCAAGAGATGCAGCCTTGAGTTGTTGTTTTTTATATTATTATTATTATCTAAAGAGAGCACACAACTCCTGTGGTGTCCAACACATGCGCACACACACTCCCACGTGCACATATCCACACACACACTCACCGCAAGCAGATGGTAGCTCAGTTCTGACAGAGGCTAAAGCACAAGGCACCTCCACTCTTCAAAGTCTGCGCTTCTTTCCGCTGGCTACTTTTTCAAATGCCATATGTAGCTCTCTCGGAACTCTAATGTTACTTAAAACAAGGACATTGCTTTTGTTTGCGTTTTTTTTTTTACCCGCTCCCTCTCTAATTAGAGGACCGCATGTGTTTTGCATCTGCCATACCATAAAAGCGTTGGAACGTCTAAAGCAGAAGTGGGCAAACTTTTAAGTGTTAAGTTTCAATGAAATACTTTTGGAAAAAACGGGCGGGCCGTATTCAAACACTTGGCGGGCTGGATGTGGCCCCCGGGCCGCAGTTTGCCCACCCTTGGTCTAAGGGGATCATTTGATAGAGTTGACGTTGACTTCATACAAACTCCATGTTTACGTTTAGTAGGAACAAAGTTACATGTACAAACTTGCATTACATTCGTCCCTCGTTTATCACTGTTTTTTTTGTGCCTTTTTATAACTTAAAATTTCACCACAAACAAAAACTAAATTCTCTATAATATAAAACCATAATTCACTGACCTGATCCACAGCAAATAAAACTTAAAAAAGAAAAATTATAATAATAATAATACATTTTATTTGTATAGCGTTTTTCTAAATACTCAAAGATGCTTTACAGAAAAAAATAGAGCTAAATAAAAGCACGTAAAAAGAGTAAAAAATACATTAAAATACAACAAAAATTATCTTCAAAAGACCATTTATTTGTGATGATTCTGAAAATTGCATCACCTTTCTAAATAATAATAAATAAATAAAAAATCAAAAACAGTGTTCTTAGCAGTACAGCAGGCAAGTGTGTCTTTTACACAATAACTTTTACAAAAAAAACAAAACTTTAACTACCATTTAAGTAGAATTGTTTCATTTCATTTTGTCCAGGGGGGTGTTGTTTGCTTTAATGCAAAGTATAAAAATCAGATTTAACCTGGAAACTATGATTTCCAATTAGACCAATTTAAAAATGCACTTTAAAGGAAAGACACGGTTGTTTCACTTTTTTCAGTGTCATGGTAATGGTAATGGTTTAATTTCATTTGAACATGCATCAGATTACAATTGAGTGCATCCCATAATCAGTTCCCAGTTCCACATGTCCAAAAGGAGTAGGAAGAAGCAAAGCTTATTAAATCCTACCCCTCCATCTGGTACTTTTACAATCAGTAACTGTTACAGTTGTTCACTTCCTGCTTTCCTAATATAATTCAATTTTTTGTTTTTATATTTTCTTATTTTTTATTTTGAATTAAAAAAATATATTTTAAATTAAAAAAATGTTTTTTTTATATTTTTTTTATTTTTTTATTTTTTTTATTAAGTGTCAATATAGTGATATATATAGCACATCATGACTGGTTCAAGACTCTTCATCCTTGTATTTTAACATCAACTGCTTGTATTGTTTCTTGAATTGGCTCATCGTTGTGCATTGTTTGATTTCCTTACTGAATCCATTCCATAGTTTGATTCCACATACTGAAATGCTATGGCTAGCATAACGTAGTCCTAGCATAGAAGTGTTTCAAATGTACTTCTTCCCTGAGATCATATTTCTCCTCTCTTGTAGAGAAGTATTGGATGACATTTTTAGCTAATTGCTTATTTTTAGCCTTATGCATTATTTTAGCTGTTTGAAGATGAACTATATCAGGAAGTTGAAATATTTGTCATTTTAGAAATAAGGAGTTAGAATGTTCTCTGTAGGCGCCATTATGAATTATCCTTACTGGCCTTTTTTGCAGTACATTTTTCCACACAATAAGTAAGATATGGTAGAACCAGAGAGCAATAAAGAGTGTGGAGTGACTTCTGATTGAGAACAAATTTTGCTTCGTTCAATACTGAAATATAAAAAAAAGTGTAAGAGACATAATAGTAGAAAAGAAGCCAAGATGGCCGAATGATCAGTATTGTCCACATCTTTATCAATAAGACAAGATTTACGGTACCAAAGGGTAGAATCGTGCAGTATTATGTGCGGTATTTTATGATAAAACAGACAAAATGAATCCTAGGGATTTTCTTTGCAGCCGGTTTAGGTTAGCAAGCAAACTAGCTGGTTGGTTTTGGAGTGACAATAAGGACTTGACGACATAACCTTGTTGATTGTAAGACAAGATGAACGCCGCACAGTCGACACGATACGGCGTGATGGAGCGCTAAATGAATTTATCATGCCCGGTGCATGTCTTTATCATGGTGGGCTACGACGTCTGCTCTGCGTCTGGCTAGCTTCCCTTAGCGTGTCTCCCGCCTGTCATCGGAGCCAGTTGCTGTTTGGGGGGGGGGGGGGGGGGGGATGATTGCGGCTTTCAGAGAAAGAGTGTCTTTGTTTGGGTCGCGGCGAGCAAGAATAGCGGCGTGTCCTTTCATCATCGTTCTTTTAATGTCACCTGGCAACATTCTCCCCCGACACCCTTTCTCCTTTTGCCCTTTTCCTTCACGTTTCCTCCCCGTTATCCGCCCCAAACGTATGCCGACCTCCCTTCTTCTGTTCCCCCCTCCCCGTATTGAGGTAGCGTGTTATTAGTAAGGCAGGCAAGGTGCCTGTCAGTGTGTGTTAGAGGGAGATAAGCACAGGTAGAGGGAGTTACATAAGCCTCTGTTGATTACCGTGGAGGAGAGGGAGAGTCATAAAAAAAAAAAAATGGAGGGCGAGAAGAAGCGAGAGCGCCAGCAAGAAAGAGACAGATTGCAGCGGCTAAAGTAAGTACATTGTGCTCTAATGTTGGCTCTATGGCTGTCAGGTGGGTGATAAGTAGCCCAGGCTTCTGGGGGCTAGTTGAAAGGACGGTCATTAGGGTGGACACCCGGGACTCATTTAATACACTGTAGTAGTATACCATATATATACCGTACCTCCAGTATATACTGTGCTATGCCTATGTGCTAGGAGCTAGGAGCACGGCCCCCCCTTTGCACTTTGGACACCCCCGAGAAAAGAAAGTCTCATAAAATTGCAACATTATACTTTTTTCTCTTCATATTTTGACTTTATTCTCATAAATTTACAGCAGTTCTATTTTTCCATTTCTCATAATATTGCCTTCAAATAAAATTCTGTTTTTTTTTTTCAAATAAAAAAAAATATTTTGAAAATATTCTTATAAAATTACTGCATGTTTTTTAATTTTGCAACATTTGATGTTGTTTGTTTTCTTATTAAATTATATTCTCAGGACGTGCCACAGGCCATTCAAATTTAAATTTAAATGAAAAAAATCAAATTAAATTGACAGCATTCTTATAAAATTACTGCATTTTTAAAATATTTAAACATTTGATGTTGTTTGTTTTCTTATTAAATTCTATTCCCAGAACGTGCCACAGGCTATTAAAATTTAAATTAAATTAAAAAAAATTCAAATAAAAAAAATATTTTGACAGCATTCTTATAAAATTACTGCATTTTTTCCAAAATTTCATATTGTGTTAAATTATGTTGTTAAATTATATATATATTAATATATATTAATTATATTATATAATGTGTCATAGGTGTCCCAAGGCTGTTTTTATTGGCCTGTGGCACATTATATAATATAATTTATATATATAATTTAACAACATAATTTAACACAACATCAAATTTTGAAAAAAATGCACTAATTTTATAAGAATGCTGTCAAAATATTTTTTCAATTTGAAATTTTAATTTTAAATTTAAATCAAATTTTAATGGCCTGTGGCACATTCTGGGAATATAATTTATTAAGAAAACAAACAACATCAAATGTTGAAAATGAAAAAAATTCAGTGATTTTATATTTATTTATTTTAGGAGTGTAAAGTTGAAAAAAATGCAGTAATTTTATAAGAATGCTGTCAAAATATTTTTTTTAATTTGAATAAAGTCAAAATATGAAGGAAAAAAAGTATAATGTTGCAATTTTATGAGACTTTATGAGGAAAATGATTTATTTTAGCCGCGTAAAGTTGAAAAAATTATTTTTAAAACATTGTACTATTACCGTGCTTCTTAATTATTGCGTCTCACAGCTGTTTTTTTATTGGTCTGTGGCACATTATATAATATAATTGTTTAAATATATAATTTGTTAAATACATATATAATTTAACAGTATAATTTAACACAACTTCAAATGTTGAAAAAAATGCAGTAATTTTATAAGAATGCTGTCAAAATATTTTTTTTTAATTTGAAAAAAAAAATCTGAATTTTATTTGAAGGCAATATTATGAGAAATGGAAATAGAACTGCTGTAAATGTATGAGAATAAAGTCCAAATATGAAGAGAAAAAGTATAATGTTGCAATTTTATGAGATTTTATGAGGAACATTATTTATTTTATGTTTTAAAAATATTTTTAAAACATTGTACTATTACCATGCTTCTTAATTATTTTCTGTATTATATAAACATACATAGAAATGCGAACATGCATGTGTTTTATCCGTATGCATAAATACCCAATAGGAGAGTACTCGGTTATATAGTAACTGCGTGTACTGCTGAGCATGCTAAAAGGTTGGCGTGTCCAGTGTGATCTTCTGTGGGAGCTTCCTGTGCCATTACCTTCCATGTTTCTCCTGCACTTGCCACTGTGACCTACTCCCCAGTGACATTAAATGTAGTACAGCATCACAGGGGGGTGGAGTGGGGGAGTGGGGGTTCACCACACGACCTTGAAGTGAACTCTCACCTATGTCTTTGTGTAGTTTCCCATCACTTTCCCGGCCGCCACTTCCCAAAGAGAGTCATTATTTTTGTGGTACATAACCAACAATACAACAAAAATGTGCTTTTTTTAAATATTGGCCCAAACTTCAAAAACTCACCATCCTTCATAAAAACCCACCTGGTCGCTTTGGCAGAATCATGTTGACAAATAACCTCATTGGCCAAGACGATAAAGAAAAAAAGTGTTTGTTCTGGGTCGATCCCGCTTGTGACGAGCTAATTAAAACCCAGTTCCCGCACATTGACGAGATATGCGAAGATATGATGAGAATCATCAGGGGACATTTCGCCGCAACGGAGGTCAATCTGATCATGAAGCCAGCTGAAAAAAAAAAACATAAAAAAATCCAATCTTGTACTCAAGGTCGTTTGATATTATGAAGTCATTCTTTGGTTTGTGTTTCAATGATCTTTTTTAAAGATGAATGACAATCCATTTAAAAATAGGTTTTTCCATATTTCCGCTTCAGGTTGATAAAATGGGTGACTTTAGGGATAATACTCAACGTTTAGAGGGCTCTGATAATGTAAAACAAACATATTTAGAATGTCATAAACAGGTTTTCAATGCTCTAACTAAAAAATGGCATTGATAAATGAGGGATCCCACTTATAGGAAATTCACTTATCACAGTCTGGTCTGTAAGTGATTATCCACAATAAGGGAGGGGTTATAATATTGTCTCTACATGTGTAAATGTGACTGTAGGGATGTTATTTCATGTTTAGAGGGCTCTGATAATGTAAAAAAAAAAACATATTTAGAATGTCGTAAACAGGTTTTCAATGCTATAACTAAAAAAAAATTGCATCAATAAATGAGGGATCCCTCTACTATATATGGTATATATTGGCCCTATGTGTGTAAATGTGACTGTAGGGATGTTATTTCATGTTTAGAGGGCTCTGATCATGTAAAAATACATATTTAGAAGGTCGTAAACAGGTTTTTTATGCTGTAACTAAAAAAATTGCATCGATAAATGAGGGATCCCTCTACTATATATGGTATATATTGGCTATATGTGTGTAAATGTGACTGTAGGGATGTTATTCCACATTTAGAGGGCTCTGATAATGTAAAAAAACATATTTAGAAGGTCGTAAACAGGTTTTCAATGCTGTAATAAAAAAAATTGCATCGATAAATGAGGGATCCCTCTACTATTTATGGTATATATTGGCTCTACGTTTATAAATGTGACTGTAGGGATGTTTTTCCATGTTTAGAGGGCTCTGATAATGTAAAAAAAAACATATTTAGAATGTCGTAAAAAGTTTTCCAATGCTGTAACTAAAAAAAATTGCATCGATAAATGAGGGATCCCACTTATAGGAAATTCACTTATCACAGTCTGGTCTGGAAGTGATTAGCCACAATAAAGGAGGGGTTATAATATTGTCTCTACATGTGTAAATGTGACTTTAGGGATGTTATTTCATGTTTAGAGCGCTCTGACAATGTAAAAAATACATATTTAGACGGTCTTAAACAGGTTTTCTATGCTGCAACTAAAAAAATTGCATCGATAAATGAGGGATCCCTCTACTGTATATGGTATATATTGGCTCTACGTGTGTAAATGTGACTGTAGGGATGTTATTCCATGTTTAGAGGGCTTTGATAATGTAAAAAAAAAACATATTTAGAATGTCGTAGTAAAAAAAATTCCATCGATAAATGAGGGATCCCTCTACTATATATGGTATATATTGGCTCTTCATGTGTAAATGTGACTGTAGGGATGTTATTTCACGTTTAGAGGGCTCTGATAATGTAAAAAACCACATTTAGAAGGTCGTAAACAGGTTTTCTATGCTGTAAGTAAAAAAAATTGCATTGATAAATGAGGGATCCCACTTATAGGAAATTCACTTATCACAGTCTGGTCTGGAAGTAATTAGCCACAATAAAGGAGGGATTCTAGATATAATAATGATATGAATGAGTATAATTCCATATGATACCTTGGTTATAAAGTATACTGGAGTGTCCGTGTCCTGAAGAGCAAGTGTGGGGATGGGGGGCAGGAAATATCCAATATAAGAAAGCGAGCGGGTGGATCGGAATGGCATGTACAAAAATGTGGAATAACAATAAGATGGGCCTTTTTTTATGTGGAGAGACTACACAGCACTGCACACCGCCGCCGCCGCCGCCACTATCTCACCGCCTTGCCTTTATTCGCCCGCCGTCACACAGACATGCCTGTGCGCGCACACAGTATTATGTAAATAGACTCTTTGGCACCATGTTGCTGTCACCAAGCCAGCACCCTCCGGGCTATCGAGACAGCCTCATTAAAACAAGGCGCAGCATCCATTAATAGATGCATAATGCATAATAAATGCATGTACACATACAAACATCTATACTGTACTCATTGGGAAAGTCATCACCATGGCGCTTGTAGTTCTTGGAAGTGTTTCCAATGCATCGGTGCATCCGGTTGGCTGCACGAGGGGGGGGGGGGCAAAATATTGGAAAGACTTCTCACAATAATTAGAACTAGAGTTGATACATCTCCCGTGTGATGCGGATCTTCTGTTTGGATGTTTTGTGCAGGTGTGCCTGTACCTGACACCACGGAAACGATTCAATGCATACAGCATGGGAAGGAAACGTCTTTGTGTGGCACAGCTATTGACATCTTAGCTTAATTGTGGGGGCATTTCTTTTGGTGGGGACATTTTGGATGCTGCACAGAAGAAAAATGCAAAAATGAGCTTCCTATTAGACCCTGCCTGTGTGTGTGTGTGTGTAGTAAGAACATATAATATAGTTTCACACACCATATTTTATTTATGTACAGTATGTGCTTATCATTACTTTTGGTAACGGTAATGGTAATGGTTTAATTTCATTTGAACATGCATCAGATTCCAATTGAGTGCATCCCATAATCAGTTCCCAGTTCCACATGTCCAAAAGGAGTAGGAAGAAGCAAAGCTTATTAAATCCTACCCCTCCATCTGGTACTTTTACAATCACTAACTGTTACATTTGTTCACTTCCTGCTTTCCTAATATAATTTTTAAAAATTAAAAAAATAGTTTTTTAATTTGATTAATTTTGATTAATTTTATTTTATTTTATTTTATTTTTTTTATTTACAATGCCATAATGGGTACCATAGTAAGTGTCAATATAGTGATATATATAGCACATCATGACTGGTTCAAGACTCTTCATCCTTGTATTTAGCAAACATCAACTGCTTGTATTGTTTCTTGAATTGGTTCATCGTTGTGCATTGTTTGATTTTCTTACTCAATCCATTCCATAGTTTGATTCCACATACTGAAATGCTATGGCTAGCATAACGTAGTCCTAGCATAGAAGTGTTTCAAATGTACTTTTTCCCTGAGATCATATTTCTCCTCTCTTGTAGAGAAGTATTGGATGACATTTTTAGCTAATTGCTTATTTTTAGCCTTATGCATTATTTTAGCTGTTTGAAGATGAACTATATCAGCAAGTTGAAGTATTTGTCATTTTAGAAATAAGTAGTTAGTATGTTCTCTGTAGGCAGCATTATGAATTATCCTTACTGACCTTTTTTGTAGTACACACACAAAGAGTGTGGAGTGATTTCTGACTGAGAACAAATTTTGCTTTGTTCAATACTGAAATAAGAAGCATGTGTTAACCGCTGTTTATTTCATTAATGATGTTACATTTTTTTTGTGGGTCAGCTTGACTGACATATTCAGTTCATTTGGAGCTGTGAATATATACGATCCTTTATCTCTCAATTTGTTAAATTCAGTAAAAATACTGGTCATTAATCGTGACTAATTCATGATTAATCATGATGAATTCATTTAAAAACGGATAAATCTCATAGCAAATAAATAGTGGTTACTGCAGTTATTGCAGCTGGAAGTTATCAATGCAGAACAACACATTTTTATTGCAAATGTTATCGGAGGAGATGTGGTCCTCGTCTCCATAGCTCAAGGATTTTTTGGGGAGGCTGAACTCGAAACTGAAACTGGTGAAATGTAACAAAATGGACGGAAAATGCGTACGGAAAAATGTCGGTGTATCACGTTTAAATCCGCTTGTCACAGTCCTTTGCCAACCATGTGAAGTAAAGGGGCCCCTTGTTTGTTTTGTGACCTGCTGGCCCCACAGGCGGCTCCCGGGGCGTGGGCTTCATCCGCTTTGATAAGAGGATAGAAGCTGAGGAGGCCATCAAGGGCCTCAACGGACAGAAGCCATCAGGTGCGGCGGAGCCCATCACGGTCAAGTTCGCCAACAACCCCAGCCAGAAGACCAGCCAGGCCCTGTTGTCGCAACTCTACCAGTCACCCAACCGCCGATATCCGGGGCCCCTCCACCACCAGGCTCAGAGGTTCAGGTGAGTACTGGGACTGGATTGGGTTGGGTAGAAAGCTTTGACTTTAGCTTTAGAGAGTTTTCCAACCTTGGGTAATGACACCGATCCACATCTGATGAAACTTATCAATCCTGCTTGTATCGAGATCTGAATGAACTGATGGGTCACTTGGTTTGTTTTCCCCCCTGGTTTGATTTCTTTTCACATGGAAGACCCAGCCTCGAAGCCATTTTGATGCGGTTAGCACATTTACCTTCTGTTGACGCGACATCGAGTGGTTCAGTATCTTACCCAAGGATACTTTGACATAATCCCAGGAGGATGGAGGCTGAGGTCCATCAGAAAGTTGCCTTCATGACAATCTACAAGGTTCAAACAACAGATCAAACAAACCAAAGTGTCAATATTGACGACAAGTACGGTGTCATTTGCTCAAACGGTTGGAAATCTCCAGGTTGCCAAGACTCAGTTCAGTACCCTGCAAAAGTTTAGGTCGCCACTAGCTTGGTCGTAGCCGTGTTGACGTGGTAAACTCAGGAGTTGAGTTGGTGAATGCAGTCGGATTTTGGGTTTGAGTAAACATACAGATGCTATGTGAAACGACTACGGCATCAATGGAACCGTTCACCCAAAGAATCGTTCAATATCCTCCATGAACCAGGAAGTATTTTGATAACAATCACAAATTTGACCATACATAGTCTTGTATGTATCGCAAAAACAGCAGACCTCAAGGTGGCCTAAACTTTTGCACGGTACCACATCCTTTAGTGTCAACGGTTGGAAGTTAAATCCAGAACTCGATTGCATCTCATTTCACGACCAGTCGCTACGTAATGTGTTGGAAGGAAAACACACTGATGCTCCAACTTCATGGTTTAGCTAACCCCCCTAATCTAAAAAAAACATCTAGACTAAAGAGGACGTCCATTGGGGCGCCAGGTGTGAACTTTGCACCCGGTGCAGGTGCCCTGCAAGCACTCGCGTGGGTCCGCCGACATCAGAGAGGGAAGCTTCATACGAGACTGTGGGGTTCTGTCGTCCATGTTTATGTTTTGTTTTTGTGTGTGTGTGTGTGTTTCCCTCGGTTTCATCACGCTGCCATTTCCTGAACCCTTGGGCAAAAATGCATTGAATAAAAGAATGGAATTGACTCTCTGTGGATTTAAAACTCCATTCCTGCAGTAATAAGCTAAAATAGCACTCGGCAGAATGTCAATTGCGGATTTTATAAGACATCACTGCATTATTGCCCGGGTCAGTTATGTCAATACCATCATTTTACAGTATACAGTATACAGCAGATATACTGTACAACGCCCGCCCACAAGGTCATTTTCACAGTATTTGTGCTTATTTTCAATGTTACATGATGCCGAGAAGTATTTTAACGTCATTCCTCGAGGTTCTATTTCACGTTAGCGCACACCAAAAGCCACAAACAAAACAAAAAGACACACGCCATATCATCCAATATGACTTGAATGTTTGGAAATTGTCTCAAAACGCTCACACAAATATTCCTCTATTTTTTTTTTTCAATAGCGCTAAGCCGGCTGTGCTGTTTATTCGCCGTCAAAGTCGGCGGCGGGAAGGTATTTTTCTTGTGGTGCGGCTTTCCTGGTGTGACACCTGAGCGATGTAGCGTGGCTGCGTGTCTGTGATACGCCAAGCCAATTTACAGGCTCGGCAGGAGAGCTGTCGCTTCTCATCACAAGTCACAACCACAGGACACTTCCTTGCTACGTCCTCGTGCTCCTTCTCCGCACCCCCACCCCCCACCTCGCCACGGAAAACCGCAAGAATTTGGAAGTGAGCGGCGGCCTCAAAGTGTGCAGTTTTCAGTACTCGGGAGGAGAAAGTTGAAAAAAAAAAAAGCTAGTAACTAAGTCACTTGAAGCTGGAGTGC
Organism: Doryrhamphus excisus; assembly: GCF_030265055.1. Taxonomy (NCBI): domain Eukaryota; kingdom Metazoa; phylum Chordata; class Actinopteri; order Syngnathiformes; family Syngnathidae; genus Doryrhamphus; species Doryrhamphus excisus. The sequence goes on from NC_080470.1 coordinate 19,141,068, forward strand.
TTATTATTATTATGGGCCTGCAAAGCGCATTATCATATTTCATTCAACCACAAACTGTGCAAAGAACCCCCATACCAGTGGCGTCAATAGGCCTGTTTTAGGGGGGCTTCAGACCCCCTAAAATGTTCTTAAACCCCCTAAATAATTTGATATTTTTCATTGATTTTTTTATTGATTTTTTCAGCCCCCTAAAATATTCTGAAGCACCACAAAATTATTTGATATTTTTTATAGATTAAAAAAAATGTTATTGATTTTTTTTCAGGCCCCCTAAAATGTTCTAAAGCCCCCCAAAATAATTTGATATTTTTTAGTGATTTAAAAAAAATGTTATTGATTTTTTTAAGCCCGCCTAAAATGTTATGAAGCCCCCCAAAATAATTAAATTTTTTTATTTATTTTTTTTTAATTGTATTGATTTTTTTTTTACAAAAAAAAATCTTCATAAAAAAATCTTCAAAAATAAAATTCAAATTCCATACAATAGGACAAAAGCAGGCTAATAAGCAAGCCAATCAGCAAGCTAATACTAGCCTACTAATAGTAGGAAAAATCAGGAGAAAAATAATGATGATAGTAATAATAATAGGCTAATTAATAATATAATAATGATTATTATATAATTGCAGCGGTGTACATTGTGTGTACTTGTGTACATTTAATGGTGGCCTAAAACAATTGAGTATCTATACTAAATCTGTCCAAAAGTGGGAAAGTTATATCCCGGTTCTTGTTTATTTGTTTTTTTTGGATTTTTTAAAATGTCTACTACATTCATTTATATCCTGTTCATCTCCAGGGGGCTTCAGTACTACTACCGATCGTTTAAATACTGTACCACGTGAGTCAGTGATGAAACAGTAGCTCTTTCTTTGGCAGGAGCCAATCACGAGCGAGTGACGAACTCACAACAAGCTTGTCAACCCACTGAAGTCATCACACAGAAACTTAACATTCAAAAGGGTAGTTAAGAAATATACAAGCAATTTAACTTACGTTTACCATTATTTCTGGACTATAAGTCTCACTTTTTTTCATAGGTTGGCTGTTCCTGCAACTTATACTCCAGAGCGACTTATAAATGAAAAAAGTGTTTATGTTCCATAAACACTGGACGCCTTTTCTGTTCATGTTTATTTTTTGTGTAGCTGAATAAGCATTGTGTTAGCATATCTTACACCTATTCAGCCTGTTCTCTATTCTCTTATTGTTAGAACTTGTCTTCCAAGAGGACGTAATGTCTGTTTTGGTCAAGTAGTTTGGAAAATTAATTACCCGCAAAAATGCCACTTATACTCCGGAGCGACTTATAGTCCAGAAAATACGGTAAATTTCCCGCAAAAAATGCGACTTATACTCCAGTGCGACTTATGTATGGTTTTTTTTTCGACCTAATTATGCATTTTTGGCCTTGTGCGACTTATACTTCGGAGCGACTTATAGTCCAGAAAATATGGTAATACGGTAATAGATACAGTAGCTACAGTAGTAGGACGTATTGTCTGTTTTGGTCAAGTAGTTTGGAAAATAAATTACCCGCAAAAAATGCCACTTATGTATGTTTTTTTTCTACCTAGTTTCTGGATGTACTGTATTATAGTTATTTATGTAACGAACTAGATCCAGAGGAATAATACACTCAGCCCTGCATCACAGCTCGCTTCCCATTTTTGGACCCTTCAACTAATGGCACTAATTAGCAAAATTAGCCTTATTATTTCCAGGGCCAGAACTAATTACAACCCACCAGATTTTGGTTTCGAAGACGAAGAACAGGCACAAAAGCGGCTAATCTTCCTTTAACGAGCGCAAAGAAAGGTCCTATTGTATGTTGCGGCGTCAGAATATGTATACGAGTATACGTATGCATGCTGTGTTCACGTTCACGTAGTATCCGTCTGTGAGAGAGCAGCAGGTTGTTGTCTTCCTGCTGACGGGCTCATGGACTTCCTGTCCTTTGAGCATGCTCACCAATTGGCTCTTTTATAGCGTAACAGCAGCCCAATCATTTGTGTTTTCATTTTATGCACGAAAAGATGTGACGACGATACTACTTAGAACTCGTCTTTCAGTATTTTTGTACCTTATTTTTCTAGTATTTCCCGAAATTTAAACTTATTTGACATTCAGACCCAAACTTTGACCATTGTTCTTCTGTTGTAATCTTATTTTAAATAAATTTCAAAAACGACCTCCCCCGGTGAATAGTTTTTGTCTTTATTTTACTGCAGCTGCTTTGTCTCTGCTGGAGCACACCGTGCAAAATGAAGCAACATTTGCGAAAAACTGATCTCACGATCCATTGGAGCTTCTGCTCACTTGAGCAAATGACAATGATGACATAACGCCCTTGGAACCTTCCCGTCGGGGTCGAGTTCGTAGCGTTTTCAAGAGGAACCAGGCGTCGCCAGCCGGCTGTTGCTCAATAAGCCGTGGTGGCCCCCGTCCATTAGGCTGGAGGAGTTAATAAGACATGATGACAAGCCGAGCCCGAGTGAGGAATGAAGGTCATTGAGTCGCCAAGCACACCGAATCGGTCCAAGATGGCTACCGCTTTACACAGCCCACAGGTTTCCTAATCCCCCTTACTCGCATAAAGTAGTTCCTTATTTGGACTTATTACCGGGGCTAGTTTTATGTTTGCTGGTGTTTTTGTTGCTTCATCTGTCACTCACCATCATTCAAACGCCGAGCCATTACACTGACAGAACTCTGGATCAGACCATTTGAAGTCAACGTCTCTTAATAGACATAACAGTTAATTCGCTGGAAGAAAAGACGCTTCCTGTTTACCGTTCCTGGCGCCAATAGTCTCCTTGATGACACACTAGCCACTAGTTTTTCTCTTTCCGAATGACATTTCCCAAAACAATGGTATCCATGGAAAGGAATATTCCAATCTGTTGTCTACATGTGCCGTTATAATCAACCAGAATAGTCAACGGGGCATGCCCAGTAAAACGTAAACACCAACATCACGTGATACCGACCTCCCCGAGTTTTTCTTTCACTTGTTGGAATAACTCCGTATTACCAGTTTTTCCTTCGTCCAGTCTTCAAATTTAGTTTGAATCAAAAACAATCTTTACGAAAATTCCTTTTGAAAGAAAAACTCGGGGAAGTCGGTATCACGTGATGTTGATGTTTATGTTTTACTGGGCATGCCCCATTGACTATTCTGGTTGATTATAGTGGCGCATGTAGACAAGAGATTGGAATATTCCTTTCCATGTATACCATTGTTTTTGGAAAAGTCATTTGGAAAGAGAAAAACTCCTCATGTAAACATAGCTACAGTAGCCACGTTTACATGAGGAGTTTTTCTCTTTCCGAATGGAATCTTTCCAAATGACCTTTCCAAAACCAATGGTATACATGGAAAGGAATATTCCAATCGCGCGTTTACATGTGCCGCTATAATCAACCAGAATAGTCAATGGGGCATGCCCAGTAAAACGTAAACATCAACATCACGTGATACTGACTTCCTTGAGTTTTTCTTAACTCTGTATTGAGAGTTTTTAGTTCGTCCGGTTTTGAAATTAGTTTGGATCAAAAACTTTCCTGATGTCGCATCAAGAAACAACATCAGGGATTCAGAACTGTGCGAAGTAAGTACGGCTACGACAGTAGTACTTGTTATTCTAAATGATGATCATTATTATTATTATTCTTTTGTTATTGTCGTCCTCGTCCAAGGTGTTTAGTTTGAATCAAAAACAAACTTTCCGCATGTTCTCCCCGTGCATGCGTGGGTTTTCTCCGGGCACTCCGGTTTCCTCCCACATTCCAAAAACATGCTAGGTTAATTGGCCACTCCAAATTGTCCATAGGTATGAATGTGAGTGTGAATGGTTGTTTGTCTATATGTGCCCTGTGATTGGCTTGGCGACTAGTCTAGGGTGGACCCCGCCTCTCGCCCAAAGACAGCTGGGATAGGCTCCAGCACCCCCGCGACCCTTATGAGGAAAAGCGGTAGAAAATGAATGAATGTTTCTTTTTAATAAAACTGGACTTGTGAATGGCGTATAGAAGGGTTTAGATTCTGTTCCACAGATGGCGCTAATGCACACGAAAGCTGCTTGCCAACCGCCAATAAACAACAGAAGAAGAAAAACACCACGAAGAAGAACGCAATCTGACAACTTTCCGATTGAGCGATTACAAGATACCTCAATCGGATTGAATCTGATTATATATTCATTCGGATTGGCACTCTTCTTTCAGAATTTCCGTTTGAGGAAATAAACCGACTGGAATCGGAATATTTGGGTTCATGTAAACGTGGCTATTGACTGCGGGTGTAGGCTGACAGTTAAGCACTAATTCATGTTCATGTTCATGGTATGTTCTTCTTGGGATCCTCAGTGTAATGGGCCAAATCCAACAAATGTGTTTGTTCTTGAATGAGACGGATCACACGGTCCCGACATAAGGGACTTTAGCGTTAGCTCCATTGAGTAAGTCAACCATCTGCCCTACCATTAACCCCAGAACCCTCCTTCTCTTACAGGCTGGACAATTTGCTTAATATGGCCTATGGCGTAAAGAGGTAATTCAAAGTTCACCCAATGCCAGATATATATATCCATGTTCAATCAATTCGTTTTTTTTATTTTTTATTGTAGTTTTTGTTGTAAAGTCAATTGCTTTTTTTTTTTTTTTTTTTAATTTTTTGATTATTTTTTTTTACTTGTGAGCTTGAGTGTGTTTCAAAGCAACCATTTCTATTGGTGGGGGGGCAGAGAACAATTTGTCTTTGTTTTCAGTGGTGATGGATTTGCTTTGTTTTGATTATGACAAGTGCTGGATTGTTTTGGGGTTGTTTCTGTGTACAGAATGGATTTGTTCTCTACTTCTTGATTTCTAGGTGTACTTTTTTTTTCTTTATTGGGATTCAGGTTCTCCAGTCTTGTCGCATCAAACAGCATATGTTGTTGAGCAAATTTTATATATTTATATACACTACCGCTCAAAAGTTTTGGATCACTTTTTTGGGGGGGCTTTTTTCTTGACAGTCCTGCTATGAAGTCCAGCATCCTGAAGTCACCGCTTCACTGTTGATACTGACACTGGTGTTTGACGGCTACTATTTAGTGCAGCTGCCAGGTGACGACCTGTGAGGCGTCTTTGTCTTAAACTACACACGCTCAGATATTTGTCTGAATCGTTTTTCTGTCCTTGTTAGACCCAGTTTGTGCTGCTCTCTGAAGGGAGTAGTTAGCATGGTAAGATATTTTAGTTTTAGTTGAGATTTTTAGGTGGCTTTCCAGCATGATTTATTAATAGATTTTGCATCGTTTTTCTATCCTTGTTAGACTCAGTTTGTGCTATTGCTAAGGATTTTTGTGTCTTTCATGATTACAGTCACCCCTGGTTTAATTAATTGGTTACAGACCTGCCAGCGATTATCCACGATATAGGATTCCAAGTCAATAAATTGAATATTTTTGTAGCTGGAGCACGGAAAATCTGTTTATGACTTTGTAAATACGAGGGATTTACGTTGCCGATTTTGATACCAATCATCCATGAGTGAAATTGACCGATTTTGACACCGATCATATGGAATAATTCTTGTTTGTTTCTTCTTGCACAGTTGTGCATCGTTTTTCTGTCCTTGTTAGACCCAGTTTGTGCTGCTCTCTGAAGGGAGTAGTTAACAGCATGGTAAGAGATTTTAGTTGAGATTTTTAGATGTCTTTTCTAATCATCTATTAGCCTTATAAAATGATGAACTTGGATTAGCAGCCATACCAGGAGATTGATGCAGATGACTGACAGTTGTTGATAGTAGGCCTCTAAGCAAAAATGTCATGTCAAAATGATGTCAAAATCATCTCATTCATTTTCATTGTTTGGGAAATGGATACAAATGTTTGTGAAATGAAAAAAATTGTTTGTGAAATGGAGGGAAATGTGTTTTTCTTTGGAAAACAAAGAAATTTTCAAGTGATCCCAAACTTTTGAGCAGTAGTGTATACGTATATACAGCGATACCTCGGTTTTCGCTATTCGAAAAAATATGACGACACCACAGCCGACTGGCATATGCTACCAATAGTGCTTTACAAGCACAGATTGTACAAGAAATGTGTATTTTATTCGGAATTACTAATTAAAATTGGAGTAAATTGTCATTTGATCCAAATAATATGATCATGTTCAGTTAGATTTCTATAAAACCAAAAGCAGATCATGTTGCTCATAGCAGCATAGGCGAGACTTTCAGTGATAGTTAAGGTTACGTGTAACATCGGGCAGCGTTTACATACCCAAAAATGGGAGCGGGCAAGGTACATATAATGCTTTTAGAAGCTAGGCAGGTAAGGCACTCTATGCCTTTTGTTTGTTTCAAAAAGTACAAAAGTCGAAGCAATTTTTCGAATAAGATATCATATCCATCCCAGACACCAAAAAATATCAATAAGTCAATTTTTTAGAAGACAATTATTGTTTTACATGCGGAAAATAATGTGAAATACATATCGATAATGATTGAAATGGATAAACTACCATTTAACATCTCAGTTTTGTTAACACCTTTTCACAACGTTAGCTTCCGGGATTTCTTGTTTTTTCCGTCAGGATGCGGCAAACTGTATGATAACAAATCCAGACAAAATTTTGCAGAAAATTTCCATCAGAATGGAATCATACAAAAACCGAGGTTGGACTGTATCCCTTTAATTTGACTGAAAAAAAATAAATCGCTACTGAGCTTCTGATGCACTTGATGCACTTGATGCTAAATTGACTTGAGCGACGAGTCTGACTGAACCTGGATCCTTGCTGGAAACAGGAAATGTTTCACTGCAGATGACGCCGCCTTTGCTCTGCGCTGCTCGAAGTCCCTCCTTTTGCCTCCATGCCTTTTTAAAAATTTCTTTCTTTCAATTTCTTTTTTGCTTTCTTGCTAGCACACAATAGGTGTTACATAACCAGGACTGTCGCAGCGGCCGTTGTTGTTGTTATGCCGACAGCGGCGTCTTGCATGTTGCAGGCACATGGGACACCTTTTGGAGACATCTTGGTGTCTTAACACTGATTTTCACCACCAGTCAATTAGACCAAACATTAAAACACGGTGTATCAACGCTCACATGCATAGTCATCAATTAGGGATGGGCATACGACTAAATTGACAATCATTTTTCATATTCTTTAATGGGATGGGAGAATTTCTCTTGGGATGGGAGAACTCCTCTTTCCATGTCAGTGCTGTTCTTCGTTGAACCAAAAACCAGCTGAGACCCAATCAGGCGCCTCTTCTGGTTGCAGCCAATTGCTTCTTCGTCAACAATCAATTCTACGACAGAATGGAATAATATGCCCATCCCTAGCATGCTGATTGCAGAGCATGTCATCTGGAAGTTGGCTTTATGAAACAATGTGGCTAACTGCAGCCTCTTGTCAACTCAGGGTAGGGCTGGTAGGGTTAGGGTCAAGGTTAGGGCTAGTAGTGTTAGGGTCAAGGTTTGGACTGGTAGGGTTAGGGTCAAGATTAGGGCTGGTAGGGTTAAGGTCAAGTTAGGGCTGGTAAGGGTCAAGGGTAGGGCTGGTAGGATTAGGGTCAAATTAGGGCTGGTTGGGTTAGGTTCAAGTTAGGGATGGTTGGGTTAGGGTGCAGGTTAGGACTGGTTTGGTTAGGTTCAAGGTTAGGGCTGGTAGGGTTAGGTCTAGAACTGGTAGGGTTAGAGTCAAGGTTAGGGCTGGTAGGGTTAGGTTCAAGGTTAGGGCTGGTAGGGTTGGGGCTAGAAGTGGTAGGTGTAAGGTCAAGGTTAGTACGGGTTGGGTTAGGTTCAAGGTTAGGGCTGGTAGGGTTAGGTCTAGGACTGGTAGGGTTAGAGTGAAGGTTAGGACTGGTAGGGTTTTGGTTCAAGGTTAGGGCTCGTAGGGTTAGGACTAGGAGTGGTAGGTTTAAGGTCAAGGTTAGTACTGGTTGGGTTAGGTTCAAGGTTAGGACTGGTAGGGTTAGGGTGAAGGTTAGGACTGATAGGGTTAGGGTAAGGACTGGTAGGGTTAGGGTCAAGGTAGGACTGGTAGGATTAGGGTCAAGGTTAGGACTGGCAGGGTTAGGGTCAAGGTTAGGACTGATAGGGTTAGGGTCAAGGTTAGGTCTGGTAGGGTTGGGGCTAGAAGTGGTAGGTGTAAGGTCAAGGTTAGTACGGGTTGGGTTAGGTTCAAGGTTAGGGCTGGTAGGGTTAGGTCTAGGACTGGTAGGGTTAGAGTGAAGGTTAGGACTGGTAGGGTTTTGGTTCAAGGTTAGGGCTCGTAGGGTTAGGACTAGGAGTGGTAGGTTTAAGGTCAAGGTTAGTACTGGTTGGGTTAGGTTCAAGGTTAGGACTGGTAGGGTTAGGGTGAAGGTTAGGACTGATAGGGTTAGGGTAAGGACTGGTAGGGTTAGGGTCAGGGTAGGACTGGTAGGATTAGGGTCAAGGTTAGGACTGGCAGGGTTAGGGTCAAGGTTAGGACTGATAGGGTTAGGGTTAGGACTGGTAGGATTAGGGTCAAGGTTAGGACTGATAGGGTTAGGGTTAGGACTTGTAGGATTAGGGTCAATGTTACGACCGGTAGGGTTAGGGCCAAGGTTAGGACTGATAGGGTTAGAGTTAGGACTGGTAGGTTTAGGGTCGTGGTTAGGACTGGCAGGGTTAGGGTCAAGGTTAGGACTGATAAGGCTAGTGTTAGGACTGGCAGGGTTAGGGTCAAGGTTAGGATTGATAAGGCTAGTGCTAGGACTGGTTGGGTTAGGGTCAAGTTTAGGACTGGTTGTGTTAGGTTTAATGTTAGAGCTGGTAGGGTTAGGGCTAGGACTGGTAGGGTTAGGGTCAAGGTTAGGACTGGTAGGGTTAGGTTCAAGGTTAGGGCTGGTAGGGTTAGGGCCAAGGTTAGGGCTGGTAGAGTTAGGGCTAGGAGTGGTAAGTTTAAGGTCAAGGTTAGTACTGGTTGGGTTAGGTTCAAGGTTAGGACTGGTAGGGTTAGGGTCAAGGTTAGGACTGATAGGGTTAGGGTTAGAACTGGTAGGATTAGGGTCAAGGTTAGGACTGATAGGGTTAGAGTTAGGACTGGCAGGGTTAGGGTCAAGGTTAGGACTGATAAGGCTAGTGTTAGGACTGGCAGGGTTAGGGTCAAGGTTAGCACTGATAAGGCTCGTGTTAGGACTGGTACGGTTAGGGTCAATTTGCAACAGATGTTATCTTAAGGCACTTTCCACATAAAGCAATTTTAGAACCACGTTTCTTATACGCTAAAGACAACCAAATGAACCCCACATGACCAAGCACTTGAAGGTGGAGGCAAGGAAAAACTCCCTCCAGGGAAGAAACCGCAAACAGAACCCAGACTCTGTGGGGCGTCGGTCAGTCTCGACCGGTTGGGTTGAGATAGAGCGACAGAATAGAAGGACAGATGGTAGATAGAGAGAGAAAACCAGCGAGCCACCGTGGGGGGGTGGGGCTGACACAAGGCAACATAGCGAGAGCCGGAACACAACCTGAATAACTTTGAGGGTAGAGGAAGCTACAAGAATGTGTTTCACCCCCAGATTGATGTGTATTATATTCTAGAAGAACCCGTTTATCTGCCCCCCGCCCCCCGCCCCCACCCCCACGGTACATAATCGTTGAAGGCAAATGATTGCACTAAGTCCTTGGAGTCGATGATTCAATCGTCCCTAGCCCTCACGTGGTCCAGGGACAGGCTGTGCGGGATCAAAGTCATGCAGTCAGGTCGTAGTGATTGCGGGCTGTATATAGTCACTGGAGAGATAAGGATAAAGGTGGGGGGCCCCGGGTGGGGGGGCCCCGGGCAGCAAGCGGCGCCATCGATCAGTGCCACAAGCTCTGCAATAGTACAGAACAGCCTGCACACTTGTAGGGGAGGGTGGAAGGAATACGCTTTGTACCTTCATGCCGCTGGGCTGTAAAGTGCTTCCACTTTCCATTTAGCCCCCCCACTCCACCCCACCCCACCCTCGAAGAAAGCAGCCTTCCCAGGCAGCTGCAGCAAAGCGGAAATCTCAATTAAAGCGCCCAATGCTGCCTATACGTGTTTCTTGAAGAGAGATGGCATAAAAAAAATGAACCTCTTTATCTCATTTACCTTTTATTTAAAATCCCCCCCCCCCCACCCTCTGAGCAGAAAAGGCAATTAAGTGAAGTCAACTGTGGATTCAAATCTTCTTGCATCACAAGAAAAAGGAGAAGATTACAAGACGAATGAGAAGAGAAGAGATTTAGTAGGCCGGTGCGTGATCTTTGATGAATTTCGAGGAAACGCTTGAATTCAACGACTTTCCGCAATTTTAACTCTCGAGGGAGCCTGCTCAAGGGCGCCTGGAGAAAACCTTCATCAGCATCTCCTTGAGAAGATTCATGACATTTAGATGACGGGACAAGAAGGTTCAGATGGTTCAGGTTCTACAGTGCATTATAAATTAAATTTGTTATTATTATTATTATTTATGCAGTCCCAAAATGTAAGACTGGTTCCACCTCTCATGTTTCAGCAACAGTTTTGTTATGCTAACACTTTACTGGAACAGAACTATCCTCCATGGTGGTATCACTGGTGGGTGGTAGACACTTCCTTTCTCGTGGATGCTCCACAGGATTCAGGACTGAGTACCCTAGAGTATTCCAACGTCCGTGTCTATAGTAATGTTTGCTGGGAAGATATACTACGTATGTACAGCATTAAGGAAACAGTTGCTGAAATGTGAGATGTACAGAATCATTCGTCGATTAATTCATAAATTAATCGCTGGTTGACTACCGCCCAGTATTGATTTTTTTCATGCATAAAAAACGGCTAACTGAACGAAAATACAACTAGAAAGCATTCGGAAGACGCATTCAACACATAAGATGTAGTATGTCATCTTACATTGATGAGACAATAGCCACCGCAGGACGTACGCATACCGAGCTAACTAGTTAGCCTTCAATTAATTTAAATAGGCTAAGTAGTTAGCTAACTAACTAGCTAGCTAAATAGGCTAACTAGTTAACCTTCAATTAAATTAATTAATTTAAATAGGCTAACTAGTTAGCTAACTAGCTAGCTAGCTAAATAGGCTAACTAGTTAGCCTTCAATTAATTTAAATAGGCTGACTAGTTAGCTAACTAACTAGCTAGCTAAATAGGCTAACTAGTTAGCCTTCAATTAATTAAATTAATTTTAATAGGCTAACTAGTTAGCTAACTAACTGGCTAGCTAAATAGGCTAACTAGTTAGCCTTCAATTCATTCAATTAATTTAAATAGGCTAACTAGTTAGCTAACTAACTAGCTAGCTAAATAGGCTAACTAGGTAGCTAACTAACTAGCTAGCTAAATAGGCTAACTAGTTAGCCTTCAATTAATTTAAATAGGCTAACTAGTTAGCCTTCAAATAATTTAAATAGGCTAACTAGTTAGCTAACTAACTAGCTAGGTAAATAGGCTAACTAGTTAGCCTTCAATTCATTCAATTGATTTAAATAGGCTAACTAGTTAGCTAACTAACTAGCTAGCTAAATAGGCTAACTAGTTAGCCTTCAATTCATTCAATTGATTTAAATAGGCTAACTAGTTAGCTAACTAACTAGCTAGCTAAATATGCTAACTAGTTAGCTAACTAACTAGCTAGCTAAATAGGTTAACTAGTTAGCCTTCAATTAATTTAAATAGGGTAACTAGTTAGCCTTCAAATAATTTAGATAGGCTTCAATTAATTCAATTAATTTAAATAGTCTAACTAGTTAGCTAACTAACTAGCTAGCTAAATTGTCTAACTAGTTAGCCATCCATTAATTTAAATAAGCTAACCAGTTAGCCTCCAATTAATTTATTATAAATTTAAAGGGTTTGAAACTGAGTGGGGAAGTACAAAGTAAGCCAAAAATGTTGAAATTAGTTTTTTACTTTCTATGCGTGGCTAACTCCATCGTGCAAGTTAAGCTAATGCCATGTAGGCTAATGTCTCATCAACGCAACATAACTGGCGTCCTGTGACTAGCACTTCAATATTTTTACTAATAATAGACCATAATCAACTAGTAACAGCCATAATTTATGATTTTATTGATTTTTGAAAAAAACATGATAGAGTAAAAGACGAGATTTGGTGTCGGGTGTGTGATCCAAGATGGCTGACAAAACAAGAGAGTAGTAGTAATACCACAAGACTCAACATACCAAAAGATAAAATCCAAGTTTGTTACACGCGATATTATTTAATAAACAAGGCAGTGTAGGAGAACCAAAAATTTTTCTGAAGTCAAAATCATATTCATGATAAAGTGGGAAGTGAAATGAAATCAGACGCCGATAGATACAGTAAGATCGGGATTGTGCTCTCCCCATTCCCGCACTTCTGATGGGATGACAGATGTCCTCCTGGCACAGAGATCCGCAATCAAACACTTTTTTCTGATTTTTTGTGCTTTGTGTTCTAGTCTTGGTATTTTGGTTTGTGTTTCGCCATCCATTAAACGTTTGCCCCTTTCTCCGTCTTTTTTCGTTCTCTTGTTTTTCCTCAGGTTTTCTCCCATCACCATCGACAGCATGACCAGCCTGGTGGGCATGAACATCCCCGGGCACACCGGAACCGGTTGGTGCATCTTCGTCTACAACCTGTCCCCGGATTCGGACGAGAGCGTGCTGTGGCAGCTCTTCGGTCCGTTCGGCGCCGTCAACAACGTCAAGGTGATCCGTGACTTCAACACCAACAAGTGCAAAGGCTTCGGCTTCGTCACCATGACAAATTACGACGAGGCGGCCATGGCTATCGCCAGTCTCAACGGTTACAGGTTGGGCGACCGCGTCCTGCAAGTCTCCTTCAAGACTAACAAGACACACAAGTCCTGAACTTTATGTAAGAAGCAGTCGCCACCCCCAACCCCCAGCACCTCGGCCCCCATCCAAAATTGCCCCCCTCCTCCCACACAACCACCCCGCCCTCAAGCCCCTCCAGTCAGCAGCACTACTACCAACCTCCTTCAGTCATCCAACTGGAACATCAAGCAAGCATCCAAAACCAATTGAACTAGAAATGGCTTATATCATAACTTTGGACCTATAAGCCAACGTTGCCTAAGTATTACGGAAATGAAAATGAAAATGATTTCTGGGAAGTTCCCGTTGTTGTATATTCTTTCTGTTTGTTCTGGTTGCTAAAATGATTTTTCTCTTGGGTGTAAACGGTAGCAAATCCCCTCATTTTAGAGACGAGAATGTCCTTTTTAGACCAACTGTCTTGATTCAGGATTATTATTATTTTTTTTTTTTTTTGTATATCCGGATCCACTGTCGTTAGTATCCCAGACCTCCCTGTCAGTGAAAGGGGGGGGCTCTTTTTTTAAAAAAAATGGTGATCCATGCATTCATTTCTAGCCGTATTAAAAAAGTCCCCTTATTATTATTATGTGGGATTTCACACTCCCGCTGATTCTGATGTAAAAAAAAAAAAAAGTAATTTATAACATTTTTGTTTTGTATCGCAAACAAAACATAACGTCTTTCCTCACAGGGAGATGGGGTGCAGGGGTGGGGGATGGGTTAGCTTTCCTGATGACATATTAAGTAATTTAAGAAAAAAAAAATAACACTGTTGCCAAAGAGAAGATCTCTTTGCTTGGAAATAAAAAAAAAGATGCGTTTAGAAAAAAAAGATAAAAATAAATAGAAAGAGGAATCTATTTTTATAAATGATAATTAAAATAATAATTACTGAGAAATTTTTACAAGAATCTGGATTTGAAAAAAGAGAAAAATATTTTGACTGGCTAACTGGGAGTGGGAGGGAAGGGGGGGGGGGGCACCACCTTGTCTTGTCGTTCTGCCATTTCTAGGCTCAACAGATCGTTTGTTTTCCGAGGTAGCCCGGTTGGCGACAGCGATTTTGTAGACGGAAGGTTTTGTGAAAAAAAAAACAAAAAAAAAACGGAAACCGAGGCGGGTGATTTTGGTAATTTTTCACACAGTGCGTAATTATTCAATACCCAAACGGGGAAGGGAAAAGGGGAACCATCGTTAGCGTCCAGAGCCCCAAAGCAAGGAGACCCTTTGTCTGGTTCTTTTCCCGTTACCGTCAACATGTCCACATGGGACATCAGTAAACACAACATATATGCATATGTCCACGTAGACCGCATCCTCGGCATCATATGGTTTCTCTTTGCTCCGCATTTGTGTGCAAAACTTCCTTTTAGCGATCAACAGTAGGTGCTATACTACATTATTCACATATCTTAAATATCCCAGTTGGTTGTTCTATGTGTTGTTTCGAAATACTAATACGTTGATGTTGGCATTGAATTGAGCTTCTTTGTTTATCGTTGGCCCAAATTGTCTGGTGAGACTATTTCGTTTGCTGAAAAACCACATCAACTCAATTCTGGGCGGTGTATTAAAAAAAATTAAAAAAAAGAACAAAAAATATGAAAAAAAATCACTGAACAAAATAATTTTTTTAAATTTTTTTTATTTTTTGCTTTGTTTGGCTTGCTGATTTTTTTTTAGTTTCTTGCTCAGCGTGGCGCGTTCGTCCAACTTAACGATGATTAGCTCTAGTTCCTTTAGTCTAGATATTTGTTTCCTGAGAAAGGCGATCTATGACTACTGTGTCTTTATTTGCTCTGTACAAATAGATGATCTATCGATATATATATATATATATCTATATATACATAGTCTACATTTGTTTTACAATATCTACTGTACTTATCTGAGTTGTCACTGTTCTTTAGTTGGAGCTTGTCTTTTTCAACTTATTATGAAGTGGTGGTTCAGTTACTTAGAAAAAAAAAACTTGTGAGGAAACTGTTAAATTGTCGTCATGTTGCTTGTGGAGAAAAAAAAAATAAGGTTTGGATGAACTTTTCGTTATTACCTACCGCGGCAAAAAGAAACCGAACAAAAAGCTTTGAATATAAAAAGCGTATTTGGAACCTACTTCTCTAATTTATTTACTTTCTATTTATTTCTATTTATGATCTATTTATGAAGGGGTTAATTTATCTGTGTATTTATGTATTTATTTGTTTCATTGTCTGTGTATTTGCGTGATTCTGGTACAGGGAGTGGGGGCGTTTCTGAGCAAAAGGGAACAAAGCGACTAGTGGAGAAGCTCTTCCAGTAGTCCACTGCACTGAGAGAACTTTTAGTACGTTTGTGCTTTGTACCAATATATCAAAACGATCATATAAAAAAACTCTAAAAGTCAGGAAAACTGAAAAAAAAAGTGTGTGGAGCGTCGGCGGAGAGGGGGAGGGGGACGCTCTTCCCTTATTACTAGAAACAGTTACTCGCTATGCATAACCTAGTTATTAATAGTTCAATTTGCTATTGCTTTTTTCTTGTCTTGTTCAAAAATGAAAATCTCTTTCGATCTTTTTCCAATGACGTTTAGTCTTAATAGAATGTTATAAACAGTCGTTCTGGTTCAATATAACCTGTGATAAGTTTGTGTAGTTCTCGAAAGCCACTTCGTCCACACCCTCCCTCCACTTACTACCGCTTTGTGATGAAATCTTTATGCAAAAATGTTCTTTTTCACGACACTGATTGGAACGTTCGGCTCACCGAGGCTCATCCCAGGTTGCACTGGACTAAAGATATTTTTAAAATTGCATACCGACAGATGTTTAAAAATAGAAACTCTTATTTACAAGTACTCTGGAGGGATGAAAAGAGGATTGTACCGATTCTATATTTTATATACTCTAATATGATATATATTATATATTTTGAAAGGTAAAAGGTAGGGTTCCAGAGTTTGAAATATACACAATTGGATTCTTTTGTTCACAACGAGGTGTGTGTGTGTGTGTGTGTGTGTGTGTGTGTGTGTGTGAGTTTCTTGGACTAAGGCTGCGTTCACACTTGGGGTTCTGTACTCTGGTCCAGACAAAAATTTCACCAAAAGCTTCTAAAATATACTTTTCAAGAGTTTATGAAACATCATGTGGCGCAATGTTCTGTTGGGTTGAATATGTAAGGTAGCCGATAAATATATTCAGTTTTTACCAGCTCAGATTTCACCAAAAGCTTCTAAAATATACTTTTAAAGAGTTTGTGAAACATCATGTGGCACAATGTTCTGCAGGGTTGAATGTGTAAAGGCAGCCGATTAATATATTCGACTGTTTTTACAAGTTCAGATTTCACCAAAAGCTTCTAAAATATACTTTTAAAGAGCTTATGCAACATCATGTCGCACAATGTTCTGCAGGGTTGAATATGTAAGGTAGCTGATTAATATATTCTGTTTTTACCAGCTCAGATTTCACCAAAAGCTTCCAAAATATACTTTTCAAGAGTTTATGAAACATCATGTTTCACAATGGTCTGCTGGGTTGAATATGTAAGGTAGCCGATTAACATATTATACTGTTTTTACCGGCTCAGATTTCGCCAAAAGCTTCTAAAATATACTTTTAAAGAGTTTATGAAACATCATGTGGCACAATGTTCTGCTGGGTTGAATATGTAAGGTAGCTGATTAATATATTCTGTTTTTACCCGCTCAGATTTCACCAAAAGCTTCTAAAATATACTTTTCAAGAGTTTATGAAACATCATGTGGCAAATGTTCTGCTGGGTTGAATATGTAAGGTACTGATTAATATATTCTACTGTTTTGCCTGCTCAGATTTCACCAAAAGCTTCTAAAATATACTTTTCAAGAGTTTATGAAACATCATGTGGCACAATGGTCTGCTGGGTTGAATAAGTAAGGTAGCTGATTAATATATTCGACTGTTTTTACCGGCTCAGATTTTGCCAAAAGCTTCTAAAATATACTTTTCAAGAGTTTATGAAACATCATGTGGCACAATGGTCTGCTGGGTTGAATATGTAAGGTAGCTGATTAATATATTCTGTTTTTACCAGCTCAGATTTCACCGAAAGCTTCTAAAATATACTTTTAAAGAGCTTAAGACATATCATGTGACATAACTGAAATGTTCTAAACCAAAATACCATCTGCTGGATGGAATAGATTGGTTACTTTTATATTCTGCTATATTTGCCATATTTATTTATTTACCATAAGCTTGTAAAATATGCTTTTAAAGAGCTTTTGTGACATGTTTCCTGATGTAACTCAAATATTCCAAACCAAAATACTGTCTTCTGGGTTGAATACATGGTCTACGTTTATATCCTGCCATATTTATTATCTCAGATTTCACCTAAAGCTTGTGAAATATGCTTTTAAAGAGTTTTCCTGACATATTTTGTGACATAACTCAAATATTTTCAACCAAGCTGATCCAGTAACCATCTCAGATTTCAGCAAAAGCTTCTAAAATATACTTTTAAAGAGCTTTTGTTACATATCTCAAATATTTCTAACCAAGCTGATCCAAGCTGTTATAGTAATCATCCCAGATTTCAGCAAAAGCTTCTAAAATATACTTTTTAAAGGTTTTTGTTACACATTATGCGATGTAGTCCAAATACACCAAACAAAAATATTGTTTTCTGGGTTGAATACATGGGCTACTTCTATATCCTGCCAT
This sequence comes from Doryrhamphus excisus, assembly GCF_030265055.1. Lineage (NCBI taxonomy): Eukaryota > Metazoa > Chordata > Actinopteri > Syngnathiformes > Syngnathidae > Doryrhamphus > Doryrhamphus excisus. The sequence goes on from NC_080470.1 coordinate 19,158,578, forward strand.
ATTTATTGCCTCAGATTTCAGCAAAAGCTTGTAAAATATACTTTTAAAGAGCTTTTGTGACATAACTCAAATATTTCCAAACAATCTGATCCAATCTGTTATAGTAACCATCTCAGACTTCAGCAAAAGCTTATAAAATATCCTTTTATAGAACTTTTGTGACATATTTTGTGCCATAACTCAAATATTTCCAAACAAGCCGTCTCAGATTTCAGCAAAAGCTTCTAAAATATACTTTTTAAAGGCTTTTGTTACACATTATGCGATGTAGGCCAAATATTCCAAACCAAAATGGCTTTTTCTGGGTCGGTTAGGAATAGGTTACTTTGATATTCTGCTATTTTTACCATCTTTGATTTCACCAAAAGCTTCTAAAATGTACTTTTAAAGTGCAGTCACACACACACATGGGGGGGGGGGGACTTCCTGTCATTTGAACACCGGTGTGTCACATTTGAGCTCAAGTCAATCGAAGCGGTGCGCACCAGGGTTGGGGTGGCAGCACCATGACGAGCAGAGTTGCTTTTTCCGAACCGAGTGTGAACGCACCCTAATTGAAATGCACACACAAACACCTCAGTCATCATTACCATCTGTACGCCATCACACATACACGAGCAGACCCCTCCACGCCCCCGTCAGGGGGGGGTTGGAACTTATGCAACGACCCCGGTAGAACGTTGTTCTCACGTTTGAACTCATTTCCTTCCCTCTTTGATGATGACCTTTCACCTCCCGTCATGGTTGTACGTGTGAGAAGAAGTGCATGATGGGATGCATGATTCTTTATGAGTGTGTTTGAGTCCAAGCCACCCCACCCCGGCCCCCGCAAAGGCCCCCGCCATCCCTGTAGCGCCCTCTAAGTGAGTGCCAGTCGGACCCAGTAGTGGAGGAGGGAAGGTGATCAGAGGAACTCGGCTCTTCTTCTCGTTGCTTTTCTTTTTCTTTCCCCCTCCTGAGACGTGTTTGTTTACTATCCGATTTAAAAAAAATCTATAAATCCTTAAAGACAAAAAAAGATGAAAAAATGTCGGTTGAGCCTCGTGATTGCGGCTCTCTCTCTTTCTCTCTCTCTCTCTTTCTCTCTTTCTCCCTCTCTCTCTCCTGCTTATGTTATTACTTAACAATTATTACGATGATGATGATTATTATTCTGGTTATTTATGCTATTATTCTTAGTATTCTTATTCTTATTATTAATCCAATTACTGCGATGAATGACTTCATGTTATCCTTGCTAGTTTAGGTCATTTCTGAAACTGGAAACAAAATAGAAATCTTGCTGTAAATGTTTGTTTTTTCTTTTTCATAAAACTGTTGTGTTTGAATTATTTGTACTTTTGAATGTTGGGACAATAAAATGAGGTGTCAAGAGCTGGGATGTCTCTAGAATTTGCTTTTTGATTTTATACACCACCAGCACGACGGATGTAAAGACGGCAATGAAAGCGCTTATGTATATCTTATGTTTATGTTTATTTCAGACATGAAAGGAAAACAAAACACAACCATAGCAAGATGACGCATCACCTCAATCAACTACAACTATGAAGTAGACATTAAACATAACATAACTTTGAGCTGTTATTTCCAAATGCCCGCAAGGCATGCTGGGTAGTCCAGCAATATGAACAACTATGAAGAATAAAATATTGGCTATAAAGAGCATGTCATAACTCCTCTTTGTTTACTTCACTGGCCGCCACCTCAAAGTATTTTTAAAATATTGGGAGGAAGCTACCAGCATGTCTTGCGGCGGGAATATAAGGGTGAGGTTTTTTTGGCATGTGTAATGTTGCAGTGGGTAGGCTACTTTGTGTGTTGCATGCCTGATGCGGCCTGCGGGCGCAGTTTGCCCACCCCTGATCTAAATCCTACATGTGTTGACTGATTTTATGTGCATCACTATTTGCTTTATATTTATTATTGTTTATTTGATCTAAATACTTGTTGACTGAAAAAAATACCCTATTTATCTAAATATGATATCTAAATTATTTCTTTGATTTTATTTTTCTAAATTACTTTTTCCCAAATGATTTTTGTTTAATTTAATTTTATTTAAGTAAAGCCTTCATATGTTGACTGTTGTTATGTCAATAATAACTGTTATTTTATTCATTTTTTATCTACATCCTTGACTGATTTTATGTCCATAACTATTTGTTTTATATTTATTATTGTTTTATTTGATCTACATACTTGACTGAAAAAATATTTATTTAGCTTTATTTATCTAAGTATATATCTAAATTATTTCTTTGATTTATTTTTCTAAATTACTTTTCTATTTATCAAATTTACCAAATGAATTTTTGTTTAATTTAATTTTATTTAAGTAAATGCTTCATCTGTTGAATGTTTTGATGTCAATAATAACTTTTATTTTAATATTTTTTTAATCTACATCCTTGACTGATTTTATGTCCATCGCTATTGTTTTATATTTATTATTGTTTTATTTGATCTAAATACTGCATGTTGACTGAAAAAAATACTTTATTTAGTTTTATTTACCTAAATATATCATATCTAAATTATTTCTTTGATTTTATTTTTCTAAATTACTTTTCTATTCATCAAATTTCCCAAATGAATTTTTGTTTGATTTTATTTTATTTAAGTAAATCCTTCATATGTTGACTGTTTTAACTCTTATTTTTTTTTATCCACATCCTTGACTGATTTCATATCCATCACTATTTGTTTTATATTTATTATTGTTTTATTTGATCTCAATACTGCATGTTGACTGAAATATTACTTTATTTAGTTTTATTTATCTTAACATATGTCTAATTATGTGTTTGATTTTTTCTAAATTACTTTTCTAGTCATCAAATTTCCCAAATGAATTTTTATTTTATTTTATTTTATTTAAGTAAATCCTTCATATGTTGACTGTTTTTATGTCGATGATAACTCTTATTTTATTTTATTTTTCTACATCCTTGACTGATTTCATATCCATCACTATTTGTTTTATATTTATTATTGTTTTATTTGATTTAAATACTGCATGTTGACTGAATCATTTTAGTTTTATTTACCTAAATATATGATATCTAAATTATTTCTTTGATTTTATTTTTCTAAATTACTTTTCTATTCATCAAGTTTCCCAAATGAATTTTTATTTAATTTTATTTTATTTAAGTAAATCCCGTATATGTTGATTGCTTTTATGTCGATAATAACTCTTATTTTATTCATTTTTTATCTACATCCTTGACTGATTTTATGTCGAGAAATCTACATCTTGCCTCCTTTTCCGCTTCTCCAAAATGTACATAACAATACCTTTGCTTCTTCCCATTCCTCGTGGGACATAAACCATCCCACGCCTGAGTATAAAATATACATGCAATTTCTAGCACATCATCTTGTGATTTTTACCAATTTCTCTGCTTCATAAAGGAAGCGAGGAAGAGGAAAAGCATTGAAGGATCAGTATTCAAAGGAGAAATAGGAAGGTAGTAATGTCCCGTAATGGCACCTATAAAACCCAAATCACACCAGAGAGTATTACCGAGCTTGTGGAGGAAATGATGGCTGTTAGAAAATGATATGTCCCGACATGCTTCTTCGTCTTCCCTCTCGCTTTGTTAGAAACTTAATGACCTGCCACTCTCATCAAGGTCGACGTCAAAGTAGAGTCGACGCGAGTCCGCTTCCTTTAGGCTCAGACGGCCCTGGCAGGTTCACACTGATGACTTCCAAGGCCTATTTTTACTCGGCTGGTACTCAAACCCGCAAATGGAAATGAGGCACAGAAAATGTGTCTGAAAGGAAAAGATGCTCGCCTTGTTCCGTCACCTGGTGGAACCATATGATAGGCCCTCTCAGCTTCTATATAAACCACTTTTTATTATGAAATGAATTTTTGTTTAATTTTGTTTTATTTAAGTAAATCATTCATACCCGCAAATGGAAATGAGGCACAGAAAATGTGTCTGAAAGGAAAATATGCTCGCCTTGTTCAGTCACCTGGTGCAACCACATGATAGGCCTTCTCAGCTTCTATATAAACCACTATTTTATTATCAAATTAATTTTTGTTTAATTTTATTTTATTTAAGTAAATCATTCTTCTGTTGACTGTTTTTATGTTGATAATAACTTTTATATATTTTTATCTACATCCTTGAATGATTTTATGTCCATCACTATTTGTTTTATATTTATTATAGTTTAATTTGATCTAAATACTGCATGTTGACTGAATAATTACTTTATTTAGTTTTATTTACCTAAATATATATCTAAATTATTTTTTTGATTTTATTTTTCTAAATTACTTTTTTATTTATCAAATTTCCCAAATGAATTTTTGTTTAATTTTATTTTATTTAAGTAAATCCTGCATATGTTGATAGTTTTATGTCGATAATAACTCTTATTTTATTTATTTTTTTATCTACATCCTTGACTGATTTTATGTCCATCACTATTTGTTTTGTATATATTATTGTTTTATTTTATCTAAATACTGCATGTTGACTGAATAATTACTTCATATAGTTTTATTTACCTAAATATATGATATCTAAATTATTTCTTTGATTTTATTTTTCTAAATTACCTTTCTATTTATAAAATTTCCCAAATGTTTTTTTTTATTTTATTTTATTTAAGTAAATCATTCATATGTTGACTGTTTTTATGTTGATAATAACTCTTATTTTATTAATTTTTTTATCTACATCCTTGACTGATTTTATGTCCATCACTATTTGTTTTATATTTATTATAGTTTTATTTGATCTAAATACTGCATGTTGACTGAATAATTACTTTATTTAGTGTTATTTACCTAAATATATATCTAAATTATTTCTTTGATTTTATTTTTCTAAATTACTTTTCTATTTATCAAATTTCCCAAATGAATTTTTAATTTTTTTTTTATTTAAAAAGAATTCACTGATGACTTCCAAGGCCTATTTTTACTCGGCTGGTACTCAAACCCGCAAATGGAAATGAGGCACAGAAAATGTGTCTGAAAGGAAAAGATGCTCGCCTTGTTCCGTCACCTGGTGCAACCATATGATAGGCCCTCTCAGCTTCTATATAAACCACTTTGCATCTGCTTTGGTGAGAGCGGATCACACTCGCGCCGTGGTGTGAATGTCAGCATCCTGCCGCGCCGTGATGCGCAAGGCGGCTCTGCCAAAATGACAAGTAAGAGGCGGCACAGGCGGAAGCATATTATTTCATAAGGAGCTACTTGTCTTTGGCAAATCTTCCCTGGTCTAAACTGCAGCGGGGGAGCTGTACTGCTAGTTACGACTTCAATGGGATACCTCTTTTCACCCTCGTGTCTGCTTTATTCATTTCATACCGTCTCATGCAGGGGTCTCAAACTCCACTTACCGGGGGGGCTTGGAGCTTGAGTCTGGCTGAGGCTTGACTGGGTAAGGCGTTCACAAAAACGGTTTTCACGTATCGAAAAAAAAAAACTTTTATCGGAATCACTGGTAAGCCGTGCCAGATTTTATGATGATATTTTGGATGCTAAAACAAGCAGGCGAACGCAAGCCAAGGCAAAATTTTAGCATAAGTGGATGTTAACCAGGGCTGCACGGTGATCGAGTGGTTAGCGTCCTCACAGCTAGGACACCAGGGTTCAATCCCATGTGTGGGTTTTCTCCGGGTACTCCAGTTTCCTCCCACATTCCAAAAACATGCTAGGTTAATTGGCGACTCCAAATTGTCCATAGGTATGAATGTTAGTGTGAATGGTTGTTTGTCTATATGTGCCCTGTGATTGGCTGGCCACGAGTCCAGTGTGAACCCCGCCTCTCACCTGAATAGGCTGGGATAGGCTCGAGCACCCCCCGCGACCCTCGTGAGGAAAAGTGGTAGAAAATGAATGAATGGATGTTAACCAAATAACATTATGTTAAGTGAGGTACCACTGTATATGCAAATGAATGAATGGATGTTAACCAAAAAACATTATGTTAAGTGAGGTACCACTGTATATGCAAATGAATGAATGGATGTTAACCAAAAAACATTGTGTTAAGCGAGGTACCACTGTATATGCAAATGAATGAATGGATGTTAACCAAAAAATATTATGTTAAGCGAGGTACCACTGTATATGCAAATGAATGAATGGATGTTAACCAAAAAATATTATGTTAAGCGAGGTACCACTGTATATGCAAATGAATGAATGGATGTTAACCAAAAAATATTATGTTAAGCGAGGTACTACTGTATATGCAAATGAATGAATGGATGTTAACCAAAAAATATTATGTTAAGCAAGGTACCACTGTATATGAAAATGAACGAATGATGTTAACCAAAAAAACATTATGTTAAGCGAGGTACCACTGTATATGCAAATGAATGAATGGATGTTAACCAAAAAACATTATGTTAAGCGAGGTACCACAGTATATGCGAATGAATGAATGGATGTTAACCAAAAAAATATTATGTTAAGCGAGGTACCACTGTATATGCAAATGAATGAATGGATGTTAACCAAAAAACATTGTGTTAAGCGAGGTACCACTGTATATGCAAATGAATGAATAGATGTTAACCAAAAAATGTTATGTTAAGCGAGGTACCACTGTATATGCAAATGAATGAATGGATGTTAACCAAAAAACATTATGTTAAGCGAGGTACCGCTGTATATGAAAATGAACGAATGATGTTAACCAAAAAAACATTATGTTAAGCGAGGTACCACTGTATATGCAAATGAATGAATGGATGTTAACCAAAAAACATTATGTTAAGCGAGGTACCACTGTATATGCAAATGAATGAATGGATGTTAACCAAAAAACATTATGTTAAGCGAGGTACCACTGTATATGCAAATGAATGAATGGATGTTAACCAAAAAATATTATGTTAAGCGAGGTACCACTGTATATGCAAATGAATGAATGGATGTTAACCAAAAAACATTGTGTTAAGCGAGGTACCACTGTATATGCAAATGAATGAATAGATGTTAACCAAAAAATGTTATGTTAAGCGAGGTACCACTGTATATGCAAATGAATGAATGGATGTTAACCAAAAAACATTATGTTAAGCGAGGTACCACTGTATATGAAAATGAACGAATGATGTTAACCAAAAAAACATTATGTTAAGCGAGGTACCACTGTATATGCAAATGAATGAATGGATGTTAACCAAAAAACATTATGTTAAGCGAGGTACCACTGTATATGCAAATGAATGAATGGATGTTAACCAAAAAACATTATGTTAAGCGAGGTACCACTGTATATGCAAATGAATGAATGGATGTTAACCAAAAAATATTATGTTAAGCGAGGTACCACTGTATATGCAAATGAATGAATGGATGTTAACCAAAAAAACATTATGTTAAGCGAGGTACACTGCATATGCAAATGAATGAATGGATGTTAACCAAAAAACATTATGTTAAGCAAAGTTCCACTGTATATGCAAATGAATGAATGGATGTTAACCAAAAAACATTATGTTAAGCGAGGTACCACAGTATATGCAAATGAATGAATGAATGGATGTTAACCAAAAAAATATTATGTTAAGCGAGGTACCACTGTATATGCAAATGAATGAATGGATGTTAACCAAAAAAACATTACGTTGAGCGAGGTACCACTGTATATGCAACCATTCACACCTATGTGTGAAGTCTTTTTTGAACACCCCCCCCACCATGCCCAACTCCCATTTTCCCATTTCATCAAATCCCACCCAGGTGTGTTTTCCATGATTCCTTTGTGCCACGGCTGATGGATGCGCTGTCAGTGCTGGTGAATCCTGGGTAAGCAGGTGACACAAATGGCTCTAATAAGCCCTGGATCCCATTCAGGAAGTTGTGATGTGCTAACAGCACTGCTCTCCCGGGAAGTTTGCTCGTTCCAAAGCAATATTTCCAGTATTCCTGAATCACACTGTTCTTGCTCAAGGGCAACAATCTGTTGTCTTGTTGCCCGTGTTCGTGGCAAAGAGCAACAACACCAGCATGGATCCAATCCTGCTTCTCTACACGTCTACAAAGTACAGATTGACTCATCTGATCATTTGACAACAGCTGAGCCTGTGGCTTGTTGACTAACATATTATTAGCATTCCTTAACGTAAAGCCTGACGGTCCTATTTCCTCCTTTGGAGGGAAATTTTTAGTTTAGAGAGGCAAGACGTGAATGAAAATGCTAAAAACAAGAAAAAATCACATTTATTAAAAACACAAAATATTTTAAGCACTTATTTCTATTGTAATATCCGATATATTAGCCGCTAATTTCTTTACTTCAGTACTACTACCAATCATTTAAATACTGTACCGCTTGTGAGTCAGTGATGAAACGGTAGTTCTTTTTTTGGCAGGAGCCAATCACGAGCGAGCAGCGAACTCACAACAAGCTTGTCAACCCACTGAAGTCATCACACAGAAACTTAACATTCAAAAGGGTAGCTAAGAAATATACAAGCAATTTAACTTATGTTTACCGTATTTTCCGGACTATAAGTCACACTTTTTTTCTTAGGTTGGCTGTTCCTGCGACTTATACTCCAGAGCGAATTATAAATGAAAAAAGTGTTTATGTTCCATAAACACTGGACACCTTTTGTGTTCATGTTTATTTTTTGTGTAGCTGAATAAGCATTGTGTTAGCATATCTTACACCTATTCAGCCTGTTCTCTATTCTTTTATTGTTAGAACTTGTCTTCCAAGAGGACGTAATGTCTGTTTTGGTACTTTGGAAGTACTTTGGAAAATTAATTACCCGCAAAAAATGCCACTTATATTCCAGTGCGACTTATGTATGTTTTTTTTTCTACGTAATTATGCATTTTTGGCCTTGTGCGACTGATACTCTGGAGCGACTTGTAGTCCGGACTATGGAATTCCGGAATGCATAAAAAAAACAGAACCAAAATTGTAACATACAATTTTGAGGTTACCCAAAAAAACACGCTAACTGGGGTGGATGCTAACCAAGGTTCCACTTTATTAAGACAAAAAATACCATAAATGTTGATATATTAAAGACAAAAATATGTATTATTTTTTATCGTAACATGATAAACAAATAAATCAAATAATGACTTCTTTTGGGGGAATTTTCGGTTAAAAAAAGATTTATGAAAAAATGATGAAAATAGTCATAATATGAGAATAAAGTCATAATACTACAGGAGAAAAAAAAATTATAAAAATTTACAAAAAGTAGTATTGTATTTCCGGCCATAGTAGTTTCATTAAAAATATATATGTAGAATGAGGTCATCTATACTTTTCGTATTTGCACGTATAAAAAGTTGAGGTTGAGATGAACGTATCTCATTTTGTGCATCATGCAGCAGAAACATGCAAGCGAACAGGACCAGCAGATGGTGTGTAAATAATGTATACGCTCACACGGGAACATCCAAGTCTGTCTGGTTTTGGTTTGATGCACCAGCCTCGACTCCCACACAAAGTGACCCTGTAATTGTAAAAGAGCAAAGCGGTATGTTCACATTCGCCAAGAACAAGATGATCCAAGGTCAAAACATGGTTAAGTTCTTCTTACCTTCTTCTATAACCAGCAAAAACTACGGATATATGCGAGCTGGCAATTTAGCCAAGGATTCTTTAGCGAGTTATTCTTCTTGTTTTATTTACATGACGACACCTGGTGATGAATTTCTGTCTTTTCCGGAGGGAACGCGGCCGGTAGAAAAGACCGAATCACTGTTGCAGAACAGCACTCCTGCTGCCTGGAGCTGCTTGGGATTCAATATCTTTCACAAGGGCACTCCATTCTTCTCATCTCCAGGGCCTTCTCTTGTCACAGCATGATTTCACAAACTCCCTCAAAACATCCCATCACACAAGCGATACTACAATGGTAATGGTAATACTATAGTAGTAAAGGGGTATCTTGGTTTTGGAAGGAAAGTCGGTAGAAAAAGCGGTAGAAAATGAGTGGATGGATGTTAACCAAAAAATATTATGTTAAGCGAGGTACCACTGTAGGTGCAGGTGGTATACCGGGACAATTGGGATTGAAGGAGAACCGGAAGAAATGGATGTCGCTTCAAAGAAGCAACAGATTGTCAATGAGTACCTTGGTTTTGGAAGCAAAGTCGGTAGAAAAAGCGGTAGAAAATGAGTGGATGGATGTTAACCAAAAAATATTATGTTAAGCGAGGTACCACTGTAGGTGCAGGTGGTATACCGGGACAATTGGGATTGAAGGAGAACCGGAAGAAATGGATGTCGCTTCAACGAAGCAACAGATTGTCAACGAGTACCTTGGTTTTGGAAGGAAAGTCAGTAGAAAAAGCGGTAGAAAATGAGTGGATGGATGTTAACCAAAAAATATTATGTTAAGCGAGGTACCACTGTAGGTGCAGGTGGTATACCGGGACAATTGGGATTGAAGGAGAACCGGAAGAAATGGATGTCGCTTCAACGAAGCAACAGATTGTCAACGAGTACCTTGGTTTTGGAAGGAAAGTCAGTAGAAAAAGCGGTAGAAAATGAGTGGATGGATGTTAACCAAAAAATATTATGTTAAGCGAGGTACCACTGCAGGTGCAGGTGGTATACCGGGACAATTGGGATTGAAGGAGAACCGGAAGAAATGGATGTCGCTTCAACGAAGCAACTGATTGTCAACGAGTACCTTGGTTTTGGAAGTAAAGTCGGTAGAAAAAGCGGTAGAAAATGAGTGGATGGATGTTAACCAAAAAATATTATGTTAAGCGAGGTACCACTGCAGGTGCAGGTGGTATACCGGGACAATTGGGATTGAAGGAGAACCGGAAGAAATGGATGTCGCTTCAACGAAGCAACAGATTGTCAACGAGTACCTTGGTTTTGGAAGGAAAGTCTTACCGGAAATATGTCCTGGTTTTCATGTTGCCCAACAGTTTGTCGTTCTGTAGAATGGAGTGGCCACTCGACAAGAAGCCCTGGACTTTTAGTAGTAGGAGTAGACCATTTAGCTTCATTTACCGACGTTCACGACCTTTCGCTTTCCAGACCAAAGCTGGAATTGGACAAAGTTAGAGATCCGCACACAAGCTTTTTTCCTCAATGCTGGAGAAATAATACAATAATAACTTGAATATCAACAATAATTTGTCAACTATCCACAAAAACTGTAGAAGCATGAATGCAAATTTTAACAACATCCTTCAAAGTAAGGCTTGTACCAACCCCTATGTACTTAAAATAGCCAAAGAGTACATTTGGAATACAGGAAGTGAACAAATGTATAGAAATTGATGTGAAACAGAGAATTGTAGTACAATATGTGACATATTCCAATGCAACCTGTATGCATGGCCAAAATAAATTAAACCAGTACCATTTTGGAGCAAATTAACAAAAAATGAGGTACCACTGTATCCCCCCCCCCCCCCCCCCAAAAAAAAACAGGTCAGAGATGTGTTTTGCTTTGCCTTACGACTAAAATCACACAATCGTACATCGTCTTACAATTCCCTTGTTTATGCTGTGGTTTGGTTTTGAATACAAAAGTAAAGACCAGGATGTTGCCGACCTTGGACAGCTTCACAAGCAGCAATGACAAGTATCTAAGAGGCGTGTGCTTGCACCTACAAGTGGATTGTTTACCAATAGTTGGCCAAAATGAGGTATTGTGGTGATAGCGGCTTTGGCGCAATAATGGGTTTGCAAGGATGCATCAAAGATGAATACTGACACACATGGATTATAGCTGCTTTTGAAATACATACTATAATAATAATAATAATATACAGCATATCGCACAATTTCCATATTGTGATACTATTATATAAGGTGTGAGCTATACCTTCCCTGTACTATGAAATGTTATTTGCCGTTATTTTATGTTTTTGTTATGCGAATTTGAGCAAGGCACAGAGAAAAGAAGAAGAAAGAGAGAAAAACTAAACTAAAAATAAACTAAAATTAGAATAAACTAAAATTAGAATAAACTAAAATTAGAATAAACTAAACTAAAATAAAATAAAATAAAATAAAATAAAATAAAATAAAATAAAATAAAATAAAATAAAATAAAATAAAATAAAATAAAATAAAATAAAATAAAATAAAATAAAATAAAATAAAATAAAATAAAATAAAAATTTAATTTCATTTAAAAAGGGGGCAAAAGAGAGAGACAAAGACAGTAGCAATAAAATAAAATAAAATAAAATTAAATAAAATAAAATAACATAAAATTAAATTAAATTGAATTAAATTAAATTAAATTAAATTAAATTAAATTAAATTAAATTAAATTAAATTAAATTAAATTAAATTAAATTAAATTAAATTAAATTAAATTAAATTAAATTAAATTAAATTAAATTAAATTAAAATTTAATTTAATTTAAAAAGAGGGGCAATAGAGAGAGACAAAGACAGTAGCAATAAAATAAAATAAAATAAAATAAAATAAAATAAAATGTTATTTTTATTTAATTTAAAAAGGGGGTAATAGAGAGAGACAAAGACAGTAGCAGTAAAATAAAATAAAATAAAATAAAATAAAATAAAATAAAATAAAATAAAATAAAATAAATTTAATTTAATTTAATTTAATTTAATTTAATTTAATTTAATTTAATTTAATTTAATTTAATTTAATTTAAAAAAAAGGGGGAGGGGTGGGACAATAGAGAGAGACAAAGGCTTATCCTCACAAGGGTGGGGGGGGGGGGTGGAGCCTATCTCAGCTGTCTTCGGGCAAGAGGTGGAGCACACCCTGGACTGGTGGCCAGCCAATCACAGGGCACATATAGACAAACAACCATTCACACTCACATTCATAACTATGAACAATTTGGAGTTAGCCAATTAACCTAGCATGTTTTTGGAATGTGGGAGGAAACCGGAGTACCCGGAGAAAACCCATGGGGAGAACATGCAAAATCCACACAGAGATGGCCGCGGGTGGGATTGAACTCGGGTCTCCTAGCTGTGAGGCGCTAACCACTCGCCCACCGTGCAGCCCAGGACTGCATCAGTTAAATGTCAATGATGGCTAAGGGTCACAATGGAGACTTACCAATGTTGTATACATCGATCGCCAACAAGAAGCAACTCCATAATGGAAGGCAGTAGTACAAGTACATCATTGTATTTCAGCATAGATCTCTTTTAAAGGCTTCTCTATCTGCTTGGACCTGAAGAGCAGCCATAGTGTGATGGCATCCCAGGCCTGAATGGTTTCTGTTTGTGATCATACTAGCCTGCCCCCCCCCCCTCCTGCCAGGATGTTTGGTTTTTGGCGTCTGCGACAGCGTCAGCCTCCATGTCAAGCACACTGGCGCTATTTGTTGCTTCGCTGCTGATGGCTGTGATAATGGTGGCAGCAACAGGGAAAGGTGGTGGCGGTGTTGGCTGGTCTTGGCAGCACACGTCCTGCTGTTAGCTCAGGGAGACTGTTCTGGTTGCCCTGTAGTGGTTCTGGTTGCCCTATAGTGGGTTAGTATAAAAACTAGTACAATGGTTCATTATTAACTAGAATGTCGGATCCATTGGATATCATGTAAATTCAATGAATTCATATCAGGCGCCCAAAAATAGTAACAAATACATTTATAGAGAAAATTGGAAGCCCCTAAAAAAGCCCCTAAATCATTTTTATTGGTTTTAGCGAAGAAATTAGTAATAAATTAATACTAATAAATTTTAATATTAATAAATTAATATTATTTTCAATATTAATAAATTAATATTAATGCATTTGAATATTAATAATTTGAAAATTGAATAAATTAATATTAATAAATTAATAAATAGAAAATATAAAATTAATAATTTTGAACACATAAGTTCGTTTTAGGGGAGACATTAGTAATAACTTAATATTAATAAATACTAATATTAATAAATATTAATAAATTAGTATTGATACATTAATATTGATACATTAATATTAATAAATAAATAAATTACAAACACATAAGTTGGTTTTAGGGGAAAATTAGTAATAAATTAATAATAATACTAATATTAATACATTTTAATATGTATAAATGAATATTAATAAATTAATTTTGATAAATTGAAAATTTAATAAATCAATAAATTACAAACACTTAAGTTGGTTTTAGGGGAGAAATTAGTAATAAATTAATATTAATGAATACTAATATTAATAAATGTTAATGTTAAATTAATATTGATACATTAATATTGATACATTGATATTAATAAATAAATAAATTACGAACATAAAAGTTGGTTTTAGGGGAGAAATTAGTAATAAATTAATAATGATGAATAATAATATTAATACATTTTAATATTAATAAATTAATATTGATAAATTAATAAATTATGGACATGTAAGTTGGTTTTAGGGGAGAAATTAGTAATAAATAAATATTAATAAATGCTAATATTAATACATTTTAATATTAATGAATTAATATTGATCAATTAATATTAATAGATTAATAAATTACGAACATGTAAGTTGGTTTCAGGTGAGTAATTAGTAATAAATTAATATTATTAAATAGTAATATTAATAAACTTTAATATTAATAAGTTAATAAATAATATTGATAATTAATATTGATAAATTCATATTAAAAAATAACAGTGTGGCGCTTGGAACCCATCCATCCCCACCGAAATGAATTAATCACCAACCAATAAATTCAACGCGATTTTCCAACCGTCCATCCAAAACTGAGCATGATATTCTTATCATGCTAACGGACTGCAGTGGAAAAAAAGTCCTTGAGGCATCGGAATAAAGCTGATGGATTTTTGCACACTATTTTCTGTCGGCGCACGTGTGTTGTTGTGTGCGAGCTAGCAGCACCGCTAAAGCCACATACTGTACGTGCGAGTGGGTGATTTCAGCTCGCTGAGTCCACCACCCAACCATCTGTCACGACGGGGGCCACCGTGTTCTGAAGCCAATCATCTCCTTCCAACAGCTTCTAGGATCCTCGCTCCACTTTCCAGCAATGGTCTGCCACGCCAAACACACACACACACACACACACAAACAATCGCAACGTCTGCCACATGCTGCTATCAGCAGACGCACTGACTCACACTCGCAAACTTAACTATCGCACAAAAGCGGGTCCTTTTGGAAGCGCTTGGAGAAAAATCTGGCTCTTTCTGCAAAGTTGCTGCCTGTTTGGAAGTTCACAGTGACGCCGCCTGCTTGCTCATCAGTTGGAAAATGTGCCTTAAAAGTACTTAAGACCAGTCTTTTTGTGTTTTCATTTCCCAGAAAATAATTCCCGGTGTTGACAAAAGTATTAGGACACTTGGCCACGAGTGATGAATAAAATGACTCCATTATTGCTAACACACAAGACTATTTTGGGTTTGTTTGGAGCTGAAAAAAAGACAATCGCACAACAATTCCAACAGCACAAATCAGCACAAATGAAGCACTAACGACACAGTGATTATTCAATTGGGATCCAGGGAATAAATCTTGCTCCTTACGAGGGTCGCATGGGGTGCTGGAGCCTATCCCAGTTGTCTTCGGGCAAGAGGCGGAGTCCACCCTGGACTGGTGGCCAGCCAATCACAGGGCACATATAGACAAACAACCATTCACACTCACATTCATACCTATGGACAATTTGGAGTTAGCCAATTAACCTAGCATGTTTTTGGAATGTGGGAGGAAACCGGAGTACCCGGAGAAAACCCACGCATGCACGGGGAGAACATGCAATTTTGTGGAATTGAACTCGGGTCTCCTAGCTGTGAGGCCTGAGTGTTAACCACTCGACCACCGTGCAGCCTCATATTAATATTATTCATTTATTCATTCATTTTCTACTGCTTATCCTCACAAGGGTCATGGGGGGCTGCTCGAGCCTATCCCAGCTGTCTTCGGGCGTAAGGCGGGGTACACCCTGGACTGGTGGCCAGCCAATCACAGGGCACATATAGACAAACAACCATTCACACTCACATTCATACCTATGGACAATTTGGAGTGGCCAATTAACCTAGCATGTTTTTGGAATGTGGGAGGAAACCGGAGTACCCAGAGAAAACCCATGCATGCACGGGGAGAACATGCAAACTCCACACAGAGATGGAATTGAACCCTGGTCTCCTAGCTGTGAGGTCTGCATGCTAACCACTCAACCGCCGTGCAGCCCAGTTCAAATCATAAATGCACAAACAGCACCAACAAGTTGGTAAAAAAAAAATCATAGCAGCACAAACGACAATATCAACAGTGACCTCATAGCTAGGAGACCCAGGTTCAATTCCACCCTCGGCCATCTCTGTATGGAGTTTGCATGTTCTCCCCGTGCATGCGTGGGTTTTCTCCGGGTACTCCGGTTTCCTCCCACATTCCAAAAACATGCTAGGTTAATTAGCTAGTATATGTACCCTGTGATTGGCTGGCCACCAGGACCTATCGTGATTGAGTGATTAATTCCTATACATTTCTTTCATATGCAGTCACTGAAGGTAAATGAAATAATAAATACATAATAATAAAAACATAACTCAACTAAACTGAGCATAAGGAACTTTAATTGGTTTGGTTTTTCATTCCGGTATTCCGGACGTTACATATTCTGTCCACTCTCACCAGCGTTAAATAATGTAGTCTTTTCACCTCATAGTACGAGATCATATAAGACCTTGGTTTGGAGGATTGCACACACACACACACACATGCACACACACCTACACACACACATACACGTTAACAGTGCCGTGTGTGCCATTCATAAATACTGCAATTTCACTCCTGAAAAATAGATCTCCTCCCGCCTGTCACGCCATCTTTTCATGAATCTTTTCATCCTATACGTACGGAGAGCGAGGTCCTCTTTGGTGATGGTGTTCAACTGGTTGTTTACATTAATTTATTAATATAAATTTAGTATATTATAAATATTAGTCCAGCTCTGAAAACGGGACCTTACATTTAATTGATTAATTGATTAATTTATTAATATTAAAATATATTAATATTAGTATTTATTAATATTAATGTATTACTAATTTATCCCCTAAAACCAACTTATGTGGTAGTAATTTATTATTTTATTAATTTATTGATATGAATTTATTGATATGAATTTATTGATATGAATTTATTGATATGAATTTATTAATAATAATTTCTTAATATTAGTCCAGCTCCAAAAACGGGACCTTACATTTAATTTATTAATTTATTAATTTATTAATTTATTAATTTATTAATTTATTAATTTATTAATTTATTAATTTATTAATTTATTAATTTATTAATTTATATTAGTATTTATTTATATTAATTCTCCCCTAAAACCAACTTATGTGTTCGTAATTTATTTTTTTATTAATTTATTGATATGAATTTATTAATATCAATTTATTAATATTAGTCCAGCTCCAAAAACGGGACATTTAATTCATTAATGTATATTAAAATTATTCATATTAGTATTTATTATTAATTTATTACTCATTTCTCCCCTAACACAACTGTTCGTAATTTATTAATTCATTAATATTAATTTATTAATATTAGTCCAGCTCTGAAAACGGAACCTTACATTTAATTTAGTAATTTAGTATTTATTAATATTCATTTATTACTAACTTCTCTCCTTAAACAACTTATGTGCTCAGAATTTATTAATGTATTAATATTAATTTATTAATATTAGTCCAGCTCCGAAAACGGGACCTTTGCTTACATTTTCTATGTCCTTTGCGCTCCAATGCAAAAACAACAAAACCCCAAGACCCCAGCTACCAAGGGTTCCAATCTGTCCATCCACGTTTGTTGCTCGTTTCATCGGTTTTACTTTTTTCTTCGACCTTTTCCATGAGAAACGTCTGTGGTGCAAATGACGGTGCATGGTATGATTCCCGCTGTCGGCAAATGTAACCATTAGCGCTTATTACTTTTCACTGGAAGGGGTCCAACTTGTCCACTCCTTTTAGCAGCGGGTTAATTAGAATTCAGCCGAGTAGTGCACTTCACCGATGGAGCACACTAAAATCTTTGACCCACCTGATTTGCACTGTGTGTCCACTAACGGTATAATGGGCTAGGAGTGCTGAACCACTCATCTGCTGTAAGTGCTGCCCATTAAAACTTACAGAGACCGCATCTAAGTCAATGTGATCCGTGAAAGACATAACAGACACTCACATTTAGATCCATTCACAACGTAGTACTTTAGTCACAACCCATTTTTCCCTTTTTTTTGAAGCATTCCGGAACTTCCGTGTGATGGTGAAATAGGAAAAGAGGAAGGAAATACACTTCTAATAGTGTAGAAAGCAGCAGTGTTCAATATCCGGCTGTAAAAGGTGTTGATGATACCCGTGGCTGCGTGGATCAGACATTTTGATGAGGCGGGCGCACCCCCTAGTTTGAAAACCACTGTCTTTGTGAATTACAAAAAAAAAAAAAATACATAGCAGAGAAACGATACCTTTCTTCAAAATTGAAGCATTTCAACTTCAAAATAAAACAAAAACCCACCTAGTGCCATCTGTTGGATCCTGTGTAGTAGTTGAAATGTTTTAATTTTGAAGAAAGGTACCGTTTCTCTGCTACGTAATTTGTTTTGTAATTCACAAAGACAGTGGTTTTCAAACTAAAAAAAAATCTAGTTTTTTTCTAGTTTTTTTTCTTAAAAAATGGGTTGTGACTAAATTGGAGGCTAACTGGTTATGTACGTAGTTGTTGCAATTTAAGTTCGCTAAATTTTTGTTTTATTTTGAAGTTGAAATGCTTTAATTTTGAAGAAAGGTGCCATTTCTCTGCAAGTATTTTTTTGTAATTGACAAAGACAGTGGTTTTCAAACTAAAAAAAAATGTTCTATTTTTTTTCTAGTTTTTTCAAAAAAAAAAAAAAACGAAAAAAATGGGTTGTGACTAAATTGGAGGCTAACTGGTTATGTAGTTGTTGCAATTTAAGTTCGATAATTTTTTGTTTTATTTTGAAGTTGAAATGCTTTAATTTTGAAGAAAGGTACTATTTCTCTGCTACGTAATTTGTTTTGTAATTCACAAAGACAGTGGTTTTAAAACTAAAAAAAAAGAAATTCTATTTTTTTTATATTTTTTTTCTAGTTTTTTTTTCTAAAAAAAAAAATAAATAAAAAAATGGGTTGTGACTAAATTGGAGGCTAACTGGTTATGTAGTTGTTGCAATTTAAGTTCGATAAATTTTTGTTTTATTTTGAAGTTGAGATGCTTTAATTTTGAAGAAAGGTGCCATTTCTCTGCTTTGTATTTTTTTTTGTAATTCACAAAGACATTGGTTTTAAAAGTAAAAAAAAATTCTATTTTTTTTATTTTTTTTCCATTATTTTTCTTTTTTTTTTCTAAAAAAAATAAATTAAAAAAATGGGTTATGACTAAATTGGAGGCTAACTGGTTATGTAGTTGTTGCAATTTAAGTTCCATAAATTTTTGTTTTATTTTGAAGTTGAGATGCTTTAATTTTGAAGAAAGGTGCCATTTCTCTGCTTCGTATTTTTTTTTTGTAATTCACAAAGACAGTGGTTTTCAAACTATGAATGAATGAATAACATTAACCTAACCCCTAAACCCACCTAGTGCCATCTGTTGGATCCTGTGTAGTATTGCACAATGTAAGGATACAGTGTGATACCGGACTACCGGACTATGTTTCCAGTCAAACAACAGCAAGAACCTGAGCAGAATGCTGCACGCGTGATAGTACTGCATGGCGTACTACACGCCGAGGTGCAAACAAGGCTGCGTCCTCCCGTCAGCACATTTACAAAGACGAGAGCAGTCGTCTACTTGTGTCGTCCGACTTGTATCGAACTGCTATCTGATTCACTGACCTTCTGCCTGCCTCATGCCTTGCTAATGTAATCTACCGCCACCGCCGCCGCTATTGCTGCCTCATGGCGATCCCTCTCAAGTGTTATTTTTCTTTGCTCTTACCACGCATGTAAACACAATGCCAACACATACCAACTGGACACACAAACACACACACACACACACAACACAAAGGAGGATGAAGTTTTCTGTCTTTCATAGAACATAAAGGCACATAAACACACCTAAGCAGCGTGGATTTTGTATGCATGGCTGCCCTTCCCTTAGCTGTGGCCACCGTTGCTAGGCAACCAGTCATTCCAGTTGTTGGAGCGGACCTGACATTAGGGAGAGCAAATTGACCACAGGAGGCTTTAATCTGCCGTCAAACAGCAGCTGGCACACACACACACACACAAACGCACACACACACACACGCGTGTGTCGGCTGAACTTTATTTCAACATTTATTCCTCACATCCGTGTCGTTCGCCGTGTGGCTGTCAGTCTCTTTATTGGCCGACATTGGATTCCTTCCTGGCTGAGGACATTCATTTTGTCCTCAGTCGACACTTGTTAGGGTACGTCCGTGGCAACAATCGCGGCCCGAGACAGATAGCCAGATAGCGGCTTCATGCAGCCATGAAGGAAACGTGGCTGTCATATCATCACTCAGGGTGGGGGGGAACTTTACGCTTTCAGATCTTCTTGTTCAGCAAGCCTTCGCAAGTTGCTGACTTTGTTCAATCAGGCTGCAACAGTCTTTATTTCTGTGTCGTGTCCGTCATTTTCCTAGTCGTCCATCTTGAATATTTGTACAGCTCCTTGATGTCTTTCACTCTTTACATTAATGTACACAAAACTACAGTAGATATGGTATCATGAACCAACCTGGCTAACCCGAACCCTGGTCTCTACCCACTTCCTCATTAGTTTCGCAGTAACCACTCTACTCGTTACTTCCCCACCAGTTCCTCAGTAACCACTCTACTCATTACTTCATCGTCAGTTCCTCGGTAACCACTATTCTCATTACTTCATCGTCAGTTCCGCAGTAACCACTCTACTCATTACTTCATCATCAGTTCCTCAGTAACCACTCTAATCATTACTTCGTCAGTTCCACAGTAACCACTCTACTCATTACCTCATCGTCAGTTCCATAGTAACCACTCTACTCATTACCTCATCGTCAGTTCCTCAGTAACCACTCTACTCATTACCTCCTCGTCAGTTCCTCAGTAACCACTCTACTCATTACCTCCTTGTCAGTTCCTCAGTAACCACTCTACTCATTACTTTGTCGTCAGTTCCTCGGTAACCACTCTACTCATTACTTTGTCGTCAGTTCCTCGGTAACCACTCTACTCATTACTTTGTTGTCAGTTCCTCTGTAACCACTCTACTCATTACTTTGTCGTCAGTTCCGCAGTAACCACTCTACTCATTACCTCATCGTCAGTTCCACAGTAACCACTCTACTCATTACCTCATCGTCAGTTCCTCAGTAACCACTCTACTCATTACCTCCTCGTCAGTTCCTCAGTAACCACTCTACTCATTACTTTGTCGTCAGTTCCTCGGTAACCACTCTACTCATTACTTTGTTGTCAGTTCCTCTGTAACCACTCTACTCATTACCTCCACGTCAGTTCCTCAGTAACCACTCTACTCATTACTTTGTCATCAGTTCCGCAGTAACCACTCTACTCATTACCTCCCCGTCAGTTCCTCAGTAACCACTCTACTCAAATCAAATCAAGTTCCTCAGTAACCACTCATGACTTCGTCAGTTTCTCAGTAACCACTCTACTCATTACCTCATTGTCAGTTCTCAGTAACCACTCTACTCATTAGTTCCTCAGTAACCACTCTACTCATTACTTAATCATCAGTTCCTCAGTAACCACTCATGACTTTGTCAGTTTCTCAGTAACCACTCTACTCATTACCTCGTCGTCAGTTCCTCAGTAACCACCCTACTCGTTACCTCATCGTCAGTTCCTCAGTAACCACTCATGACTTTGTCAGTTTCTCAGTAACCACTCTACTCATTACCTCATTGTCAGTTCTCAGTAACCACTCTACTCATTAGTTCCTCAGTAACTACTCTACTCATTAGTTCCTCAGTAACTACTCTACTCATTAGTTCCTCAGTAACCACTCTACTCATTAGTTCCTCAGTAACTACTAAAAATGTATGACCCTTAGTTTCTCGGTAACTACTTATTAGGCACTCGTTAGTTTTCAGTAACTACTACTAAATTTATGAGCCGTAGTTCCTCAGAAACTACTCCACTCATTAGTTTATCAGTAACTGATCTAAATGCATGTGTCTTAATTCCTCAGTAACCACTCTGAATACATGTGCCTTATTATACCTTAGTTCCTCTGTAACTACTCCACTCAGTCTCAGTAACTACTCTAAATGCAGGTGCCTCAATTACTAGTGACTCAGTGCACAGCCACCTTCCCTTCCCTTGCTCATCCAGTCAGCTGTCAGACTGGTTGAGATGCATTCGAAGACTTGTGCTGAGTGGGACATTTCACATTCTTTAAAAAAATATATATAAATTGTAGAAAAAAATTCACCACTCTCGACAAAGAGAGCCGCAGGTTGTAGACTCCGGGATAAGTCCATAATTCTACCTCACATTTTGCCTCAAATTTTCAGTGATTAAAAAAAAATCACAATAAACATTTCTTTTTTAAAAAGCCGCACTTTGGACACCCCTATGGACTCTCACATCGCCATGGACACAGTAGTTTTCGGAAGCGTGATAACTCGAGTAACATGTTGAATATATTCTTGGCCAGACTCCTAAATGCATTGCAATTAGCGAGCATTTGACCGTTGGACTTCCTACCTGAACGATCCGTCTTAAATGAAGCTGCGATGCCATCTGATATCATTGTCAGCAATAACATAATAATATGAGCAATAACCCATTCACCCCTGGGATATATCAATCCTAATGCATCTATTAAAGTCTGCCCGGGACATTATTATGATTAGTCTTTTTTTTTTTTTTTTTTTTTTTTTTAATGAGGCTGGAACAGAGCAAAATCTGAATATGAATAGAGAAATATTGACATGATTATCTGGTGTCAGCGCTCGTTAATCACAGCTAACTATGCTAAATGTGGTATTAATCACAGTCCTTTTTTCCTGGACATCCTCACCTTGATGCAAAAAGCCCTCATATTTATATCCATTAGCGTCATTGGAAGTGGGGGGGGGGGGGGTTGGCGAGCTAAACGGGGACAATTGGCATGTTGACCAAACTTGCTTTTTAATACTAATATTGTTATGGAAAAAAACACAAAAAAAGCTCCACTATTGGCCTTTTCACCTGCAGGAAGATAACTGGACGAACAACCCCCCCAAGTGGTCAGCGCAGTTATATCAGTGCCCCCCCCTCTGTATGTTTGCTCCTGAAATAAAGCAACAATACAATTTCATTAGTGATGAATGTTCGTTCATTAGCAGGCTGGAAGTCGACTGAAAGAGCATGGAGGAAGCCATTATGCTATTGATGAGAAACCAAGCCACACCAATAACAAGGTTGCGGTGTGGTGATAAACACGTTAAACGTTAATATTAGCGTTGGCCATAATGTACATTTCTTTAAAAATGTTGATATTTGCAGAAAAAAAAAATTTGTGCCATTTTTCCATTTTTATGTTTAATGTTTCCTCTCTAATGTGACAAATCTTATTCTATATTGACAGTTACTATGGTACACATTATGTCATATCACCTGGTACTTCGGTATGGGACAAAAACATTTTAAAAATGTAAAAAAAAAAAAATAATTAAAAAATTAAAAAAAAGAATTAAAAAAATTAAATAAATTATTAAAAAAAAAACTTCTGTATTATGGAAAGCAGGAAGTGAACACATGTAACAATTACCAGAACTACTTACTAGAAATTACTAGAATTACTAATTAGAACCACAAAAGTTCAATTGTTGAATTGTTAACACGGGCGGCGATTGGGACGCCTAATGGGGACATTACGGGGGGGCCAGTGGTGCGGGGGCACGCTGATCAAGTGCCAAAAAACACACAAAAAAACTTAAACTATATATTTGGAAAGCAGGAAGTGAACAAATGTAACAGTTACTGATTGTAAAAGTACCAGATGGAGGGGTAGGATTTAATAAGCTTTGCTTCTTCCTACTCCTTTTGGACATGTAGAACTGGGAACTGATTATGGGATGCACTCAATTGTAATCTGATGCATGTTCAAATGAAATTAAACCATTTCCATACTTGATTATTTTATTATTTTATTAACAATGTGTTTATGGCCATTTTTTCAGCAATATTTCATTCTTTTCAGCCATTAATTTACCCAGATTACTATTAAATTCTTCCACAACAGAATGAATGGATAGAGGAGTTATTCAGATCATTAATTACGATTAATCACTCATTCCAACTCACGGCCAGTCCAGGTTGTACATTTTTAGTGATATTTTAGGATAGTGACGTGTTGTATAAGTGCAATGAACTCATATGATTAATCGTGGACTCGCATTAATCATATGCCGGTTGAGAGTAAACCAAGTGTTTGTTGAGAGCCTTGACTCCAAAACATTTTGGTACACATTTTGTACACAACTGTACACCAGGGGTGTCCAAAGTGCGCCCCGGGGGCCATCTAAGACCCATGAAACCCCCGCACATGAATGTGTGAAACAAATGTGTGAGCAGTCATGATGTGCTATACATATTGACAGTTACTATGGTATATCACCTCGTACTTCGGTACGTGACAAAAATAAAACATAAAAAAATAAAACAAAAAAATATATTTTTTTTATTAAAAAAAAATTAACTATATTAGGAAAGCAGGAAGTGAACAAATGTAACAGTCACTGATTGTAAAAGTACCAGATAAAGGGGTAGGTGTGATTAATCGTGGACTCGCATTAATCATATGCCGGTTAACAGTAGACCACAAGTGTTGTTTGCTGAGAGCCTTGATTCCAAAACATTTTGCAAACCGTACACCATGGGTGTCCAAAGTGCGCCCCGGGGGCCATCTAAGCCCCATGACACCCCCGTGCATGAAAATGAGATGAATGCAACACATCAACAAATGTATGAGAGGGAATTGGGTACAATGGAGGTCACAACCGGCACACAGCAGCTGCGTAATATGCCTTATTGGCCAACGGGGGCAGCGTTAAGTGGCATGTGGGGGCTGTTTTCCTTGTAGATTGTTTTTTATTAGCCCTACTTTGCATACAGCAAAAATGTATTTATTATTAATGAGATAGCTACGTTGTGTTGTGATATAGCATGTTCGATACCTGATTCATTTTCATATATGATGACTTGAATTTTCCTCATCGAAAGTTTGTACACCCGCGGTCTCCAAGGTCATCAAACGTGCATACATCGCTGTGTGAGCGCGTGTGAGCGCGTGTGTCCTGCAGGGACTGCGGGGTTGTTAGCCTACTAATGGGGGCCATATGGTGACAAAACAAACACAAACTGTTCCCCCGCTCTGCTCCTAATAAGGTCAGGGAGAGGCTGGTCTCATTCAGCCGGATCGAGGGGCAGAAGGGAAGGTGCCCGAGGTGGCGGGATGATGACGGAAGGTCAATAACCCGCAGCCTCTCGTCTCCTCGGCAGCCTGTATCGGGATTTCTGGGATTTAGTAGAAATGATTTATTATCCTGAAGGAAATGTTTTTTTTTCTTTTTGTCTGCATTTGTTTAAAAGCTTGGAGGGAATAGAAGATGAATATGATCATCAACTCAGCTCACAACCAGATAGGACAGCTCTAGTCAAAGACTAGACAAACTAGAGCTGTCCTAAAAAAAATTATTTTTTTTAAACTATATTAGGAAAGCAGGAAGTGAACAAATGTAACAGTTACTGATTGTAAAAGTACCACATTGAGGGGTAGGTGTGATTAAAAGTGTTGTTTGCTGAGAGCCTTGATTCCAAAACATTTTGCAAACCGTGCACCATGGGTGTCCAAAGTGCGCCCCGGGGGCCATCTAAGCCCCACTCTGCCGAGAAAAAAAAACACACACACACACAAAAGCATCCCACACACTTTTGATTCATCAGTTCACTCTTACAACTAGACAAGAGCTGTCCTATCTAGTCTTTTAGCATAGAAAAAAGTAACAAATTCTACTCAGATGAGAGGCAAACATTTTCTAAACAGGGAGATAACGTTCCTTTGTGGAAATATACGTATGAAGTAAGAAGTGAAATTGTACCAAAATGTTCTGTGTGCGGCGGTTGAGTGGTTAGCGCGCAGGCCGCACAGCTAGGAGACCAGGGTTCAATTCCACCCTCGGCCATCTCTGTGTGGAGTTTGCATGTTCTCCCCCGGTGCATGCGTGGGTTTTCTCCGGGTATTCCGGTTTCCTCCCACATTCCAAAAACATGCTAGGTTAATTGGTGACTCCAAATTGTCCATAGGTATGAATGTGAGTGTGAATGGTTGTTTGTCTATATGTGCCCTGTGATTGGCTGGCCACCAGTCCAGGGTGTACCCCACCTCTTGCCCGAAGACAGCTGGGATAGGCTCCAGCACCCCCCGCGACCCTCGTGAGGAAAAAGCAGTAGAAAATGAATGAATGTTCTGTGTGAAATGTTCCATTTTTACTTTGTTGTGGAAATAATTTGGCTTTATTTTGCCTGCTTTGTTGTACATCTGAACAGCATTGATTGAGCTCAGGCTGGTAAAATTAATTTAAAAAAGGAGACCATCTCGCTTGATAAAAAAAAAGGAGACCATCTCGCTTGTATGGAAGGAGAAGAGCCATTAGAAAATCCCCCCCCCCGTAGAAGCATGGAAACGTTGGCACCCACCCAACAGCCAACATCACCCATCACACAAAACTTGCTGACTCCATCAATTCAATGTAGTCTATTTCCCATTGAAGAAAAGTGACCCAGTATTATTGTAGCGTATGCTTTAGCCGTAGATAGATGACCAGCTGCTCTGCCTTTTTGATGCTCATCTTCTCTCTCATTCTTCTCTCTTTTCCCTCTTTCTCCATCAAACCCTTCTGGGTACCAATTAGAGCTCAAAGCTGCTGCAGTGTGTGTGTGTGTGTTTCACAACATGTGTGATACCGCCAACCCAGACAACAAGCTATAGGCTACCTGTCAACAAGCACTTCAATGCTCACCATCTGCTGGTGTTGCAAAACGCTCCTCAATTACACAAGACTGGTGAAAAATTATATTTTTTTACTGATATGATATCAAATTGCTGAGTGATAGTCAGCTGATTTTTTTGGAGAACCCAATTTGCTAATCCATAACGTGAGGGACAGGGACGTGCATCTCCAATGTCTGTGTTTTGACACGACAGTAGATAGTGGGGATCATGCTTAGAGTCCGTCCACCAATGGCAAATAAACACACACAATTTAAACGCCCATAAAAATATAAATATACAGTCATCCCTCATTTATAGAGATGAATTGGTTCCATAGCCAATCATGATCAATATTAATAAATGCAATATTTTCATAATTAGAGACCTTCTAACAAGCACATAATAATTATTATTTATATATATATATCATTATTATTATCATCATTATTATTATTATTATTATTATTATTATTATTATTATTATTATTATTATTATTATTGGCTATTTGTCCTACAAAATGAACTTTTTGTACTGATGCACCACGGGTTGTGTAATAACAATAATATATATAATAATATAATAATAACGGGTTGTGTAATAATAATAATAATTCTTATTATATATTGTTATGATTATTTCATAATAATAATAATAATAATAATAATAATAATAATAATAATAATAATAATAATAATAATAATAATAATAATAATAATAATAATAATATATATTATTATTATTATTATTTATTATGTGCTTGTGTCCCTTTTTTGGAGCATTTTGTAAACAACAGACCACATCAAATAATAATAATAATTATTATTATTATTATTATAATTATTATAATGATAGTATAATAATATAATAATGATAATATAATAATAATTATAGTTATATTAATATATGATATATAATATATATTATATTATAATTGTAATAATTATTTTATTATATATATATATATATAATTATATTTTTATTATATTATTTTATTATATTATATATAATTATTGTTATTATTATTTATAACGCACTTCACATCAAAAAAATAATAAATAAATAAAATAAATAAATAAATAAATAATCTCAATGTGCACATATAGCAGATTGCATGACACTTTTACAGATCCAATAATTCCAGATGGACTGTTATGTGTAAAATATATATTCTGCCCCCCCCCGTCAATATTGTTAAATCAATGCGGCCCGCAAGTCGAAAAGTTTGCCCACCCCTGAACTAGCCTAATGAAAATGGTAGAATGCAGTTTGTACTCATTGGAAGCTACACCGTATGAATATAACATTGCTTATTAATTAACTTTTTACACTTCATTATGTCTCCCAAGTGTAAGGCAGACTCTTGTGGTGGAAATACGGCGCGGGAAATGAAAAGCCATCATTGCAGAAGTTAAAATGAACATCATAGCTCTGAGAGAGGAGAAATACTCACCGATATTGGCGGCACTTTTGCTTCAACTATCACCATCATCATCACTAAGGACAAAGAGCGATGTTAAAGCATCTGCGCTAATGAAAGGGACAATAATAACGAAGAGCAAGTGTGTTGCTATTGTTGCATTTCTTCTGCTGCCTCTTCTACTCCCCAATAAGCCACAGATAGGACAGCTCTAGTCTGTCTAATCTTAGACTGGAGCTGTCCTATCTAGTATTTGCTTCATCAGATTCAATAGTTAATGTTCACAACCAGATAGGACAGCTCTAGTTTGTCTAGTCTTAGACTAGAGCTAGATAGGACAGCTCTAGTCCAAGACTAGACTAACTGGACTAGAGTGGTCCTATCTGGTTGTGAACATGAACTATTGACGCTGATAAAGCAAAGACTAGATAGGACAGCTCTAATCTAAGACTAGACAAACTAGAGCTGTCCTATCTAGTCTTTCCTTCATCAGATTCAATAGTTAATGTTCACAACCAGATAGGACAGCTCTAGTCCAATTAGTCTAGTCTTGGACTAGAGCTGTCCTATCTAGCTCTAGTCCTATCCAGCTCTAGAGTGGTCCTATCTGGTTGTGAACATGAACTATTGACGCTGATAAAGCAAAGACTAGATAGGACAGCTCTAGTCTAAGACTAGACAAACTAGAGCTGTCCTATCTAGTCTTTCCTTCATCAGATTCAATAGTTAATGTTCACAACCAGATAGGACAGCTCTAGTCCAGTTAGTCTAGTCTTGGACTAGAGCTGTCCTATCTAGTATTTTCTTCATCAGCTTCAATAGTTCATGTTCACAACCAGATAGGACAGCTATCATGTGTTGAGTCTAGTCTTTGACTAGAGCTGTCCTATCTAGTATTTTCTTCATCAGATTCAATAGTTTATAACCAGATAGGACGGTTATCATGTGTTTAGTCTAGTATTTGACTAGAGCTGTCCTATCTGGTATTTTCTTCATCAGATTCAATAGTTCATAACCAGATAGGACAGCTATCATGTGTTGAGTGTAGTCTTTGACTAGAGCTGTCCTATCTAGTATTTGCTTCTGCTGGACATAAACGGGCTGTCAACTTAAGCGGGTTCCATTGTCCACGACCTCACAAGTTTGTCAACACAAGCAGTCCAAAGAACCTCCTCAAAGTAATCTGTCAGCATTCCAACACTTGATTCACTCCAACGACTTTGGCTCACTCCCTCGCTTGCATTTTTTTTCTCGTGTTTTTGGCTAGCCGTGCATTTTCACGCTGAGTAGGCGACACTTCCTGTCTTCTCCATCCCCACGGCGACCGCTCGCATTATGGACGCTACTCTCAGTGGAGGGTGCACTCAAAGAATGCCCTTGTTATTGGAAACCCTCTCAGGATGAATAATGACAGACATCAGGTTGCCAAATGTCCCGTGCAGGACACCGTAGGCATTTTCTCTGCTAACAGGAGGAGAACAACATCTGGTTGGCAGATCAACGCCATGCTGAGTCGGCAGTCTAGGAAAAAAAAGGTCTTAAAGCTGCAGCTGGCTATTTTCAACATATGCTTTTCATTCGAATATAGTGGTGGGAAATATTATGGGATAGTTAGGGATGGGATTATTATATTATTAAATATTATGTACACACACATATATATATATATATATATATATATATATACACACATACACATATATATATATATATACACACATACATATATATATATATATATATATACACATACATATATATATATATACATATATATACACATACATATATATATATACATATATATACACATACATATATATATATATATATATATATATATATATATATACACACATACATATATATATATATACACACATACATATATATATATACATATATATACACATACATATATATATATATATATATATATATATATACATATATATATATATATATATATATAGTTTGTCACACTTAAATGTTTCAAATCATCAATATTATATATATATAATAAAAATATATATAAATTATATGATAATATAAAAATATAATATATGTATATATTTATATAGATATATAAATTATATATATAAATTCATATATATAAGTGTTTGTCACACTTAAATGTTTCAAATCATCCAAAAATATTATATATTATATATTATATATATATATATATATATAAATTATATATCTAATTAGATATATAACTTGTATATAAATATTGACTAATATTTAATTATTGTTGATGATTGAAAACATGAATGAAACATTTTATTATCAAGCAAGAAAAAAATAGCAGCAAAACAGCCCCAGACCATCACACTACCACCACTATATTTGATATTACATATATAATTTTTCAAATGTTTCAAATCATCAAACATTTTTTGTAAAATTATATATATGATATTTAATTTTATATATATAAGATTAGATATATAAATTATATATATAATTTATACATAAATATTGACTAATATTAAAAAAAATAATGATTGAATACATGAACGAAACATTTCATGATCAAGCCCGAAAAAAAGCAGCAAAACAGCCCCAGACCATCACACTACCACCACCATATTTTACTGTTATGATTTTCTTTTTCTGAAAACTTTTACATCCGATGTAATGGGACACACACCTTCCAAAAAGTTAGTTTAGTCAAACCACAGAGTATTTTCCCAAAAGTCTTGAGGATCAAGATGTCTCCTGTTCTTTTTGTTCAGCAGTGGTTTTGGTCTTGGAGCTCTGATGCAAATGAGGCCTGCATTTTTTTGGATGTTGTTGTGGGGTCTTTTGTGACCTCTTGGATGACTCGTCGCTGCGCTTTTGGAAGGTTCACCACTGTTCCACGTTTTCGCCATGTGTGGATAATGGCTCTTATGGTGGTTTGCTGGAGTCCCAAAGCTTTATAAATGGCTTTATAACCTTTTCCAGACTAACACATCTCAATTAAAATTAGATTTTTTTTATCCTTAATAATAAAAAGTTGTAATTGACTCATATTTAAATTTGTTTAATGATCTGAAACATTTAAAGGTGACACACATATAAAAAAATAAATAAATCAGGAACGCCTTTTCACACCCCTGTAAGTAACCAAATGGTACTTTGGCTGATTTCAATAAAATGTATGGCTAGGCGGCAGCTGTGCAAGGCAGCAATACATCAAATTTTGCTGTGCATCGGAATAAAATTGTGTACACTGAATTTTTTTTTTTTCACTCGTCTCCATTTTGCTCTCAATGGAACCGTTAACGGCGAGTCTGTGCACTCGGAGGGACACTCAGCCTCATGCAAATTTGCCATATGAAGGCATAAAATTGCAACGCTTTCATTTTAAAGCCTCGACACTCATCAAAAAGTTTGCCGTGATGCTGAAAGTCAAGGCGGAGGAAGAGCGCGTATGACCCCGTTGTAAAAAAAAAAAGGCGGGCGAGACGTACCAGAAAGCTGTCACAGCTTTAATGGCTTCACTGCCAGCCTCGTTTAGTCATTGTGAGGATTAATATTAGCCTCTTTGCTACTTCACTTTGTTTATCCTCGTGTCTGACAGGTCAGGTCCGGTCGTATGTGCTAAAGGCCGCCGCCGACTGACATCCTGTCTCGGCAATCTCACGCACATGAAGTCACTCTCACCAGCCCGGAAATTTAATACAAGTCAAAAGTGCAAGAGGATCGTTACGTGTTCCGTACGGCTAAGTCTTCAGGGGAAGGATTGTGTAGGGAGGAAGTGACATGAATGGAAAGGAGGCAAGGGAGGGAATAAGAGTGGAAAAGGCAAATAAGAAGTCATCTGGAGCAGTCTTCCATCTTTGGAAAATCATGGAAAGGCCATATTTCCATGGAAGCAACTTGCTGTGTATTACTGGCAATGATGTCTTCTCATCAGTAGACCAGCTCCAATCCGGCTTCACTATAACTACCAATACATGGGGGGGTCCAAAGAGCCGACATTTGTGGACCGAGGCACCCTCAAAACGTATAATTTAACTAGAAAAGTTTAGTTTTCAAAATAATTAAAAAAATTTAAAATGATTAATTTTGTTTATTTTAGTTTAATTTAACAGTTGGAGTCAAACGAACCTGGGGAGACACAGCCGTCTCCATCGTTGCCCCCAACCTCTGGAATTATTTGCCCCACTCACGGCATGCTTGCCCCCACCTTCCCACCTCCAAAAAACACCTAAAACCCCCCCTTTTTTAATCAGTTTTTAATGTCTAAATTTTTATTGAATGAATTTATGAATGTTGTATTTTAATGCATTTTTTTACTTTGTTATTTATTTAAGCGCTATACAAGTAAAATGTATTATTATTATTATTCACGAGAACACAAATTAAATTTTTATAGAATAAAATGAAAAAGACTTTAAAGTTGTAAAATTATTTGCAACAAACCAAACCAAAAATAATGTTGTGATTTTTTAAAACTAGGTTGGGTTAAATGTTATGATATTATGGGAATAAATATGAGAATTTTAAGCAGAAATAAAAAAAAAATCAATAGCAAAAATGGAGAAAAGGAAGAGAGAGTATATAACATAATATAATAATGTTATGTTATCTTAATATATACATTAAATTATATTAATTATATATAAATGTATATATAATTATATATATTATGTTATATAATATAACATAACATAATGTTTAAAATGTTTAAAATTGTAATGTTTAACATAATGTTGTTATGTTATAACATAATAGGACATAACATGTTATTACATAATATGACATAACATGTTATAACATAATATGACATAACATGTTATAATTATGTCATAACATAACATAACATAACAACATAACATGTTAAAATTATGTCATAACATAACAACATAACATGTTATAATTATGTCATAACATAACATAACAACACGTTATAATTATGTCATAACATAACATAACAACACAACATGTTAAAATTATGTCATAACATAACATAAAATAACATGTTAAAATTATGTTATAACATAAAATAACATAACAACATAACATAACATGTTATAATTATGCTATAACATAACATTCTATGAGCAGGGCACCTAATGGTATGTGCAATGACAACAGCAGGATTTTTTTTATTATTTTCATCCTCCCCAAATCGAGCTCTCCCGGCCCCTGCCGGGTATCCCTGCACCGCTTTACCGCCATCTTTGCTCTAATAATCGTTGTAAACAACCGACAGCGGACAGATGATCTGCACTAAATTGAAACTCGAGTTTCCTCCAATTCCCCGTTTGCCCTGCTCAGTCTTTGTGTCCGTGCACCGTCTCCATCCACCCCCCCTAAGGCCACGATGCTGGTGTCGGGCGTACTGTTTATGAGCACCCCCACTGGAAAGCCACTGATAAATGTCACTGTCTGCAGCGAAATTAAACATTTAGTGCTGTAGTCCTTGGAAAGGGCTTAGGGACAACAGTCCACCAGCATATCCTTGGGATTTTTTATTGCTTTTGTTTTTCTTTAATTAAGCGAGATCTAACAGAGTATTAGTATCCGTCCTGTGCTCTTGGTGTTTTTACTCCTCCTGGAGAGTTCATGAAGAGCACCAGTGGGGTGCCTTTACACTTGTCATGGTTACTTTACTTAAAACAAACACGGCGTGTTTGGACTGTTTGGACTGTTTGTTTGTGTGAACACGATCGTCTCTCGTTTGATGCCCATCAGTGGTGGTTTGGCAAATGGTGAACATTAAAATAAATTCAATATTTAGGATGTAGGTGTATCGTGATCCCCATGAGCAACACAGTTGAATTGATGCAGGGATATAAACAAGGGACACTTGTGGTTGTTTTGGGGGTTTTGAGACCCCCAAAATATGGGCAAATATATTGTACAATAAATATTTTCATAAACTCCAATTGTACAAAAGAAGATTTTTATTTTTATTTTTTAGGTCTGCATGCTAGTAACCACTCAACCGCAGTGCAGTCCTTCATATTATTTTAATTTTAATTTTGGAATGTGGGAGGAAACCGGAGTTCCCCGACATTTGTGGTTGTTTTGGGGGTTTTGGGTATTTTTATTTTTATTTTTTAGGTCTGCATGCTAACCACTCAACCGCAGTGCAGTCCTTAATTTTAATTTTTATTTTAATTTTTATTTTTTATTTCGGAATGTGGGAGGAAACCAGAGTTCCCCAACAATTGTGGTTGTTTTGGGGCAGGGGTGCTCATTAAGTCGATCGTGAGCTACCGGTCGATCGCGGAGGTGGTACTGGTCGATCGCTGGTCGATCGCGGCGTGACATTAATCAATCAATTAATCAATTATCATCATCAATGCCGTCACTTGATTGATATACAGGGCAGCCATTCAGATGACAACTGAATGTTGCCCTTCGGGTGACCAATCAAATCAAACAACGTCTCTGAGTGCAGCAGAATTTACGATGTCAGCCTATCATCCATCCCCGTTACTTGATTGACATACAGGACAACCAGTCAGATGACAACTGAATTTTGACCTTTAGGTCACCGCTCATGCGTAAACAACGATGCAAAGTGCTAAGCTAGTCGGCGAATTGCGAGATTTTAAGCCCTCGCTAAAGTTTATGGTCACTAAAATGAGTGAAGGAGCTGGACCAAGTAAAAAGGCAAAAAACATATCACTTCCATACGGATATGGAATATTATACGGATATTATGATACGGATATTATCCATGACTGATAAACATTTGGAAGTGTGCTTGAGGCTGGCTATCAGCAGCTACTGTCCGGACTATGCATCCCTGGCTGATTCAATTCAGTGCAAGTCATCAAAGTAAACTCAGGTAATTACAAAAAATGTTAATAGTTAATTATGTGTGTTTTGCAATATTGGCTCATTTGGTTATGTAAGGTACATCAACATACATTGTACGTACAAATAATCCTCAATACATTTGAAAATAAATAGATGTTTTGCATTTTTGTAGTGGGTAGATCATTTTGACTCGGTCATTTTAAAAGTAGCTCGCATGCTGAAAAAGTGTGAGCACCCCTGTTTTGGGGGTTTTGGGTATTTTTATTTTTATTTATTTTTATTTTTTAGGTCTGCATGCTAACCACTCAACCGCAGTGCAGTCCTTAATTTTAATTTTAATTTTAAACCTGTTTTTGGAATGTGGGAGAAAACCGGAGTTCCCGGACATTTGTGGTTGTTTTGGGGGTTTTGGGACCCCCAACATAGAGGCAAATAGATTGTACAATAAATATTTTCATAAACTCCAATTGCATGAAAGAAGACATCAACTTGAGATGAGGTTTTATTACAGTTGCTCTTGCATAACATGTTTTGGTCCAAAGTAGTCATTTTACAATATATTCCCCCTTTGGGGGTACAAAACCCCCAAAAGGCAGACACACAATGGAGGCATTGTTTCATGCTTACGGTAAATGTCATGTCGACACATTTTGACTTTGTGGCAACTGAGTGACGACTGCTACGTGATCATCAAGTCCTCCTCCGATACGAATTGGTACGCCCTAAAAAATGTTCTCTAAACGCCCATTCTTGCTAGCTTGACATTAGCATATCGTCTGCTCTGAAAGAATAACGGTCCACCGTTTCCAAATTGGCGCGGCCCCATCATATTGATGTTGGGTCGTTTTTTGCAAAATTAAAAACAACAAATTCCCGAGTTGGACAAGAAAAGTCTCAAATCTTAAACTGTTTTTAATCTCCTTATTTCTGTCTGTCCCATTCAGAGGGGGGGCGATAGATTGAATGCGATTATCCTGACTGCAAAAAAAAAAAAAGTCTGGTAATTCCTCCAGAGGGCCACGAAGCTAAGAGAGTTAATTTGACAGAACAAGTAAAGAATAATCTGCGGCTTTAAGAGCATATAAGGAAGATACTCGGGATAAAGCGGGCATTACATCAGTCCTGTGAGATTCTTTATGCATGGGATGGGGGGGTGACAAATAGCCATCCGTGAAGACACTACAAAGACAGTAAAATGTCGCATTTCTCCTCTTGACTGCACAAAAAGGGAGGAAAAGACTTTATTTGTCAGCTGGAGGGGAAAAGGCCAAGAAAAAGGTCTTTCTATTGTAAAAGTTTCAGGCTATTTTCCCCTTGAAGTGTTCTGAGAAAGAATACGCCTTATTAGCTTCTGCACACACAAAAAAAAGCGTTATTTGGATATGCAGTGAAGCCGAAAGCAGACTTGGCGTTTAAGGCTGCTTCATCCCTCCGTCTCACTGAGTGATTACTCCTGTCAGGACTTCAGCAGACCACACACACTCACACACACACACACACACACACGCCTCAACGACCGTAAAACACCTGTCCCCTCCAAAACGCCAGAGACAGCTCTCATCGTGCCTCTCCGCCGCACCTCCATATCTGTAATTCCGAGGAGAAAAGGGAGCCTCTTTAAGACGTGAGCCCATAAAAGGCCGGGGCTGACTGAACCATTAAACGACCCCCCCCCCCCCCGGGGTGCTGGGATGCATCTGCAGACCACAGATTCTTTACAACTCGACTACAACAACCATGATGGCTGCATTTCCAAATGAAAAACTGAAACTAAAACTAGACACTGCTTATATATTTATACTTTGTACATTACGTACAAGACCCGAGTTCGATTCCACCCTCGGCAATCTCTGTGTGGAGTTTGCATGTTTTCACCGTGCATGTGTGGGTTTTCTCCGGGAACTCCGGTTTCCTCCCACATTCCAAAAACAGGTAAAAAATTAAAATTAAAATTAATTACAGTATTATATTATTAATACTAATATGAAGAACTGCACAGTGGTTGAGTGGTTAACACGCGGACCTAAAAAAAATAAAAATAAAAATAAAAATAAAAATAAAAATAAAAATAAAAATAAAAATAAAAATAAAAATAAAAATAAAAATAAAAATAAAAATAAAAATAAAAATAAAAATAAAAATAAAAATAAAAATAAAAATAAATTACAGTGTTATATTATTAATACTAATATGAAGAACTGCACAGCGGTTGAGTGGTTAGCACGCAGACCTAAAAAAAAATAAAAATAAAAATAAAAATAAAAATAAAAATAAAAATAAAAATAAAAATAAAAATAAAAATAAAAATAAAAATAAAAATAAAAATAAAAAATAAAAATAAAAATAAAAATAAATTAAACAGTCCAGGGTGTACCCCGCCTCTCACCCAAAGACAGACTTTTGTTATGTTATGTTATGTGGTCATCTGTAACTGTTGTGCAACTCTTATTGTGCTATGTGAGTGTATATGTCCAGAATCCTTCCAGCAGACGCTATTAACCTTAAAATGCACCAAGCTAACAGACTGAATCCAAACATGTAACAATGATAGCTAACAGGGCGAATCAAAATTTTGGATCACAGGCCGTTTCTATCATATCGTTGACATCGGCCATTCCGAGTGAGCGTGAAACGTAATATGTCAGACTGATATGTTTTCAAACCGAAAAGGCTCATCAGTCTTTCCTGCGGCGTAAACGTGTTTGTTGAAGCTTTGCTAAAAGTCGGAGTGTACATTTATCAGTTTTTTTTGTTGACTTGCAAGCAGCACAAACACAACGCCTCATCCCGGGGAGACGATGGATGCATGATGGAGTGCTCCGCTCCGCAACCTGGCACCCGTGTGAACAAATTGATTTTTGTGACAGATTAAAAAAGATCAAATCGGCCATAAGAACCAGACGGAAAGTGCTAAATAGAGCACAATAAGTTTTTATATGTATTCTTTCCGCTTATTATTCCCGCTTAGGCCATCCATCACGCTGATGGGCCAAAGGCCACACTATCACTTTATTTTGTCAAATACCCCCCCAAATAAATAAATAAATAAATGCATGTTGTGAGATTTTGGCCACTCTTATGTGAGGACACATCTTTAATCTTGTGTGTCCGATTCAAAGTGCAGCTAAAGCTAAAAGGTCAGCATGAGATGGAGAACATTGCTTCGTCATTAGCATCTATTGCTAACACAAAAAAACAACACACAAATTATATGTCAAGACATTGTCTTAACGTGTGTGTTTGACCTCCACACGCCTGTATGCACTCCCTACGACGAATACAAAGATTAAAATTAAAATTAAAATTAAAATTAAAATTAAAATTAAAATTAAAATTAAAATTAAAATTAAAATTAAAATTAAAATTAAAATTAAAATTAAAATTAAAATTAAAATTAAAATTAAGCTAAAGCTAAAAGGTCAGCATGAGATGGAGGACATTGCTTTGTCATTAGCATCTATTGCTAACACAAAAAAAACAAAACACAAATTATATGTCAAGACATTGTCTTAACGTGTGTGTTTGACCTCCACACGCGTGTATGCACTCCCTACGACGAATACAAAGATAACGAGACCTGGATGAGAGCATCATGTGGTCTTCTATAAATTTTCCGATGGAAAATAGCGACTGTCGGATTACGATTACGTGATTAATTTCAAGCACTTTTTACTTTCTTCAATTACGGGATGGCAACACATTTGTTACAGATAACTAGATCTGTCAAATTAGTCCAAAATTACAATCAGATTAATCACAAATTAATTCATCATGATTAATCACCATTTTCACTTCTTTTATTAACAAAAATGATATACAGTATATTTAAAACATTCATTCATTTTCTACCGCTTATCCTCACGAGGGTCGCGGGGGGTGCTGGAGCCTATCCCAGCTGTCTTCAGGCGAGGTACACCCTGGACTGGTGGCCAGCCAATCACAGGGCAAATACACTACCATTTAAAAGTTTGGGATCGCTTGCAATTTTTTTAGTTTTCCAAAGAAAAACACATTTTCATGCATTTCACAAACATTTGTATCCATTTCACAAACAATTAATAGATTATTAGAAAACCCATCTAAAAATCTCTTACCATGCTGTTAACTACTCCCTTCTGTTTTGTGGTGTGTTATTAAGTCATTCAATTCCAGCCTCCCCTCCAGTATTGGCCATTTTAGATCGCTCTTTTAAAGCACATAGAATATTGTGTTTTGGGGCTACACTAACGCTCAAAAGTTTGGGATCACTTGCCAAATTTCTTGCCAAGAAACCAAATTTCTTTGGTTTCCAAAGAAAAATATTTTCATATATTTCACAATTTTTTTTCCCATTTCACAAACATTTGTATCCATTTTCCAAACAATGAAAATGAATGAGATGATTTTCAAAGAAGGATGTACATTTTTGCATAGAGGCCTACTATCAACAACTGTCAGTCCTCTGCATCAATCTCCTGGTATGGCTGCTAATCCAAGTTCATCATTTTATAAGGCTAATAGATGATTAGAAAAGCCATCTAAAAATCGCAACTAAAACTAAAATCTCTTACCATGCTGTTAACTACTCCCTTCAGAGAGCAACACAAACTGGGTCTAACAAGGACAGAAAAACGCTGCACAACTGTGCAAGAAGAAACAAACAAGAATTATTCCATATGATCGGTGTCAAAATCGGTCAATTTCACTCATGGATGATTGGTATCAAAATCGGCAACGTAAATCCCTCGTATTTACAAAGACAGAAACAGATTTTCCGTGCTCCAACTACAAAAATATTCCAATTATTGACTTGGAATCCTATATCGTGGAAATTAATTTATTGCTGGCAGGTCTGTAACCAATTAATTAAACCAGGGGTGACTGTAATCATGAAAGACACAAAAATGTTAGCAATAGCACAAACTGGGTCTAACAAGGACAGAAAAACGATGCAAAATCTATTAATAAATCATGCTGGAAAAGCCATCTAAAAATCTAAGCTAAAACTACAATTTCTTACCATGCTGTTAACTACTCCCTTCAGAGAGCAGCACAAACTGGGTCTAACAAGGACAGAAAAACGCTGCACATATCTGAGAGTGTGTAGTTTAAGAGAAAGACGCCTCACAGGTCGTCACCTGGCAGCTGCACTAAATAGTAGCCGTCAAACACCAGTGTCAGTATCAACAGTGAAGCGGCGACTTCAGGATGCTGGACTTCATAGCAGGACTGCCAAGAAAAAGCCCTAAAAATTCTCAAGTGATCCCAAACTTTTGAGCAACAAACAACCATTCACACTCACATTCATACCTATGGACAATTTGGAGTGGCCAATTAACCTACCATGTTTTTGGAAAGTGGGCGGAAACCGGAGTCTCCGAGGTTGATGGACCCAGAGATGGCTGCGGGTGGGATTGAACTCGGGTTTCCTAGCTGTGAGGCCTGCGCACTAACCACTCATACGCCATGCTAAAACAGTGCTGCTCAAATAGTGAGGTGCCCCCCCCCCCCCCAGGGGAACTGTTGGGAACTGCCAAATGAAACTTTGGCTTTTATATATACTATATGTATATAGCAACTATATACTACTACTATAGCAAACTATATGTCATCGCTTCCACAGATTCTTACACTTTGGTTTGTACTTAGTTTTTATCAGCCCCTTCCAAGCTTCCAAAGGGATAAATCTGTATTATTATTATTATTATTATTATTATTATTATTATTATGAGTATTATGAAGCAGCCAAATCGGGATGATTAACTTCAGCAAAGCGGTTAAGGTCAGCAAAGAGGAGCTGTGTCTAAGACTATGACCCAACGTCTAACGATGTAATTAAGCAGTAATTAACCCAGGCCAGGACATGCAACCCTTAATGACAAGTACTGCGTGGAAAGAAGTCCAAAAGAATTGTGGGAGTTCACTCACTCCACGACCAATGAAAGAATCGGCGTACTTTCCCCGACATGTTCTCCACTTGATCCATCCATCAGGCTCAGCACACACACACACACACACACAACACACCCTCCCCACCGCCCTTTCAGTTTGACGCATCTTCTCCTCTGATCTTTTTAACTTTGTCCGATTTTGGATGAAGTAAGAAGGGATGCAAATGGGAGCGTTTGTCGAATCTCTCAAATGCTGCTTGATGTTCTGTCACTGTTTTATCATAGGATTTAGCGAAGGAACACGCTGGACAAACGACTCTCTTGGCTTTTTGCTGTAATTGGACCATCAAACATCCGCGCTGCAGCAACACAACACACACAAACACACACACACATTAGAGCTTTTGTCACAAAGCAAGATGAGAGCACAATGTGTAACTGCCTGCCTTAAAGCTTTAGAAGCAATTTGGGAAGAAAACTCCAAGTCTCAAAAGTCCTCGAGTGTTTTTTTTTTTTTTTTTTTTTTTACTACAAGAGCTTCGAACATGGAGAGTCTGTGACATCTGATCCAGACAAAGTGTGACGCGGGAGTGGAGCAGGGCAGGAAAACTAAAAACTAATCTCAAGCCAGACTATAAACTAAGCTGATGCGCACCCATCATGAGCAGGTCACATTCATTCCCGATCCTTAATGATTTATTTGATCCGTAATTAAGAAAAAGGAGAAATGAGGGGTCAAATACTATTGAACGATTGAGAGAGAACCGTTCCTATGACACATTGTATGGTAAATTTTAGCATAAGTCAGAACTCATATACCATAATTGACTCTTGGGTCATCCAGTCTTTGGACAAAGTAATCCCAACACTATACCAGAAAAGAATTCCTTACTGTTATCCGAGTGTTTTGATTCTGGTCTTCCAGCCAAAGCAACGGCAACATAATATGATCCTGCACACACAGTTCTCCAACGAGTCTTGTGTTTATGGACTAAAATTACGTTTTTAGTTCATTCATGGGTGTTCCTAAAATGGAATGTCAGAAAGCGAGGACCACCGTTTAAAAGAAACATTTACTTAAATCTTAGAAGTGGTGCTGATGATTCCAGGACTTGTCGTTACCGATCATAATTGACTGCGTCATTGGATCACCCAATACGGGAAAGTCCAAGGACCATCAGTTTAAAGAAACATTGGCTTAAATCTTAGAAGTAGTGCTGACGATTCCAGGATTTGTCGTTAGCGATCATAATTGACTGAGTCATTGGATCGCCCAATATGGGAAAGTCCAAGGACCACCGTTTTAAAGAAACATTTACTTAAATCGTAGAAGTGGTGCTGACGATTCCAGGATTTGTCGTTAGCGATCATAATTGACTGAGTCATTGTATCGCCCAATATGGGAAAGTCCAAGGACCACCGTTTTAAATAAACATTTACTTAAATCTTAGAAGTGGTGCTGACGATTCCAGGATTTGTCGTTACTGATCATAATTGACTGCGTCATTGGCTCACCCAATACGGGAAAGTCCAAGGACCATCAGTTTAAAGAAACATTGACTTAAATCTGTCGTTAGCAATCATAATTGACTGCGTCATTGAATCGCCCAATACGAAAAAGTCCAAAGACCACCGGTTTAAAGAAACATTGACGTAAATCTTAAAAGTGGTGCTGACGATACCAAGACTTGTTGTTAGCGATCATAATTGACTGCGTCATTGCATCGCCCAATATGGGGAAAGTCCAAGGACCAGCCAAAGAAGACTATTTGATTTGATTATTTCACTGTTGTAGTTATTTAATTTTATCCCAGTATTTTTTCACTCCAGAGTACTGAAACTAAGGTATTAGTTCGAATACCTCAAGTTTATATATAGATAGCATACATTCTGGTTTTGGCAACAACAGCAACGGCTATTAAAGTACCGGCCAGCCTTCATTTAGTGGAGATAATCTCCCGTGATCATCTGCAAACCAATACATCAACACTATCAGTGTTTTCTTGGGGAACTATTTTGATGATTTATCTCCCAGTCCAGCTGTGGGACTACGGAGTTGATCATGTGGATCGTGCAGAGACTCCCAAACGACTCTCAGCTAAAAACCCAAATAAGAATATTATACTTCCTCCCTGACATCAAAACGTACGTTTGTCCATTCGTTCCGACAAACAGATGGCTTGATAATCAATAGCTTAGAGTCTACTCTGGTTGTCAACCCGGTAAGAACTGCGACTGAATTAGTGATGGGAAGTGATCGATTTTTGAAGAAGGTCTAGGAACTGATCAAACACTGGATACAAACCGTAAGTCCGCATCAATGATCCATCAAGTTTCCATCTGTCCGTC
Organism: Doryrhamphus excisus; assembly: GCF_030265055.1. Lineage (NCBI taxonomy): Eukaryota > Metazoa > Chordata > Actinopteri > Syngnathiformes > Syngnathidae > Doryrhamphus > Doryrhamphus excisus. The sequence goes on from NC_080470.1 coordinate 19,201,896, forward strand.
CATATTCTATGCCGCTTATCCTTACTCCGGTCGTAGGGGTATCCTGGAGCCAAACCCAGCTGTCCTTGCTCAAGAGGCGGGGTATACCCTGGACTGGTGGCCAGTCATAGCTATGGACAATTTAGAGTTCAATCAACCTATGAACATGCATGTTTTTGGGAATGAGAGAGGAAAGTACCGGGGGAAAATCGGGAGAAGTTGCCAACTCCACACGGAGATGCCCAACGGAGATTCAACCCAAGTTTCCATAAATAAAAATGTTCTAATGCTATAAAACGGCAGGCTCAGGTGTTTGTGAGGGAGGAGGTGTACTTCAATTTTCAATCCGCAACGTCCCATTTTCCGATACATCTCATAAAATGCTGCACAAAGAAAGCTGCACCACGTCAGCTCAGAGAAGCGTTGCTGAGTAAACAGGAGCCAAGACGGATTAGGAAGCTTCAGGCTGATGAACAGTTTGGCCAACGACTGGGCCTGCCGCCACAGGACCTTCTCATCTGTCTTGCTGGAAATGGGACTTTGCTTTTCAGTCCTGAGCTCCTCCAATCGACGGCGGCGGGTGGGCAGATCCCCTGGAATGTACCACGCGGGTCTTGGGTGAAAATGACTAATCGGGCCGGCACTCAGTGTGTTAACTTTTGGTTTGGTTCGGTTGGAAGGAAGAAATCTGCAGCTTTGAATGTAATAATCCCGCAAATGTAATACATTTCCCACAAATGTAATAAACGTTACTATTGCAAACGTAATACTGAAGTTAATTACATATGTGGGAAAGTGAAAATCTGTAAATGTAATAACTCCCCACAAATGTAATATTTAATACTGAATTTTTATTACATTTTGTTTGTGGGCGTACATGTGCGTTTTAGTTAGTGTATTATTGTATGTGTGACTTTGTGTGTATATGGGAAAGAAATAATCAAAATAAATAATAAAATATGATAGTAATAATCATTTTATTAAAACAAAGAATTATGCAGGAAATTATTACATTTTGTTTGTGGGCGTACATGTGCGTTTAGTTACAGTATATTATTGTATATGTAATTGTGTGTGTATATGGGGAAGAAATAATCAAAAGAAATAATAAAATATAATAATGGTAATTTTTTTTATTTAATTTGTTTATTTTTTTATTTCAAATAAATTATAATTTAATAATTAAAGATTCCTTTAATGTATTCAAATTATACTCTTTGAATAATATTTTTCCACAAAAAAAATTATCTTGTTAAAATCCTCAAAATGACATCTACACATTCGCCCTCATTAAAAGAAGAAAGAACAAACAACAACAACAACCACAAATATTATTATTTTGTCTTATATTACATTTAGTTTTTCCACTTTCCCACCTATGTAATTAATTTCAGTCTTATGTTTGCAATAGGCAAATTTTATTACGTTTGTGGGAATTTAATTACATTTGCAGGATTGTTACATTCAAAGCTGCAGATTTGTATTACGTTTGTGGTTTATTATGTTTGTGGGTGTAACAGGGTGTCAATGCTAGTAAATGTAAGGAAAGACTAAGTGGCTATCAGTGTCTGGGTTAGTTGTGCTGTGTGAGTGTGTGTGTCCAGAAGCTAAAGGTTATAGCTGCAGATTTGCATTTCGTTTGTGGGAGGTTATTACGTTTGTGGGTGTAACAGGGTGCCGATGCTAGTAAACGGAAGGAAAGACTAAGTGTCTATCAGTGTCTGGGTTAGTTGTGCTGTGTGAGTGTGTGTGTCCAGAAGCTAAAGGTTATAGCTGCAGATTTGTATTACGTTTTTGGTTTATTACGCTTGTGGGTGTAACAGGGTGTCGATGCTAGTAAACGGAAGGAAAGACTAAGTGGCTAGCAGTGTCTGGGTTAGTTGTGCTGTGCGAGTGTGTGTGTGCAGAAGCTAAAGGTTATAGCTGCAGATTTGTATTACGTTTTTGGTTTATTACGCTTGTGGGTGTAACAGGGTGTCGATGCTAGTAAACGGAAGGAAAGACTAAGTGGCTAGCAGTGTCTGGGTTAGTTGTGCTGTGAGAGTGTGTGTGTGTCCAGAAGCTAAAGGTTATAGCTGCAGATTTGCATTTCGTTTGTGGGAGGTTATTACGTGTGTGGGTGTAACAGGGTGTCGATGCTAGTAAACGGAAGGAAAGACTAAGTGGCTAGCAGTGTCTGGGTTAGTTGTGCTGTGTGAGTGTTTGTGTCCAGAAGCTAAAGATGGAATAATATTATCTAACAGAATATTTGACTTACATCACGTTATATGTGTTTTCGTTATCAGTGTTTTCGGTCCAGACCAGAGTACCAAACCTCGAATGTGAACGCCCCCCAAGAGAGAGAACTAATGTACTGTATGTTCGGCAGTGACAGCCGGAGAATGTCAGCATTGAATCCGTCCCCAGCTCCCATTTTTACCCTTTCATTTCTCCCGTCTTTCCCGACTCAGTTTGGTCAATCCCTGTTCAAGCTCCCATTCCCTTTTCAAGAGATGAAGCAGTCTGGCTTCCCAACAGACACCAAATCTGTGTTTGTTGCTTCAGCTTCTGCGGTTCTTTGCATCTCCCTCCAATTTCCAATCAGCACTGGGCAAACACAACAAAGCGCCACATCCAAGCGCGGCGCCGACGACAATATTAATGACGACGCCAGCGCATTGTGACAGACGGAAGTTGATGAAAAATGCACCAACAACGGCCGTCACCTCCGCCGCCGCAAACGCAAACATTCCCGACTGATTCCCTCGGCGGCGTCTCTGGCACGGCCACAGTGTCATCACCGTGTGCGAGCGCCACACTCCGTCACACTGCCTGGCAGCCGGCCTATCAAATTTCAGCAGCCCATTTCCTGGTGTGATGGAATCCCGCCTGTTTCGCCCGTTTTTTTTTTTGGAGCGCTGTCCCTCCGCCACGCGCAACTGCGGCAGGCACGGTCAAGATAAGTTGTAGCGGTTTTCTGGCGGACGATGCTAATACTCCTAAACACCTCGGTGGCTATTGGCACCAGTGGATTAAAAGTCATTAGAACATGTGGCGGCTTTTGTGCGTTCAGCTCATTTTTTTGGCTCACGCACATCAAAAGCTAATAGGATTTCCAGACGACAAAATGCAAATTGTTTGCCTTTGAAGCAAAAGTTAAAAGAATTTATAGCATTGAAGCGGTAAGAGTCCGAAATAATAAGACTAGCTTGGCTCCTAGCGCATGCTAACCGTATTCCAACTTGACTTTCATGCCATGTAAACATCACACAGATGGATGGAGCGTTAATACACACACGATTCCTGTTGACCTTTTGTATCCGATTCCTTTTTTAATTGGGTTAACAACTAAATAAGTAAGTAAGGAAGTAAGTATGATGTACCGCGGGGTGATTTTAGGGCTCTGACTAAACACCGCAGAAGAATGGTTCTTTGGAGTCTGAACTGGTGTGAATGAGACACGGAAACAGGTGCTTGCAGTGAAATCATATATTGTGAACAAAGGGAACAAAATGACAAACAAAAGTAACAGACATGGCCGGTGAAATGGAAAGGCTTACCGCAAAGTTGTTTTCTGTAGGTATGGATATCAAAAAAAAGAGGGTTGTGAGCATGCAGCTTGTTGATCAGCCACAGCAGGAGCCGCTGATTACCTGCACCTGCTGGCCCTTTAGTGCTTCCTTGTAGCACAGACAGCAAATCAGGAGGGGACCTATCGTCAGCTGACCAAGTCATATGGCTGCTCCTCATTAGGGTGGTGGCAAGACATGGGTTACAATGAGTAAGGAAATCGAACAATGCACAACGATGAGCCAATTCAAGAAACAATACAAGCAGTTGATGTTTGCTAAATACAAGGATGAAGAGCCTTGAACGAGTCATGATGTGCTATATATATCACTATATTGACACTTACTATGGTACACATTATGTATTGGATGCTCATATCACCTCCTACTTCGGTACGTGACGAAAAAATAATAATAAAAAATAAAAATTCAAAAAATTAAAAATTCAAAAAAATATTTTTTATTTAAATTTTTTTTTTTATTTAAAATAAAAAAATTCTAAAATATAAAAACAAAAACTTGAATTATATTAGGAAAGCAGAAAGTGAACAAATGTAACAGTTACTGATTGTAAAAGTACCAGATGGAGGGGTAGGATTTAATAAGCTTTGCTTCTTCCTACTCCTTTTGGCTCCAGCATACACCCCAAGACCCAAGTGAAGATAAGCGGCTTAGAAAATAGATGAATGGATGAGTCTTATTAATCACTGTTTTCAAAGTTATTAATTTTCGATTAATCACCAAAAATACCTCTGAAATATTCCAATTTTTTATTGTATTTAATGAACAAAAAGATAATAAATATTATAAATAAATCTAAAAGTTAAACACTTAAATAAAAGTGTAAAATAATAATAATAATTAAAAATAAATAAATAAACTTAAAGGGCGGCACGGCGGACTAGTGGTTAGCGCGCAAACCTCACAGCTAAGAGACCAGGGTTCAATTCCACCCTTGGCCATCTCTGTGTGGAGTTTGCATGTTCTCCCCGTGCATGCGTGGGTTTTCTCCGGGTACTCCGGTTTCCTCCCACATTCCAAAAACATGCTAGGTTAATTGGCTAACTCCAAATTGTCCATAGGTATGAATGTGAGTGTGAATGGCTGTTTGTCTATATGTGCCCTCTCGCCGCCTCTCGCCCACAGACAGCTGGGATAGGCTCCAGCATCCCCCGCGACCCTCGTGAGGAAAAAGCGGTAGAAAATGAATGAATGAATGAATGAAAATAAACTTAAACTGTATTATGGAAAGCAGGAAGTGAACAAATGTAACAGTTACTGATTGTAAAAGTACCAGATGGAGGGGTAGGATTTAATAAGCTTTGCTTCTTCCTACTCCTTTTGGACATGTGGAACTGGGAACTGATTATGGGATGCACTCAATTGGAATCTGATGCATGTTCAAATGAAATTAATTACCATTACCATTACCATTACCTAATTATTCTGCTTCCATCCGATGGTACCACCTGACTCTATCCTGGCCACCCTTGGCCGAAGGAACCTCCCCTTTTATTCTTCTTATTTACAGTAGCAACCATTCCTACCCACATTCATACATACGGACGATTTGGAGTCGCCAATGAAGCTAACATGCAAACAGAGATTCCCAAGCGGAGAATCCAACCCAGGTTCATAAATTAGAATGCTTCATTTGGATGTGACTTTTTATATTCCTTCCTTTTATATTCCCTGGAAAGTGGCTATACCATATTTCCTCATCACAATAGAAGCCGTTTCCCATCCTCAGATGAAGTCGAATAAAAGCTGCCATTAAGAGTAGTAACTCTAATTCCCTCAGTTATAAGTCATAATCGTTATTGTTCACATTCAACTTAAATACATTGTCAAGGGCTGCACGGCGGTCGAGTGGTTAGCGAGGAGACCCGAGTTCAATTCCACCTTGCATGTGTGGGTACTCCGGTTTCCTCACACATTCCAAAAACATGCTAGGTTAATTGTCCAGGGTGTACCCCGCCTCTCGCCCGAAGACAACTGGGATAGGCTCCAGCACCTCCTGCAACCCTTGTGAGGATAAGCGGTAGAAAATTATTTATTATAATAATTATTATTATAATATACTATAATATATTATAATATAATTATTTATTATAATAAATAAAATCAAAATACATATTTATATTATTTAATAATTATTTTTAATTATTATTATAATTATTATAATTCATTCATTCATTAATTTTCTATCGCTTTTCCTCACGAGGGTCGCAGGGGTGCTGGAGCCTATCCCAGCTGTCTTGGGGCGAGAGGCGGGGTACACCCTGGACTGGTGGCCAACCAATCACAGGGCACATATAGACAAACAACCATTCACACTCACATTCATACCTATGGACAATTTGGAGTGGCTAATTAACCTAGCATGTTTTTGGAATGTGGGAGGAAACCGGAGTACCCGGAGAAAACCCACGCATGCACGGGGAGAACATGCAAACTCCACACAGAGATGGCCGAGGGTGGAATTGAACCCTGGTCTCCTAGGTGTGAGGTCTGCGCGCTAACCACTAGACCGCCGTGCCGCCATAATTATTATAATATATAAGATATTTTATAATATACTATAATATAATTATTCATTCATTCATTCATTTTCCTCATTCTTTTCATCACCAGGGTCGCGGGGGTTGCTGGAGCCTATCCCAGCTGTCTTCGGGCGAGAGGTGGGGTATACCTTGGACTGGTGGCCAGCCAATCACAGGGCAGATATAGACAAACAACCATTCACACTCACATTCATTAATGAATTTATCGTCTATAAAACCAGAATCCTTTTCGTTATTGACTACGACTTGTTCAGTGGTCTTTTTTTTTATTTTTATTTTCTATGCTCTCTCGGTGCGAAACGAGGTTCCGAGGTCAGTGAGTGTCGCCCGGTTCATACTGTAAAGCTCTAAAGTAAATTGACTGGAAATCAGCTCTCGTCCCACGTCTGCAGCCTCCTTGAACGTGGCCTTTACCTCCCGTAAGGCACTCCACATAATAGCATCAGCTGCAATGCCTAAAATATAAAACACAATTTGTCTCTGATGATTCCATTAATTTCTAAGTGCTAGAGATTAAATTGAATTACGTTCCTGGACTTCAGGACAGGTGCCGGTTTTACTGTAAATGGACCCCGAAGGCAGTAATGCCATTACTGGCTGATTCTGCTGGGACAAAACAGTGTTTGCCTTCGCCCTCGCTCGGCCCACAGGACCGAAATATGTCGGTTTTTTTTTTTTTTTTTTCAAAAGCCACGCTCATGTTGCCGTCCTTGACCCTTAAATGTTATGTTATTCCTGGGTGCTCCATCTGAGGCGATAAACAGGTGGACTGAGGACACCCGGGGATCAATTTCCTGTCAGTGCACCAGCGACACTTACTGGAAGAGCGAATCTATAACTTTATTTTCATCTCGGCGGTCTTTGAGGTGAGTCGTGTCCATCAGGCGGGCCGGATTCTGCAAAGGTTGTTGAGTAAAGATAACGTTGAGCTGATATCAGTGTGCTGCATATTTTTGCAGAAATATAAGATAAGCGGATTTAAAAAGCCAAAGCAAATGCCACAAGCGTCAGTACCTTTCGCTAACTTGTGCTGTGGAACCCGTTTACTTCGATGCTGACTCATGTTGACATAAGCGGCTGTCGACGGTCATCCGACCAAAACCGAAAACCAGCCTTTGCTAGCACGTTTATTTGTGACTCTGTCCAGAAACATCAGGAGGATGGCTGATAGTAAAGGATTTAACAACCTGCGGCCATAAATGAACTAAACTACAGTACATGCAGTACATACAGTATACAAGGCATTCAGAAGACCCACTCAAAGACACTGCCAATCATTGTTAGAATAAAATGTAAATAGAATGAATAATGTTAGTTATCACCCTTATATCCATTTGCTTATACAATACAAAGTGTTTGAATGTGTTGAAGAATAAATGTTCCCGTGACCCTGATCAGAGACCCCCAGCGACCCCCAGGTCCTGAAGGTGCCTGGATGCGCCAACAGTGACCCTGCAGATGTTCATGTTAATCCTGCAAGAATGTGTCAAGATAAGAACTCATAAAACAATAAAAGTAATGACTCTCACATATACACAAACACATAGACAAACAAATACCCCCACTATAGGGATGTTATTTCATGTCGAGAGGGCTCTAATAATGGTAGAAACTGTATTTAGAAGGTTGTCCTGTGCGATAAATAATAAATAATAATATTTTAAAAATAATAAACACAAAATAAAAAAATAAAAAATAATAAATACAAAATACAAAATAAAAAAATAAAAAATATATATTTCACAAGGAATACTACTGGAACCAATTAAGCACGTTGGTGACTATAGGGGTGTTATTTTATGTCAAGAGGGCTCTAGTAATGGTAGAAACTGTATTTAGAAGGTTGTCCTGTGCTGTAAATAATAAATAATAATATTTAAAAAATAATAAATAAAAAAATAAAAATAATAAATAACAAAAAAATATTTCACAAGAAATACTACTGGAGTACGTTAAGCACGTTAAACGGGGGATTGTAGTAATAGTTCGGTAATATAGTAAGAAAAACTCCATAAATAACACCATAAAATAACCGTAAAATAACACATTAGTGTTATAAATGGGGGTTCCACTGCATACTGGTGCTTCGCCACATGATTGCCAACGGCATCCCTGCTCGATGCCCATTACACTTTGCAACCCTGGCGTTATTTCTTTATCGCAACCTTACACGACCTTGCAGTTGTTCTTGCTCTCGATGCTGGACTTTGGGCAAACGCCACTGTTTCCAAAATCCCTTTCCGAGGCAACACACACACCGGGAGGCGGCCCCGGGCGCTGGTTGCTTAATTAGCTGTTGCCTCAAGGATAGACCCATCATTTGGGCGTCTTAGTGTTTACATTTGGAAGATCAAGTCAAATACTGTACACGTTTTTACGATTTACAGTATGGGAAAAAATGCTTCAATTTTTGGTTTTCATGACGGATTAATAACAGGAAGTGAGTATACCACCAAATGCAAATATAAGGCATTTTAAAGACACATTTAAAGATGTCAGTAATGTTACTGTAATGTTTGATGAGACACACAGGCACCAGACTTGATCGCCAGAACAACAGACTTTTATTTCAGCTTTCAATGATCGAACAATTATCCCAAATAAAAACATAGAAATTAAATAATAAAAATAAATATTATGAATATTATGAATATTATAATATTATAAATATTATAAATATTATAAATATTATAAATATTATAAATATTATAAATATTATAAATATAAATATTATAATAATAATCATCATGATATATTTGTTTATTTGTTATATATAATATTTTAATAATTGGAAAAATTAAAAAAAATAATAATTATATTATATATAATATAATAATTAAAAAAATAAAAACACGGGCCACTGTTGCCGCCACAATGCGACACACCTACCTACCTACCTAATCCGCCAGGGGTTGGGTGACACCCAAAACTCTTTGTTACTAAGAGTAACACATTGGCCACTTGGTGGGCTGCATCATCTGTTCCTGACAGTTACATTAAACACAGCAGCAGGCTAATCCAGGCATATTACTTGTTTACATGTTTCATGTGGTTGTTCTCTCTGATTTACGATTTACAGTATGGGAAAAAATTGCTTCAGTTTTTGGTTTTCGTGACGGATTAATAACAGGAGGTGAGTATACCACTGTACTTATTATGCATTAAAAGTCTATTTTGTTGTCTCTTCCGAACTTGCCTTATTCTCTGGCGGCTTTAATAGATCTCCGCACTTCCTCCTTATGGGTTCCATTTTCCTGAGGGATACCTCGCCACTTAGAAACCGACTATCTCTTATCCAACCATCTGGCAAGCCCGGTCTATACATAGATATGAATTTATTTACGCACTCACACACACACACACACAGGCGGACGGACATGCATTCCAACACAAAACAGAGCAACAAAAATGCCAATAAACATTCTAGTTTTGTCACACACACACTCAGACACAGACATGCTCACACACTTGCATTCAGCAGTCACGCCTTTCTGTAGGAGTCTCCTCTGGGTGCTGCGTCCAAGGTGAGCGCGCCGGCTGGCAGCTCCTGAGGAGTTGGTAGGAACAGATAGCTGAGCGAAGCTATTAAAATACGGGCAGGAATTTCCCTTATCTCTCCCACTGAGGCAGCTTGCGCCGCTTTGTGCTATTATGGAGATAAAATGCGCAGGGCTCGGAATAAGGGGGAGGCGGGAGGAGGGGTGGGGGGGCGACGTTGGGGAGGGGGGGGCGTTAGAACGTCAGATTTATGGAGCTAGGGAAGCTTAAGGTTATTAAATTGGAAGATTACTGGACTGCGAAATTGTTGAAGTTTTTACGTGAAGTTAGGGGATTTAAGCGGTTTTAAACAGCACAGCATTAAGACGCCGGAAATGTACATTATTCGTAATTCATTTGTACCCTTCCATTCTTTTAACGACGGAATTATAGTCCAGCATCTTTCCTTTCTGTCAGTGGGCACAAATTCCGCATGTTTCGCTCTTTAGTTGGTTTTATGACATCCGCTACATGATACTTTTAGCATGTGGATTGCGTTAGAAAACGATTACGGTCATGCCTCGCCCACTTTAGCACCGCTCTGCAAAATTATATGAATGAATAAGTCATGCTGTGTCGTTAATACGTGGCGAATACGGCCTATTATTAGTCCGAAAATTAGCATATTTTTGCAAATGTCACATATTTTTTGCATACATTACGAATTTTCAAATTGCTAAATCACTTAAAATGCAAATACAAGGCATTTTAAAAACACATTTAAAGATGTCAGTAATGATACTGTAAGGTTCGATGAGACACACAAGCACCAGACTTGAGTGTCATTAATACGTGACGAATACGGCCCATTATTAGTCCGAATATTGGCATATTTAAGCAAATGTCACATATTTTTGCAGAAATTACGAATTTTCAAATTGCTAAATCCCCTAAAATGAAAATAAAAGGCATTTTAAAGACACATTTAAAGATGTCAGTAATGTTATGAGACACACAAGCACCAGACTTGAGTGTCGTTAATACGTGACGAATACGGACGATTATTAGTCCAAAAATTGGCATATTTAAGCAAATGTCACATATTTTTGCAGAAATTAAAAATTTTCAAATTGCTAAATCCTCTAAAATGAAAATAAAATGCATTTTAAAGACACATTTAAAGATGTCAGTAATGTTACTGTAATGTTCGATGAGACACACAAGCACCAGATTTGAGTGTCGTTAATACGTGACGAATACGGCCTATTATTAGTCCCAAAATTGGCATATTTAAGCAAATGTCACATATTTTTGCAGAAATTACAAATTTTCAAATTGCTAAATCCCCTAAAATGAAAATAAAAGGCATTTTAAAGACACATTTAAAGATGTCAGTAATGTTACTGTAATGTTTGATGAGACACACAAGCACCAGACTTGAGTGTCGTTAATACGTGATGAATACGGCCTATTTTTGGTCTGAAAATTGGGATATTTAAGTAAATGTCACATATTTTTGCATAAATTACGAATTTTCAAATTGCTAAATCACCTAAAATGCAAATATAAGGCATTTTAAAGACACATTTAAAGATGTCAGTAATGTTACTGTAATGTTCGATGAGACACACAAGCACCAGACTTGAGTGTCGTTAATACGTGATGAATACGGCCTATTATTGGTCTGAATATTGGGATATTCAAGCAAATGTCACATATTTTGGGATGCCGTCATCTGTTCCTGACAGTTACATTAAACACAGCAGCAGGCTAATCCCGGCATCTTACTTGTTTTTCCATTATACTTTCAGCTGCCGTCAGGTTGACGTCTAAGATGCGATCGGACACTAAATACAGAAATGTCCATGCTGGTTCAGACGCTACCATTAAATAGTTTTTCTGTTATTGGTTTTTACACTGAAATGTGCGCCACACTGAAAAACCTGCCTTTGTGGTTTACAATTACAAATTTACAATTTACCATCACAACTTTTCAACCTCCTACCTGATGTGTTACACTTGGTCCAAAGTTCAATGTTTTTTAAAGCAGAGCTAATGGTGATTCGGACAAATAAACAAATAAACAAACAATTCACGACTTTTTTCACATGAACGAAAAAGGCTAAAATAAGTAAACAGGCCATTTATAGTGACTTATTATGTCTACTATATTGGGTAACATTAGTGTGAAGGTGACTATAGGGGTGTTATTTCATGTCTGGAGGGCTCTAATAATGCTAAAATCCATATTTAGGAGGTCGTAAATGGGTTTCTATTCTTTAGCTAGAAAAATATTCCATTAGTAAATAAGTGAAAATTCACTCATCAGGGTTGGAACCAATTAACCTCGATGAACGAGGGATTACTGTACTACATGCAGTACATTGAAGGCTATAAAATGTTTTAAAAAATTAAAATTAGTTTTTTTTTTAATATCACAATGCTAGCACTCATGCTGGGTTAGCCTATTTAATGAAAAAAAAGGTTTCGGACCTCGACAATGCTCATAACTTCGTAACCACGAAAAATTTTCTGTCCATTTTCTGGCAAGTCTCTCATTACTGCTATGCCGCTAACTTTTACGTGAACCTGTTTTATTTATACGAATCGATGCCTGGAAAATATCACCGACTTCCCATTTGTATTCTTGAATGTACCCGTTGCCTTTTCCAAAGCGAGGTACCGCATCGCACCGCCGTGCACATCAAACGCGTGCGAACATGTCTCCCGACTGCCTGTACGCCCAAAAACACACGGGCCTACAAAGTACACTTTTCATACCCTGCAGGTAACTTTAAAGGAATGTTTCACTTCAGATCCAAGGCAACATGAATCACACACATGGTTTTCATCGTTCTTCATCTTTCCTCCATGCTGGTCACATTCTGGTCAGGTGACTCTCTGGCTGGCGAGTGTCTGCAGAGATGTTGGTTTTCATGACAATAACATTTGCATTAAACATGTTGTATATACTATATGGTATGTGAGGTCAATGCGAGGTGGCAGCCCCCAATGCACTTCACAACCAATCAGGAAGCATGATAGCAGGAAGTTGTTGAAAATGATGAACTTCCTTTGCATCAGCTGAAGGGAAACGCTGGCGGAATTGTGAGTGTGGTTTTAGGGTTCTAAGATATTAGGGTGCTATTGGCCACAGGATTTTAAGATCGGCAAGGAAATGCCTAAAAGGATGGCCCTTTAAGGATGGCCCTTTAAGGATGGCCCTTTAAGGCTGGAACTTTAAGGTTGGCCCTTTAAGGCTGGCCCTATAAGGCTGGAGCTTTAAGGCTGGAGCTTTAAGGTTAGCCCTTTAAGGCTGGCCCTTTAAGGCTGGCCCTTTAAGGCTGACCCTCTAATGCTGGCCCTTTGAGCTGGCACTTTAAGCTGGCCCTTTAAGGCTGGCCCTTTAAGGCTGGCCCTTTAATACTGGCCCTTTAAGGCTGGCCCTTTAAGGCTGGCCCTTAATAAAATGGCCCTTTAAGGCTGGCCCTTTAAGGCTGGCCCTTTAAGGCTGGCCCTCTAAGATGGCCCTTTAAGGCTGGCCCTCTAAGGCAGGCCCTCTAAGGCTGGCCCTCTAAGGCTGGCCCTTTAAGCTGGAGCTTTAAGGCGGAGCTTTAAGGCTGACCCTTTAAGGCTGGCCCTCTAAGGCTGGCCCTCTAAGGCTGGCCCTCTAAGGCTGGCCCTTTAAGGCTGGCCCTCTAAGGCTGGCCCTTTAAGCTGGCCCTTTAGGCTGGCCCTTTAAGGCTGGCCCTTTAAGGCTGGCCCTTTAAGGCTGGCCCTCTCAGGCTGGCCCTCTAAGGCTGGCCCTCTAAGGCTGGCCCTTTAGGTCTGGCCCTCGAAGCCTGGCCCTCTAAGGCTGGCCCTCTAAGGCTGGCCCTCTAAGGCTGGCCCTCTAAGGCTGGCCCTTTAAGCTGGCACTCTAAGGCTGGCCCTTCAAGGCTGCCCGCCTAAGGCTGGCCCTCTAAGGCTGGCCCTTTAAGGCTGGCCCTTTAAGCTGGCCCTTTAAGCTGGCCCTTTAAGGCTGGCCCTTTAAGGCTGGAGCTTTAAGGCGGAGCTTTAAGGCTGGCCCTCTAAGGCTGGCCCTCTAAGGCTGGCCCTCTAAGGCTGGCCCTTAAAGGCTGGCCCTTAAAGGCTGGCCCTTTAAGCTGGCCCTTTAAGGCTGGCCATTTAAGGCTGGCCCTTTAAGGCTGGCCCTTTAAGGATGGCCCTCTAAGGCTGACCCTCTAAGGCTGGCCCTCTAAGGCTGGCCCTTAAAGGCTGGCCCTTTAAGGCTGGCCCTTTAAGCTGGCCCTTTAAGGCTGGCCCTTTAAGGCTGGCCCTCTAAGGCTGGCCCTTTAAGCTGGCCCTTCAAGAATGGCCCTCTAAGGCTGGCCCTCGAAGGCTGGCCCTCTAAGGCTGGCCCTCTAAGGCTGGCCCTTTAGGTCTGGCCCTCGAAGCCTGGCCCTCTAAGGCTGGCCCTTTAAGGCTGGCCCTCTAAGGCTGGCCCTCTAAGGCTGGTCCTTTAAGGTGGCCCTCTAAGGCTGGCCCTTTAAGGCTGCCCGCCTAAGGCTGGCCCTCTAAGGCTGGCCCTTTAAGGCAGGCCCTCTAAGGCTGGCCCTTTAAGCTGGCCCTTTTAAGGCTGGCCCTTTAAGGCTGGAGCTTTAAGGCTGGCCCTCTGAGGCTGGCCCTCTAAGGCTGGCCCTCTAAGGCTGGCCCTCCAAGGCTGGCCCTTTAAGGCTGGCCCTTTAAGCTGGCCCTTTAAGGCTGGACCTTTAAGGCTGGCCCTTTAAGGCTGGCCCTCTAAGGCTGGCCCTCTAAGGCTGGCCCTCTAAGATGGCCCTTTAAGGCTGGCCCTTTAAGGCTGGACCTCTAAGGCTGGACCTCTAAGGCTGGCCCTCTAAGGCTGGCCCTCTTGGGCTGGCCCTCTAAGGCTGGCACTCTAAGGCTGGCCCTTTAAGCTGGCCCTCTAAGGCTGGCCATCTAAGGCTGGCCCTCTAAGGCTGGCCCTTTAAGCTGGCCCTTTAAGGCTGGCCCTCTAAGGCTGGCCCTCTAAGGCTGGCCCTCTAAGGCTGGCCCTTTAAGGCTGGCCCTCTAAGGCTGGCCCTCTAAGGCTGGCCCTCTAAGGCTGGCCCTTTAAGCTGGCACTCTAAGGCTGGCCCTTTAAGGCTGGCCCTCTAAGGCTGGCCCTCTAAGGCTGGCCCTCTAAGGCTGGCCCTCTAAGGCTGGCCCTTAAAGGCTGGCCCTTAAAGGCTGGCCCTTTAAGCTGGCCCTTTAAGCTGGCCCTTTAAGCTGGCCCTTTAAGGCTGGCCCTTTAAGCTGGCCCTTTAATGCTGGCCCTTTAAGGCTGGCCCTTTAAGGCTGGCCCTCTAAGGCTGGCCCTTTAAGCTGGCCCTTTAAGGCTGGCCCTCTAAGGCTGGCCCTCTAAGGCTGGCCCTCTAAGGCTGGCCCTCTAAGGCTGGCCCTCTAAGGCTGGCCCTTTAAGGCTGGCCCTCTAAGGCTGGCCCTCTAAGGCTGGCCCTCTAAGGCTGGCCCTTTAAGCTGGCACTCTAAGGCTGGCCCTTTAAGGCTGGCCCTCTAAGGCTGGCCCTCTAAGGCTGGCCCTCTAAGGCTGGCCCTCTAAGGCTGGCCCTTAAAGGCTGGCCCTTAAAGGCTGGCCCTTTAAGCTGGCCCTTTAAGCTGGCCCTTTAAGGCTGGCCCTTTAAGCTGGCCCTTTAATGCTGGCCCTTTAAGGCTGGCCCTTTAAGGCTGGCCCTCTAAGGCTGGCCCTTTAAGCTGGCCCTTTAAGGCTGGCCCTCTAAGGCTGGCCCTTTAAGGCTGGCCCTCTAAGGCTGGCCCTCTAAGGCTGGCCCTCTAAGGCTGGCCCTTTAAGCTGGCACTCTAAGGCTGGCCCTTTAAGGCTGGCCCTCTAAGGCTGGCCCTATAAGGCTGGCCCTCTAAGGCTGGCCCTCTAAGGCTGGCCCTTAAAGGCTGGCCCTTAAAGGCTGGCCCTTTAAGCTGGCCCTTTAAGCTGGCCCTTTAAGCTGGCCCTTTAAGGCTGGCCCTTTAAGCTGGCCCTTTAATGCTGGCCCTTTAAGGCTGGCCCTCTAAGGCTGGCCCTCTAAGGCTGGCCCTCTAAGGCTGGCCCTCTAAGGCTGGCCCTCTAAGGCTGGCCCTTTAGGTCTGGCCCTCGAAGCCTGGCCCTCTAAGGCTGGCCCTTTAAGGCTGGCCCTCTAAGGCTGGCCCTCTAAGGCTGGCCCTTTAAGCTGGCCCTCTAAGGCTGGCCCTTTAAGCTGGCCCTCTAAGGCTGGCCCTTTAAGGCTGCCCGCCTAAGGCTGGCCCTCTAAGGCTGGCCCTTTAAGGCAGGCCCTCTAAGGCTGGCCCTTTAAGCTGGCCCTTTAAGGCTGGCCCTTTAAGGCTGGGGCTTTAAGGCTGGCCCTCTAAGGCTGGCCCTCTAAGGCTGGCCCTCTAAAGCTGGCCCTTTAAGGCTGGCCCTTTAAGGCTGGCCCTTTAAGGCTGGCCCTTTAAGCTGGGCCTTTAAGGCTGGACCTTTAAGGCTGGCCCTCTAAGGCTGGCCCTCTAAGGCTGGCCCTCTAAGGCTGGCCCTCTAAGATGGCCCTTTAAGGCTGGCCCTTTAAGGCTGGCCCTCTAAGGCTGGCCCTCTAAGGCTGGCCCTCTTAGGCCGGACCTCTAAGGCCGGCCCTCTAAGGCTGGCCCTTTAAGCTGGCCCTTCAAGGCTGGCCCTCTAAGGCTGGCCCTTTAAGCTGGCCCTTCAAGGCTGGCCCTCTAAGGCTGGCCCTCTAAGGCTGGCCCTCTAAGGCTGGCCCTTTAGGTCTGGCCCTCGAAGCCTGGCCCTCTAAGGCTGGCCCTCTAAGGCTGGCCCTTTAAGGCTGGCCCTCTAAGGCTGGCCCTCTAAGGCTGGCCCTCTAAGGCTGGCCCTCTAAGGCTGGCCCTTTAAGCTGGCCCTTTAAGCTGGCCCTCTAAGGCTGCTCCTTTAAGGCTGCTCCTTTAAGGCTGGCCCTCTAAGGCTGGCCCTCTAAGGCTGGCCCTCTAAGGCTGGCCCTCTAAGGCAGGCCCTCTAAGGCTGGCCCTTTAAGCTGGCCCTTTAAGGCTGGAGCTTTAAGGCGGAGCTTTAAGGCGGAGCTTTAAGGCTTTAAGGCTGGCCCTTTAAGGCTGCCCGCCTAAGGCTGGCCCTCTAAGGCTGGCCCTTTAAGCTGGCCCTTTAAGGCTGGCCCTTTAAGGCTGGCCCTTTAAGGCTGGCCCTTTAAGCTGGCCCTTTAAGCTGGCCCTCTAAGGCTGGCCCTCTAAGGCTGGCCCTCTAAGGCTGGCCCTTTAAGGCTGGCCCTTTAAGGCTGGCCCTTTAAGCTGGCCCTGTAAGGCTGGCCCTCTAAGGCTGGCCCTTTAAGCTGGCCCTTTAAGGCTGGCCCTTTAAGGCTGGCCCTCTAAGGCTGGCCCTCTAAGGCTGGCCCTCTAAGGCTGGCCCTCTAAGGCTGGCCCTTTAAGCTGGCCCTCTAAGGCTGGCCCTTTAAGGCTGCCCGCCTAAGGCTGGCCCTTTAAGCTGGCCCTCTAAGGCTGGCCCTTTAAGGCTGCCGGCCTAAGGCTGGCCCTCTAAGGCTGGCCCTTTAAGCTGGCCCTTTAAGGCTGGCCCTTTAAGGCTGGCCCTTTAAGGCTGGCCCTTTAAGCTGGCCCTTTAAGCTGGCCCTCTAAGCTGGCCCTCTAAGGCTGGCCCTCTAAGGCTGGCCCTCTAAGGCTGGCCATTTAAGCTGGCCCTTTAAGGCTGGCCCTTTAAGGATGGCCCTTTAAGCTGGCCCTTTAAGGCTGACCCTCTATGGCTGGCCTTCTAAGGCTGGCCCTTTAAGCTGGCCCTTTAAGGCTGGCCCTTTAAGGCTGGCCCTTTAAGGCTGGCCCTCTAAGGCTGGCCATTTATGCTGGCCCTTTAAGTATGGCCCTTTAAGCTGGCCCTTTAATGCTGACCCTCTAAGGCTGGCCCTCTAAGGCTGGCCCTTTAAGCTGGCCCTTTAAGGCTGGCAATTTAAGGCTGGCCCTTTAAGGCTGGCCGTCTAAGGCTGGCCCTTTAAGGCTGGCCCTTTAAGGCTGGCCCTCTAAGGCTGGCCCTCTAAGGCTGGCCCTTTAAGGCTGGCCCTTTAAGGCTGGCCCTCTAAGGCTGGCCATTTAAGCTGGCACTTTAAGGCTGGCCCTTTAAGCTGGCCCTTTAAGGATGGCCCTTTAAGCTGGCCCTTTAAGGCTGACCCTCTCAGGCTGGTCCTCTCAGGCTGGCCCTTTAAGCTGGCCCTTTAAGGCTGGCCCTTTAAGGCTGGCCCTCTGAGGCTGGCCCTCTGAGGCTGGCCGTCTAAGGCTGGCCCTTTAAGGCTGGCCCTCTAAGGCTGGCCCTTTAAGGCTGGCCCTTTAAGCTGGCCCTTTAAGGCTGGTCCTCTAAGGCTGGCCATTTAAGCTGGCACTTTAAGGCTGGCCCTTTAAGCTGGTCCTTTAAGGATGGCCCTTTAAGGCTGGCCCTTTAAGGCTGGCCCTCTAACGCTGGCCCATTAAGGCTGGCCCTTTAAGGCTGGCCCTTTAAGGCTGGCCCTCTAAGGCTGGCCCTCTAAGGCTGGCCCTCTAAGGCTGGCCCTCTAAGATGGTCCTTTAATGCTGGCCCTTTAAGGCTGGCCCTTTAAGGCTGGCCCTTTAAGGCTGGCCCTTTAAGGCTGGCCCTCTAAGGCTGGCCCTCTAAGGCTGGCCCTCTAAGGCTGGCCCTTTAAGCTGGCCCTTCAAGAATGGCCCTCTAAGGCTGGCCCTCTAAGGCTGGCCTTCTAAGTCTGGCCCTTTTAGCTGGCCCTTTAAGGCTGGCCCTTTAAGGCTGGCCCTTTAAGGCTGGCCATCTAAGGCTGGCCCTCTAAGGCTGGACCTCTAAGGCTGGCCCTTTAAGGCTGGCCCTCTAAGGCTGGCCCTCTAAGGCTGGCCCTCTAAGGCTGGCCCTTTAAGGCTGGCTCTCTAAGGCTGGCCCTCTAAGGCTGGCCCTCTAAGGCTGGCCCTTTAAGCTGGCCCTTTGAGGCTGGCCCTTTGAGGCTGCCCGCCTAGGGCTGGCCCTCTAAGGCTGGCCCTTTAAGGCAGGCCCTATAAGGCTGGCCCTCTAAGGCTGGCCCTTTAAGGCTGGCCCTTTAAGGCTGGCTTTTTAAGCTGGCCCTTTAAGGCTGGCCCTTTAAGGCTGGCCCTTTAAGGCCGGCCCTCTAAAGCTGGCACTTTAAGGCTGGCCCTTTAAGGCTGGCCCTTTAAGGCTGGCCCTTTAAGGCTGGCCCTTTAAGGCTGGCCCTTTAAGGCTGGCCCTTTAAGCTGGCCCTTTAAGGATGGCCCTTTAAGCTGGCCCTTTAAGCTGGCCCTTTAAGGCTGGCCCTTTAAGGCTGGCCCTTTAAGGCTGGCCCTTTAAGGCTGGCCCTTTAAGCTGGCCCTTTAAGGCTGGCCCTTTAAGGCTGGCCCACTAAGGCTGGCCCTTTAAGGCTGGCCCTCTAAGGCTGGCTATTTAAGCTGGCCCTTTAAGGATGGCCCTTTAAGCTGGCCCTTTAAGGCTGGCCCTTTAAAGCTGGCCCTCTAAGGCTGGCCCTCTAAGGCTGGCCCTCTAAGACTGGCCCTCTAAGGCTGGCCCTCTAAGGCTGGCCCTTTCAGGCTGGCCCTTTAAGGCTGTCCCTTTAAGGCTGGCCCTCTAAGGCTGGCCATTTAAGCTGGCCCTTTAAGGCTGGCCCTTTAAGGCTGGCCCTTTAAGGCTGGCCCTTTAAGCTAGCCCTTTAAGGCTGACCCTCTAAGGCTGGCCCTTTTGGCTGTCCCTTTAAGGCTGGCCCTCTAAGGCTGGCCTTTTTAGCTGGCCCTTTAAGGCTGGCCCTTTAAGGCTGGCCATTTAAGGCTGGCCTTTTTAGGCTGGCCCTCTAAGGCTGGCCCTCTAAGGCTGGACCTCTAAGGCTGGACCTCTAAGGCTGGACCTCTAAGGCTGGCCTGCTAAGGCTGGCCCTTTAAGGCTGGCCCTTTAAGGCTGGCCCTTTTGGCTGTCCCTTTAAGACTGGCCCTCTAAGGCTGGCCCTCTAAGGCTGGCCTTCTAAGGCTGGCCCTTTTAGCTGGCCCTTTAAGGCTGGCCCTTTAAGGATGGCCCTTTAAGGCTGACCCTCTAAGGCTGGCGCTCTAAGGCTGGCACTTTAAGCTGGCCCTTTAAGGCTGGCCCTTTAAGCTGGCCCTCTAAGGCTGGCCCTCTAAGGCAGGCCGTCTAAGGCTGGCCGTCTAAGGCTGGCCCTTTAAGGCTGGCCCTGTAAGGCTGGCCCTCTAAGGCTGGCCCTCTAAGGCTGGCCCTTTAAGGCTGGCCCTTTAAGGCTGGCCCTTGAAGGCTGGCCCTTTAAGCTGGCCCTTTAAGGCTGGCCCTTTAAGCTGGCCCTTTAAGGCTGGCCCTTTAAGGCTGGCCCACTAAGGCTGGCCCTTTAAGGCTGGCCCTCTAAGGCTGGCCATTTAAGCTGGCCCTTTAAGGATGGCCCTTTAAGCGGGCCCTTTAAGGCTGGCCCTTTAAGGCTGGCCCTCTAAGGCTGGCCCTCTAAGGCTGGCCCTCTAAGGCTGGCCCTTTCAGGCTGGCCCTTTAAGGCTGGCCCTTTAAGGCTGGCCCTCTAAGGCTGGCCATTTAAGCTGGCACTTTAAGGCTGGCCCTTTAAGCTGGCCCTTTAAGGATGGCCCTTTAAGCTGGCCCTTTAAGGCTGACCCTCTCAGGCTGGTCCTCTAAGGCTGGCCCTTTAAGCTGGCCCTTTAAGGCTGGCCCTTTAAGGCTGGCCCTTTAAGGCTGGCCCTCTGAGGCTGGCCCTCTGAGGCTGGCCGTGTAAGGCTGGCCCTTTAAGGCTGGCCCTTTAAGGCTGGCCCTCTAAGGCTGGCCCTTTAAGGCTGGCCCTTTAAGCTGGCCCTTTAAGCTGGCCCTCTAAGGCTGGCCCTCTAAGGCTGGCCCTTTAAGCTGGCCCTTTAAGGCTGGCCCTTTAAGGCTGGCCCTTTAAGGCTGGCCCTTTAAGGCTGGCCCTCTAAGCCTGGCCCTTTAAGGCTGGCCCTCAAAGCCTGGCCCTCTAAGGCTGGCCCTTTAAGGCTGGTCCTTTATGGCTGGCCCTTTAAGGCTGGCCCTTTAAGCTGGCCCTTTAAGGCTGGCCCTTTAAGGCTGGCCCTTTAAGGCTGGCCCTTTAAGGCTGGCCCTTTAAGGCTGGCCCTTTAAGCTGGCCCTTTAAGGCTGGCCCTTTAAGGCTGGCCCTCTAAAGCTGGCCATCTAAGGCTGGCCATTTAAGCTGGCCCTTTAAGGCTGGCCCTTTAAGGATGGCCCTTTAAGCTGGCCCTTTAAGGCTGGCCCTTTAAGGCTGGCCCTCTAAGGCTGGCCCTCTAAGGCTGGCCCTTTAAGGCTGGCCCTCTAAGGCTGGCCCTCTAAGGCTGGCCCTTTAAGCTGGCCCTTTAAGGCTGGCCCTTTAAGGCTGGCCCTTTAAGGCTGGCCCTCTGAGGCTGGCCCTCTGAGGCTGGCCGTCTAAGGCTGGCCCTTTAAGGCTGGCCCTTTAAGGCTGGCCGTCTAAGGCTGGCCCTTTAAGGCTGGCCCTTTAAGGCTGGCCCTTTAAGCTGGCCCTTTAAGGCTGGCCCTTTAAGGCTGGTCCTCTAAGGCTGGCCATTTAAGCTGGCACTTTAAGGCTGGCCCTTTAAACTGGCCCTTTAAGTATGGCCCTTTAAGCTTGCCCTTTAAGGCTGGCCCTTTAAGGCTGGCCCTCTAAGGCTGGCCATTTAAGCTGGCCCTTTAAGGATGGCCCTTTAAGCTGGCCCTTTAAGGCTGACCCTCTAAGGCTGGCCCTCTAAGGCTGGCCCTTTAAGCTGGCCCTTTAAGGCTGGCACTTTAAGGCTGGCCCTTTAAGGCTGGCCCTTTAAGGCTGGCCCTCTAAGGCTGGCCGTCTAAGGCTGGCCCTTTAAGGCTGGCCCTTTAAGGCTGGCCCTCTAAGGCTGGCCCTTTAAGGCTGGCCCTTTAAGGCTGGCCCTCTAAGGCTGGCCGTCTAAGGCTGGCCCTTTAAGGCTGGCCCTTTAAGGCTGGCCCTCTAAGGCTGGCCCTTTAAGGCTGGCCCTTTAAGGCTGGCCCTTTAAGGCTGGCCCTTTAAGCTGGCCCTTTAAGGCTGGCCCTTTAAGGCTGGCCCTCTAAGGCTGGCCATTTAAGCTGGCACTTTAAGGCTGGCCCTTTAAGGCTGGCCCTTTAAGCTGGCCCTTTAAGGATGGCCCTTTAAGCTTGCCCTTTAAGGCTGACCCTCTAAGGCTGGTCCTCTAAGGCTGGCCCTTTAAGGCTGGCCCTTTAAGGCTGGCCCTTTACGGCTGGCCGTCTCAGGCTGGCCCTCTGAGGCTGGCCCTCTGAGGCTGGCCCTCTGAGGCTGGCCCTCTGAGGCTGGCCCTGTGAGGCTGGCCCTCTGAGGCTGGCCCTCTGAGGCTGGCCCTCTAAGGCTGGCCGTCTAAGGCTGGCCCTTTAAGGCTGGCCCTCTAAGGCTGGCCCTCTAAGGCTGGCCCTTTAAGGCTGGCCATCTAAGGCTGGCCCTCTAAGGCTGGCCCTTTAAGGCTGGCCCTTTAAGGCTGGCCCTTTAAGCTGGCCCTTTAAGGCTGGCCCTTTAAGGCTGGTCCTCTAAGGCTGGCCATTTAAGCTGGCACTTTAAGGCTGGCCCTTTAAACTGGCCCTTTAAGGATGGCCCTTTAAGCTGGCCCTTTAAGGCTGACCCTCTAAGGCTGGCCCTCTAAGGCTGGCCCTTTAAGCTGGCACTTTAAGGCTGGCCCTTTAAGGCTGGCCCTTTAAGGCTGGCCCTCTAAGGCTGGCCGTCTAAGGCTGGCCCTTTAAGGCTGGCCCTTTAAGGCTGGCCCTCTAAGGCTGGCCCTTTAAGGCTGGCCCTTTAAGGCTGGCCCTTTAAGCTGGCCCTTTAAGGCTGGCCCTTTAAGGCTGGCCCTCTAAGGCTGGCCATTTAAGCTGGCACTTTAAGGCTGGCCCTTTAAGGCTGGCCCTTTAAGCTGGCCCTTTAAGGATGGCCCTTTAAGCTGGCCCTTTAAGGCTGACCCTCTAAGGCTGGTCCTCTAAGGCTGGCCCTTTAAGGCTGGCCCTTTAAGGCTGGCCCTTTAAGGCTGGCCCTTTAAGGCTGGCCGTCTAAGGCTGGCCCTCTGAGGCTGGCCCTCTGAGGCTGGCCCTCTGAGGCTGGCCCTCTGAGGCTGGCCCTCTGAGGCTGGCCCTCTGAGGCTGGCCCTCTAAGGCTGGCCGTCTAAGGCTGGCCCTTTAAGGCTGGCCCTCTAAAGCTGGCCCTCTAAGGCTGGCCCTCTAAGGCTGGCCCTCTAAGGCTGGCCCTCTAAGGCTGGCCCTTTAAGGCTGGCCCTCTAAGGCTGGCCCTCTAAGGCTGGCCATTTAAGCTGGCACTTTAAGGCTGGCCCTTTAAGCTGGCCCTTTAAGCTGGCCCTTTAAGGTGGGCCCTTTAAGGATGGCCCATTAAGCTGGCCCTTTAAGGCTGACCCTCTAAGGCTGGTCCTCTAAGGCTGGCCCTTTAAGCTGGCCCTTTAAGGCTGGCCCTTTAAGGCTGGCCCTTTAAGGCTGGCCGTCTAAGGCTGGCCCTTTAAGGCTGGCCCTCTGAGGCTGGCCCTCTGAGGCTGGCCCTCTGAGGCTGGCCCTCTGAGGCTGGCCCTCTGAGGCTGGCCCTCTAAGGCTGGCCCTCTAAGGCTGGCCCTCTAAGGCCGGCCCTTTAAGGCCGGCCCTTTAAGGCCGGCCCACTAAGGCTGGCCCTTTTAGCTGGCCCTTTTAGCTGGCCCTTTAAGGATGGCCCTTTAAGCTAGCCCGTTAAGGCTGGCCCTTTTGGCTGTCCCTTTAAGACTGGCCCTCTAAGGCTGGCCCTCTAAGGCTGGCCTTTTTAGCTGGCCCTTTAAGGCTGGCCCTTTAAGGCTGGCCCTTTAAGCCTGGCCATTTAAGGCTGGCCTTTTTAGGCTGGCCCTCTAAGGCTGGCCTGCTAAGGCTGGCCTGCTAAGGCTGGCCTGCTAATGCTGGCCTGCTAAGGCTGGCCTGCTAAGGCTGGCCCTTTAAGGCTGGCCCTTTAAGGCTGGCCGTCTAAGGCTGGCCGTCTAAGGCTGGCCCTTTAAGGCTGGCCCTTTAAGGCTGGCCCTCTAAGGCTGGCCCTTTCAGGCTGGCCCTTTAAGGCTGGCCCTTTAAGCTGGCCCTTTAAGGCTGGCCCTTTAAGGCTGGCCCTCTAAGGCTGGCCCTCTAAGGCTGGCATTTAAGCTGGCCCATTAGGCTGGCCCATTAAGCTGGCCCTTTAAGGCTGGCCCTTTAAGGCTGGCCGTCTAAGGCTGGCCCTTTAAGGCTGGCCCTCTAAGGCTGGCCCTCTAAGGCTGGCCCTCTAAGGCTGGCCCTTTAAGGCTGGCCCTCTAAGGCTGGCCCTCTAAGGCTGGCCTTCTAAGGCTGGCCCTTTAAGGCTGACCCTCTAAGGCTGGCCCTTTTGGCTGTCCCTTTAAGACTGGCCCTCTAAGGCTGGCCCTCTAAGGCTGGCCTTCTAAGGCTGGCCCTTTTAGCTGGCCCTTTAAGGCTGGCCCTTTAAGGCTGGCCCTTTAAGGCTGGCCCTTTAAGGCTGGCCATCTAAGGCTGGCCCTCTAAGGCTGGACCTCTAAGGCTGGACCTCTAAGGCTGGCCGTCTAAGGCTGGCCCTCTAAGGCTGGCCCTTTAAGGCTGGCCCTTTAAGCTGGCCCTTTAAGGCTGGCCCTTTAAGGCTGGCCCTCAATGGCTGGCCATTTAAGCTGGCACTTTAAGGCTGGCCCTTTAAGGCTGGCCCTTTAAGCTGGCCCTTTAAGGCTGACCCTCTAAGGCTGGTCCTCTAAGGCTGGCCCTTTAAGGCTGGCCCTTTAAGGCTGGCCCTTTTAGCTGGCCCTTTAAGGATGGCCCTTTAAGCTAGCCCGTTAAGGCTGGCCCTTTTGGCTGTCCCTTTAAGACTGGCCCTCTAAGGCTGGCCCTCTAAGGCTGGCCTTTTTAGCTGGCCCTTTAAGGCTGGCCCTTTAAGGCTGGCCCTTTAAGCCTGGCCATTTAAGGCTGGCCTTTTTAGGCTGGCCCTCTAAGGCTGGACCTCTAAGGCTGGCCTGCTAAGGCTGGCCTGCTAAGGCTGGCCTG
Organism: Doryrhamphus excisus; assembly: GCF_030265055.1. Classification (NCBI taxonomy): domain Eukaryota; kingdom Metazoa; phylum Chordata; class Actinopteri; order Syngnathiformes; family Syngnathidae; genus Doryrhamphus; species Doryrhamphus excisus. The sequence goes on from NC_080470.1 coordinate 19,226,561, forward strand.
CTAAGGCTGGCCCTTTAAGGCTGGCCCTTTAAGGCTGGCCGTCTAAGGCTGGCCGTCTAAGGCTGGCCCTTTAAGGCTGGCCCTTTAAGGCTGGCCCTCTAAGGCTGGCCCTTTCAGGCTGGCCCTTTAAGGCTGGCCCTTTAAGCTGGCCCTTTAAGGCTGGCCCTTTAAGGCTGGCCCTCTAAGGCTGGCCCTCTAAGGCTGGCATTTAAGCTGGCACTTTAAGGCTGGCCCTTTAAGGTGGCCCTTTAAGGATGGCCCTTTAAGCTGGCCCTTTAAGGCTGGCCCTTTAAGGCTGGCCGTCTAAGGCTGGCCCTTTAAGGCTGGCCCTCTAAGGCTGGCCCTCTAAGGCTGGCCCTCTAAGGCTGGCCCTCTAAGGCTGGCCCTCTAAGGCTGGCCTTCTAAGGCTGGCCCTTTAAGGCTGACCCTCTAAGGCTGGCCCTTTTGGCTGTCCCTTTAAGACTGGCCCTCTAAGGCTGGCCCTCTAAGGCTGGCCTTCTAAGGCTGGCCTTCTAAGGCTGGCCCTTTTAGCTGGCCCTTTAAGGCTGGCCCTTTAAGGCTGGCCTTTTAAGGCTGGCCCTTTAAGGCTGGCCATCTAAGGCTGGCCCTCTAAGGCTGGACCTCTAAGGCTGGCCGTCTAAGGCTGGCCCTTTCAGGCTGGCCCTTTAAGGCTGGCCCTCTAAGGCTGGCTCTTTAAGGCTGGCCCTTTAAGGCTGGCCCTTTAAGGGTGGGCCCCTTTAAGGCTGGCCCTTTAAGGCTGACCCTTTAAGGCTGGACCTTTAAGGCTGGCCCTCTAACGCTGGCCCTTTAAGGATGGCCCTCTAAGATGGCCCTTTAAGGCTGGCCCTGTAAGGCTGGCCCTCTACGGCTGGCCATTTAAGGCTGGCCCTCGAAGGCTGGCCCTCGAAGGCTGGCCCGCTAAGGCTGGCCCGCTAAGGCTGGCCCGCTAAGGCTGACCCTTTAAGGCTGGCCCTCTAAGGCTGGCCCTTTGAGCTGGCCATTTAAGGCGGCCCTTTAAGGCTGGCCCTTTAAGGCTGGCCCTGGAAGGCTGGCCCTTTAAGGCTGGCTCTCTAACGCTGTATCTCTAAGGCTGGCCCTTTAAACTGGCGCTTTAAGGCTGGCCCTCTAAGGCTGGCCCTTTAAGGCTGGCCCTTTAAGGCCGGCCCTTTAAGGCTGGCCCTTTAAGGCTGGCCCTCTATGGCTGGCCCTTTAAGCTGGCCCTTTAAGGCTGGCCCTTCAAGCTGGCCCTTTAAGGATGGCCCTTTAAGCTAGCCCTTTAAGGCTGGCCCTCTAAGGCTGGCCCTTTTAGCTGGCCCTTTAAGGCTGGCCCTTTAAGGCTGGCCTTTTAAGGCTGGCACTCTAAGGCTGGCCCTCTAAGGCTGGCCCTCTAAGGCTGGCCCGCTAAGGCTGGCCCGCTAAGGCTGGCCCGCTAAGGCTGGCCCTCTAATGCTGGCCCTCTGAGGCTGGCCCTTTTAGGTTGGCCCTTTAAGGCTGGCCCTTTAAGGCTGGCCCTTTAAGGCTGACACTTTAAGGCTGGACCTTTAAGGCTGGACCTTTAAGGCTGGCCCTTTAAGCTGGCCCTTTAAGGCTGGCCCTTTAAGGCCGGCCCTCTAAGGCCGGCCCTTTAAGCTGGCCCTCTAAGGCTGGCCCTTTAAGCTGGCCCTCTAATGCTGGCCCTTTAAGCTGGCCCGCTAAGGCTGGCCCTTTAAGCTGGCCCGCTATGGCTGGCCCTTTAAGCTGGCCCTTTAAGGCTGGCCGTTTTAGGCTGGCCCTTTAAGACTGGGCCTTTAAGCTGGCGCTTGAAGGCTGGCCCTTTATGGCTGGCCCTTTAAGGCTGGCCCTTTAAGGCTGGCCTTTTAAGCTGGCCCTTTAAGGCTGGCCCTCTAAGGCTGGCCCTCTAAGGCTGGCCCTTTAAGGCTGGCCCTTTAAGCTGGCCCTTTAAGGCTGGCCTTTTAAGGCTGACCCTTTAAGGCTAGACCTTTAAGGCTGGCCCTCTAAGGCTGGCCCTTTAAGGCTGGCCATTTAAGCTGGCCCTTTAAGGCTGGCCCTGTAAGGCTGGCCCTCTAAGGCTGGCCCTTTAAGCTGGCCCTTTAAGGCTGGCGCTATAAGGCTGGCCCTTTAAGGCTGGCCCTTTAAGGCTGGCCCTGTAAGGCTGGCCCTGTAAGGCTGGCCCTCTAAGGCTGGCCCTTTAAGCTGGCCCTTTAAGGCTGGCCCTTTAAGCTGGCCCTCTAAGCCTGGCCCTTTAAGGGTGGCCCTTTAAGCTGGCCCTCTAAGCCTGGCCCTTTAAGGGTGGCCCTTTAAGGCTGACACTTTAAGGCTGGACCTTTAAGGCTGGACCTTTAAGGCTGGGCCTTTAAGCTGGCCCTTTAAGGCTGGCCCTTTAAGGCCGGCCCTCTAAGGCCGGCCCTCTAAGGCCGGCCCTTTAAGCTGGCCCTCTAAGGCTGGCCCTTTAAGCTTCCCCTCTAAGGCTGGCCCTTTAAGCTGGCCCGCTAAGGCTGGCCCTTTAAGCTGGCCCGCTAAGGCTGGCCCTTTAAGCTGGCCCGCTAAGGCTGGCTGTTTTAGGCTGGCCCTTTAAGACTGGGCCTTTAAGCTGGCGCTTGAAGGCTGGCCCTTTATGGCTGGCCCTTTAAGGATGGCCCTTTAAGGCTGGCCCTTTAAGCTGGCCCTTTAAGGCTGGCCCTCTAAGGCTGGCCCTCTAAGGCTGACCCTTTAAGGCTGGCCCTTTAAGCTGGCCCTTTAAGGCTGGCCTTTTAAGGCTGACCCTTTAAGGTTAGACCTTTAAGGCTGGACCTCTAAGGCTGGCCCTTTAAGGCTGGCCATTTAAGCTGGCCCTTTAAGGCTGGCCCTTTAAGGCTGGCCCTGTAAGGCTGGCCCTCTCAGGCTGGCCCTTTAAGCTGGCCCTTTAAGGCTGGCGCTATAAGGCTGGCCCTTTAAGGCTGGCCCTGTAAGGCTGGCCCTCTAAGGCTGGCCCTTTAAGCTGGCCCTTAAAGGCTGGCGCTATAAGGCTGGCCCTTTAAGGCTCAGCCTTTAAGGCTGGCCCTTTAAGCTGGCCCTTTAAGGGTGGCCCTTTAAGGCGGGCCCTTTAAGGCGGGCCCTTTAAGGCTGGCCCTCTAAGGCTGGCCCTTTAAGCTGGCCCTTTATGGCTGGCCCTTTAAGGCTGGCCCATTAAGGCTGGCCCTTTAAGGCTGGCCCTTTAAGCCTGGCCCTTTAAGGCTGTCACTCTAAGGCTTGCCCTCTAAGGCTCGCCCTTTAAGATGGCCCATTAAGGCTGGCCCTTTAAGGCTGGCCCTCTAAGGCTGGCCCTTTTGAGGCTGGCCCTTTAATGCTGGCCCTCTAAGGCTGGCCCTTTAAGGCTGGCCCTCTAAGGCTGGCCCTCTAAGGCTGGCCCTTTAAGGCCGGCCCTTTAAGGCCGGCCCTTTAAGTCCGGCCCTCTAAGGCTGGCCCTTTAAGGCTGGCCCTTTAAGCTGGCCCTTTAAGGATGGCCCTTTAAGCTAGCCCTTTAAGGCTGACCCTCTAAGGCTGGCCCTTTTGGCTGGCCCTTTAAGACTGGCGCTCTAAGGCTGGCCCTCTAATGCTGGCCCTTTTAGCTGGCCCTTTAAGGCTGGCCATTTAAGCTGGCCCTTTAAGGCTGGCCCTCTAAGGCTGGCCCTTTAAGGCTGGCCCTGTAAGGCTGGCCCTCTAAGGCTGGCCCTTTAAGGCTGGCCCTGTAAGGCTGGCCCTGTAAGGCTGGCCCTTTAAGCTGGCCCTTTAAGGCTGGCGCTATAAGGCTGGCGCTATAAGGCTCAGCCTTTAAGGCTGGCCCTTTAAGCTGGCCCTTTAAGGCTTGCCCTCTAAGGCTCGCCCTTTAAGATGGCCCATTAAGGCTGGCCCTTTAAGGCTGGCCCTTTAAGCTGGCCCTCTAAGGCTGACCCTTTAAGGCTGGCCTTTAAGGCTGTCCCTCTAAGGCTGGCCCTCTAAGGCTGGCCCTTTAAGGCTGGCCCTTTAAGGCTGGCCATTTAAGCTGGCCCTTTAAGGCTGGCCCTTTGAGGCTGGCCCTGTAAGGCTGGCCCTGTAAGGCTGGCCCTTTAGGCTGTCCCTTTAAGGCTGGCCCTTTAAGGCTGGCCCTCTAAGGCCGGCCCTTTAAGCTGGCCCTCTAAGGCTGGCCCGCTAAGGCTGGCCTTTTAAGCTGGCCCTTTAAGGCCGGCCCTCTATGGCTGGCCCTCTAAGGCTGGCCCTCTATGGCTGGCCCTCTAAGGCTGGCCCTCTATGGCTGGCCCTTTAAGGCTGGCCCTCTAAGGCTGGCCCTTTAAGCTGGCGCTTTAAGGCTGGCCCTCTAAGGCTGGCCCTCTAAGGCTGGCCCTTTAAGGCCGGCCCTTTAAGGCCGGCCCTCTAAGGCTGGCCCTTTAAGGCTGGCCCTTTAAGCTAGCCTTTAAGGCTGACCCTCTAAGGCTGGCCCTTTTAGCTGGCCCTCTAAGGCTGGCCCTCTAAGGCTGGCCCTCTAAGGCTGGCCCTCTAAGGCTGGCCCGCTAAGGCTGGCCCTCTAAGGCTGGCCTTCTAATGCTGTCCCTCTAATGCTGTCCCTCTAAGGCTGGCCCTTTTAGCTGGCCCTTTAGGGCTGGCCCTCTAAGGCTGGCCCTTTTAGCTGGCCCTCTAAGGCTGGCCCTCTAAGGCTGGCCCGCTAAGGCTGGCCCTCTAAGGCTGGCCCTCTAAGGCTGGCCCTCTAATGCTGGCCCTTTGAGGCTGGCCCTTTAAGGCTGACCCTTTAAGGCTGGACCTTTAAGGCTGGACCTTTAAGGCTGGCCCTTTAAGCTAGCCCTTTAAGGCTGGCCCTTTTGGCCGGCCCTTTAAGACTGGCCCTCTAAGGCTGCCCCTCTAAGGCTGGCCCTTTTAGCTGGCCCTTTAGGGCTGGCCCTCTAAGGCTGGCCCTTTTAGCTGGCCCTCTAAGGCTGGTTCTCTAAGGCTGGCCCGCTAAGGCTGGCCCGCTAAGGCTGGCCCTCTAAGGCTGGCCCTCTAAGGCTGGCCCTCTAATGCTGGCCCTCTGAGGCTGGCCCTTTGAGGCTGGCCCTTTAAGGCTGGCCCTTTAAGGCTGGCCCTTTAAGGCTGACCCTTTAAGGCTGGACCTTTAAGGCTGGACCTTTAAGCTGGCCCTTTAAAGCTGGCCCTTTAAGGCCGGCCCTTTAAGGCCGGCCCTCTAAGGCCGGCCCTTTAAGCTGGCCCTCTAAGGCTGGCCCGCTAAGGCTGGCCCTTTAAGCTAGCCCGCTAAGGCTGGCCCTTTAAGCTGGCCCTTTAAGGCTGGCCCCTTAAGGCTGGCCCTTTAAGGCTGGCCCTTTAAGGCAGGCCCTTTAACACTGGCCCTTTAAGCTGGCCCTTTAAGGCTGGCCCTTTATGGCTGGCCCTTTAAGACCGGCCCTTTAAGGCCGGCCCTCCAAGGCTGGCCCTCTAAGCCTGGCCCTCTAAGGCTCGCCCTTTAAGGCTGGCCCTTTAAGGCTCGCCCTTTAAGGCTGGCCCTTTAAGGCTGGCTCTTTAAGGCTGGCGCTCTAAGGCTGGCCCTCTAAGGCTTGCCCTCTAAGGCTGGCCCTCTAAGGCTGGCCCTCTAAGGCTGGCCCTTTAAGCTGGCCCTTTATGGCCGGCCCTTTAAGGCCGGCCCATTAAGGCCGGCCCTTTAAGGCTAGCCCTTTAAGCTGGCCCTCTAAGGCTGGCCTTTTAAGGCTGACCCTTTAAGGCTGGACCTTTAAGGCTGGCCCTCTAAGGCTGGCCCTTTAAGGCTGGCCCTTTAAGGCTGGCCCTTTAAGGCTGGCCGTCTAAGGCTGGCCCTCTAAGGCTGGCCGTCTAAGGCTGGAGCTTTAAGGATGACCCTCTAAGGATGGCCCTCTAAGGCTGGCCCTTTACGGCTGGCCCTCTAAGGCTGGCCCTCTAAGGCTGGCGCTTTCAGTTTGGAGCTTTAAGGCTGGCCCTTTAAGGATGGCCCTCTATGGCCTCTAAGGCTGGCCCTTTAAGGCTGGCGATCTAAGGCTGGCCCTCCAAGGCTGGCGATCCAAGGCTGGCGATCCAAGGCTGGCCCTCTAAGGCTGGCCCTCTAAGGCTGGCCCTCTAAGGCTGGCCCTCTAAGGCTGGCCCTCTAAGGCTGGCCCTCTAAGGCTGGCGCTTTCAGGCTGGCGCTTTCAGGCTGGAGCTTTAAGGCTGGCCCTTTAAGGATGGCCCTCTAAGGCCTCTAAGGCTGGCCCTCTAAGGCTGGCCCTTTAAGCCTGACCCTTTAAGGATGCAGCTCTAAGGCTGGAGCTTTAAGGCTCCAAAAAAGCACTGGCAAAATAAAAACACACAAAAAATATTTTGCACCAGCAGCTGATAATGGACTGTGTGGATAAGTGTCACATTCTGCCTATTTTGGGTCCTGCAGGGACCCCTGGTGAGGGTGTGGGAGGTTTCCCGCACCTCCTGGACCTGAAAAGTGTCATTGAAGCAACCTGAAAAAATGAATTCCCAACAGGACCTGGAAAAATAAACCCCTGGGAGAAGTGTGGTTTATGACATTTTGGGGTAAGAAAGAAGGTTCTCATTTTAGATTCTGTGACCCACAACTCAACACAGAATGCACATTTAAAGTATTTTCCCACATGTAGTACATAGTGTACACAGTATACTTATTGAAGTCGACTGACTGACTGAAGTATTTGATGTAGTATTTAATGGTCTTCACTGATTTCCATAAATTCTCAACTATTTTACAAGCCACGTCTTTGAGTGAGCTAGCATGGCTCAGTAACCATAGGGATCCTGATTCGAATCCTGCATCCTTCAGTCCTAGTTACTGCTGTTTCCATGAATACCGGATCTGGTTGGGCACCCCACGTATCAATGTACATGTATGTAAAGGAAAATGAAAAATAAAGAACATTATAGAGAACATTTTCAAGTGTTTGAACGTTAAGATCTGTAGACCTCAAGGATATTTGACTATTACTTTGTACTTGTATTCTGCTTATCCTCTCTACGCACTCATTTGCACAATCTCCTTCCATCCACCATTGAGCGGAAGGAGACGCCGCACACCCCCAGCTGGGATCTGAGGCTTGGAGAAGGTTTTTTTTTTTTCTCAGCTGGCCAGCCGACTTACTGGTCTGCATTTATTTGGTAAGTTTATGTATATCTGCATTGATGTGTTTTGGGCCGCTAAAACCACTTCAGGAATGTTAATGCATGAATTTGCATTTACCAGCTTCTTTTTAAACAAACTCTTTTATTAAGTGTATTCACTGACATTTGTGGTGCCCCCTGCGGTACGATACCCGAAGTTTTATAACCCTTAGACAAATAGACAGTTTGTTGCAAAGACATTTTGATTCATGGTGGCCATATTTGTCAACCAATCTTGCATAGGCTTTACACATACGTGCTTGTCAGTGTCCTAAAAGTGTGTACCAAATTTCACAGTAATTCGACTAAACCACCCAAAGTTTTGTTTCGTAAAGGGCAATTTGAGGTCAATCCGACTTATGGACAATTCGACATTTTGCTTCATGGTAGCCATGTTTTTCAACTAATCGTGTGAAAATTTTACACACACATGCTTGTCAGTGTTCTGAGCGTGTGTACCAAATTTCACAGTACTTCAACTAAACCACCCAAAGTTTTGTTTCGTAAAGTGCAATTTGAGGTCAATACAACTTATGGACAATTAGAAGTTTTGCGTCATGGTAGCCATGTTTTTCAACCCATCTGGCACAAATTTTACACACATGTGCTCATTAGTGCCCTAAAGAGGTGTACCAACTTTCACAGTAATTCCACTAAAACCACACAAAGTTTTGTTTCATAAAGGGCAAATTGAGGTCAATCCGACTTATGGACAATTAGAAGTTTTGATTCATGGTGGCCATGTTTGTTAACCAATCTTGCATACATTTTACACACACATGCTTGTCAGTGTCCTAAAAGTGTGTACCAAATTTCACAGTAATTTGACCAAACCACCCAAAGTTTTGTTTTGTAAAGGGCAAATTGAGGTCAATCCGACTTGTGGACAATTAGACGTTTTGATTCATGGTGGCCATGTTTTTCGACCAATCTTGTGTAAATTTAACACACACATGCTTGTCAGTGTTCTAAAGGTGTGTACCAAATTTTACAGTAATTTGAATAAACGACCCAAAGTTTTGTTTTGTAAAGGGCAATTTGAGGTCAATACGACTTGTGGACAATTGGACGTTTTGCTTCATGGTGGCCATGTTTTCCGACCAATCTTGTGTAAATTTAACACACACATGCTTCTCAGTGTTCTAAAGGTTTGTACCAAATTTCACAGTAATTTGAATAAAAAACCCAAAGTTTTGTTTCGTAAAGGGCAATTAGAGGTCAGTCCGACTTATGGACAATTAGACGTTTTGATTCATGGTGGCCATGTTTGTTAACCAATCTTGCATACATATTACACACACGTGCTTGTCAGTGTCCTAAAAGTGTGTACCAAATTTCACAGTAATTCGACCAAACCACCCAAAGTTTTGTTTCGTAAAGGGCAAATTGAGGTCAATCCGACTTATGGACACTTAGACGTTTTGATTCATGGTGGCCATGTTTGTCAACCAATCTTGCGTAAATTTTACACATATGTGTTTGTTAGAATCCTGAAGGTGTGTACCAAATTTTACAGTAATTTGAATAAACCACCCAAAGTTTTGTTTCGTAAAGGGCAATTTGAGGTCAATCCAATTTATGGACAATTAGACGTTTTGCTTCATGGTGGCCATGTTTTTCGACCGATCTTGTGCAAATTTGACACACATGTGCTCATTAGTGCCCTAAAGAGGTGAACTAAATTTCACAGTAATTCGACTAAACCACCCAAAGTTTTGTTTCGTAAAGGGCAATTTGAGGTCAATCCGATTTATGGAGAATTAGACGTTTTGCTTCATAGTAGCCATATTTGTGAACCAATCTTGCACAAATTTGACACACATATGATTGTCAGTATCCTGAAGGTGTGTACCAAATTTCACAGTAATTTGACTAAACCACCCAAAGTTTTGTTTCGTAAAGGGCAATTTGAGGTCAATCCGACTTATGGACAATTAGACATTTTGCTTCATGGTGGCCATGTTTTTCAACCGATCTTGTGCAAATTTGACACACACGTGCTCATTAGTGCCCTAAAGAGGTGTACCAAATTTCACAGTAATTCAACTAAACCACCCAAAGTTACAGTGGGTGTTTTGTAAAGTACATTGAGTTCTATTGAGAAATTTCAAGTCAATAGGACGTATGGAGGTCAAACAGCGCCACTGTGTGGTGTTGTCATAAGAATAATAGCACAGGCAACACAGTAGGGCAGATATTTTGACAAAACAGGAGTAAAAAAGCTGAAGCTTACACTATCAACAAAAACAGTTCTGGGAGATATACTGCTTACTGACTGTTTTTTATGAAGAAATAGCATATTATTACGAATGTAGCAGTTCCATAACTTCATCCATGCAGTACCCCACTGAGGATGGCTCCTCTTGAGATACACCCACTATGTGGGGGGGTGAGGTATATACAGTATAGGGAACATATGCGGGCGCCCGGGGGCCCTGAATGAACTCACAGCGTCTTCATAACAAATTGTTTTTGATAATTACCCCAAAAAGCAGAATATAATCATTATGGCTAACAAATGACTTTGGTAGGACACACAGGCAGGAGTTGCCATCCGCGATGGCGCCCAGCGTACGCTCTGTGCTGGGACTCTGCCTGCATGTCATTTATTTCCTGCAGTATCTGCTTCCAGCACACTCATGCGTACCAGCCAACGGGCTCCTTCTGTTCCTTTATCAAGCACGCTGATATTCACTCACTGCCGTGCAAAGGGAGTAAACAAGCGCACACGTGCACGCGCTCGCTAATGCGCACAAAGACCACGGCAGGTAGAAAAAGTCAAAGGAGTGAAACGTGTGGAAATTGCAGTTCGAGCTCTTGGCTCCCCCATTTTAAAGCAGCAGCGACTCCCTGGAGCTTTGCTGATAGCCATCTGTCTGCCAGCAATGTTGACATTACTGAAGCACAACAGTAACCGATGGTGTTTTTATCATTACTATTATTATTTTTCCTGTTGTCACTAGGTAAAATAATAATAATGATTACTATTATTATTAATAGACTGAAATAACACCCCTACAGTCACCTTAGACTCATATTATTTTTTATTTACAGTACATTGCTCAACTCTAACGCACAGGCTACGGGATCAATGCACCACCGCTAGCATAGCAAGCTACCAAGCTAACTAGTTAGCTTCTCCCGATTTACATTGATTACAATTGTGGAAGTGGTAAAAATTCTACAGAAAATTTGCAGTTATGCCGACACAAAGGCTGCACGGTGATCGAGTGGTTAGCACGCAGAGCTCACAGCAAGGAGACCCGAGTTCAATTCCATCCTCAGCCATCTCTGTGTAGAGTTAGCATGTTCTCCCCGTGCATGCGTGGGTTTTCTCCGGGTACCGCCGACATTTCAAAAACATGCTAGGTTATTTAGCCACTCCAAATTGTCCATAGGTATGAATGTGAGTGTGAATGGTTGTTTGTCTATATGTGCCCTGTGATTGGCTGGCCACCAGTCCAGGGTGTACCCCGCCTCTCACCTGAAGACAGCTGGAATAGGCTCCAGCACCCCCGCGACCCTTGTGAGGAAAAAGCGGTATAAATGAATAATAATAATAATAATAATAATAATAATAGACTGAAATAACACCCCTACAGTCACATTACTCTCCTATTATTTTTTATTTACAGTACATTGCTCAACTCTAACGCACAGGCTACGGGATCAATGCACCACCGCTAGCATAGCAAGCTACGAAGCTAACTAGTTAGCTTCTCCCGATTTACATTCTCTCAATTTGAATTACAATTGTGGAAGTGGTAAAAATTCTACAGAAAATTTACAGTTATGTCGGAACACAGGCTGCACGGTGGTCGAGAGGTTAACGTGCAGGGCTCACAGCAAGGATAACCGAGTTCAATTCCATCCTCAGCCATCTCTGTGTAGACTTAGCATGTTCTCCCTGTGCATGCGTGGGTTTTCTCCGGGTACTGCCGACATTTCAAAAACATGCTAGGTTATTTAGCCACTCCAAATTGTCCATAGGTATGAATGTGAGTGTGAATGGTTGTTTGTCTATATGTGCCCTGTGATTGGCTGGCCACCAGTCCAGGGTGTACCCCGCCTCTCACCTGAAGACAGCTGGGATAGGCTCCAGCATCCCCCGCAACCCTTGTGAGGATAAGCGGAAGAAAATGAATGAATGAATAATAATAATAATAATAATAATAATAATAATAATAATAATAATAATAATAACACATTTTATTTATAGGCGCCTTTCAGGACACTCAAGGTCAAATCTGTCTGAATAAATAAGTTTTAAGCTGGGATTTGAAGGTGGTAACCGAGTCTGAAGTTTTTATGTGTTCTGGGAGGGCATTCCGGAAAGCTCTGAATCCCAGACTGGATTGCCGGAAAAACAGGCTTTCGTTGAAGGTAATGCAACAAACGTAAGGATCCACTGTACATTGTATGGCTACATCAGTGTCGCCTATCCTGTTCTTAACCCCGTCCCAAACACGAACACATTTGATGGTGAAGTCAATAGCTCCCTCTTAAGGTGACGGTTTCCCAGCACCCCCCCCCCTCCAGTACCCGGGGTGCCATCATTCAAGCCCACTTTTAAGAGATAAATTTCTGTAAAATCCTCTCACTTCTGCACCTCTGCCTCCACTTTCAGCCCTCAATCCATCACCGTCCCCCTGATCAATAATCAATCTGCAGGGGCCGAGGCCAGCGGCCCGGTGCCATCCGTCTCCATCGCCAAACACGGAGGTGAGAGGCGGGGAAGACACCGGAGTTGGGGGCGAGGGACAAAAGAGATGGGAGAGGAGGAGACAGAGTTCAATCCATCCCCAATCCGTGGTCAAGTCTGGTCTGCTCGTATGGATCATCATTTGGAGAGGTGTAATTGCTGGTCAAGGGTGCGGGGGGGTGCTGCATCAATAATGTTTCTACAGGACACTTCGGCCCGCCGCCCAACCCCCAGGAAATCCAATCCAACCATGGAAAAGTGGCTTTTTAGAACATTTTTAGATCCGATTTTGGGCCCCCAATAAGGATTTCTCACACTTCCTGGCCTAAAAAACGACTGGCAACCTAAAAAAAACACAAAAAAAATATTTAGCGCCAGCAGCTGATAATGGACTGTGTGGATAAGTGTCACATTCTGCCTATTTTGGGTCCTGCAGGGACCCCCTGGTGAGGGTGTGGGAGGTTTCCTGCACCTCATGGACCTGAAAAGTGTCATTGAAGCAAATGAATTCCCCAACAGGACCTGGAAAAATAAACCCCTGGGAGAAGTGTGGTTTTCTGACATTTTGGGGTAAGAAAGAAGGTGCTCATTTTAGATTCTGTGACCCACAACTCAACACAGAATGCACCTTTAAGGTCATTTTCCCACACAGGGCCATGTACGTTTGGATTTTTTATCTCCTTTAAAATAATATAAATAATTACATTTATTATGATAAATCATGATATTATAATATATTAAAATATAATTTATATAATATTTTATAATACCTATAATAATAATTAAATAATATATCATAATTTAAAATAATAATTAAATAATATAATTATGTATCTCCTTTAAAATAATATAAATAATTATATTTATTACAATAAATCATTATATTATAGTATATAAAATATACTTTATATATTCTAATATATTATAATACTTATAATAAAATTAAATAATATAATAATAATTAAAAATAATAATTGAATAGTATAATTATGTATTTAATTATATTTATTATAATATTAATTCTAACATTATTAAATAATAAATATTATAATATAATATAATATAATATATTATATTATAATATAATATAATGAATATATTATATTCATTATATTATAATATTATGTAATATTATAATATTATATAATAAATACAATATTTATTATTTCATATTTATTATGAAATAATAAATATTATAATATAATATATCATAATAATTATTATTACAATCAATAATAAACATAATATAATTTTAAAAGTTTTGCTTGGTTTGACTTCAAAGTTGAAAATATATTAAATAATTAATGTACTTAATAATGACTGAAATAAGTGTACAAAATAAAACTAAATAAAAATGTAAAGATGACTTTAAAGTATAAAAAAATAATAAAAATTCAAAAATAAAAATGACTAAAAAATACATAAATAAATATTTAAAGCGTAAAAAAATACTGACAAATAAAAACAAAAATGACAAGTAAAAATCTGCGACCCTCGCTTTTCACGAGGGTCACATTCACACTCACAGTAATAAATATTATAATAAATAATATATAATAATATAATAAATATTATAAAATAATATATTATAATAATAATTATTATGAATAATATAAACAATAAAAATAAAAAGTTTCATTTAAAAACTGCATTTTGTGTACAGGTGTGTTGTCACTGCCTAATATTTACATTTCTTTGATGATCTGAACGTGTGCCAAATCACAGAATAAGAAACCAGGAAGGGGGCCCAGCACTGTTTATAAAGAAAGAAATGCATTGCGTTGCATTGCAAGTAAGATCATGTGATTTGACTACGAAGCCACATTTGCTGCATAAAACATGTTGTGTATGTGTCTTTTTTTTTGCAGTAGAAAAGAAATGTCTAAAGTTTGCACATCGTTGACCCGTAGGTCCTACTGTATGGTAATATGCACCTTAATCACCCCCCCCCCCCCCTCCACCCCCCGCCTCGTCCCTCTCCATATAATATACATACACTTTACAATATGTGGTATGCAAATGAAGTCTTAACACACATTAAAATCATTCCGGCCTCCCCCGAAGCCCGGCGTTCCCAGTGTTCCTCATCAATGCTTTCTGCTGAAACATACCATTTGCAATATGCACTTAATGACTTGTTGAAGGCTGAGAATGAATCCCATTCTACACATAATTGTGTGAAGGCTTCCTGGGGGAGCTGGAGCGTGTGTGTGTGTGTGTGTGTGTTTGCAAGTGTGGGCGAGCGAGAGAGGGAGCGAGTGAGTGAGTGAAGGCTCTTTAATCTTCATTTGATGACTCTGGAAGAGAAGGGATGCTGGAAGCGCTGCGAGATGAGGAAAAATGGCAGAAGGAAAGATGAAGGAGGAGATGGTGGTGGCGTAAAAGAGTGAGAACAAGAGAAAACACACCGTGGGGGGGTGGGGGGGTGAAGCTGGGGGGGGGGGGGGGGGGGATATAGCATGGAGAGACCGGTGCACGGATGGGAGGGTGAGGTAACCGATGGCGACCGTATGTTGGTTCTGGTTACTCGTTACTTTCCCCAAAACTAACTCAATTAGCAACAGAATGACTAACTCGCTGACTTATTACCGTAATCCCTCCAATAGTAATATTGCACTTCCCAGCTTCACTCTATCATGGTTCTTAAAAAATGTATAAATTCATAAATCAGGCTGTTTCGTGGTTGAATATGTCTGATTATTACTATAATTATTACAATCATTATAATAATTATTATATTTTTATTTTTATTTTTATTTTTATTTTTATTTTTATTTTTATTTTTATTTTTATTTTTATTTTTATTTTTATTTTTATTTTTATTTTTATTTTTATTTTTATTAAAATATGCATATTTAAGCAAATTTTACACCACTTTTACCTAAATTAACTCATTTGCTACCCAAAAAGCATGGAGAGACCGGTGCACGGATGGGAGGGTGAGGTAACCGATGGCGACCGTATGTTGGTTCTGGTTACTCGTTACTTTCCCCAAAACTAACTCAATTAGCAACAGAATGACTAACTCGCTGACTTATTACCGTAATCCCTCCAATAGTAATATTGCACTTCCCAGCTTCACTCTATCATGGTTCTTAAAAAATGTATAAATTCATAAATCAGGCTGTTTCGTGGTTGAATATGTCTGATTATTACTATAATTATTACAATCATTATAATAATTATTATATTTTTATTTTTATTTTTATTTTTATTTTTATTTTTATTTTTATTTTTATTTTTATTTTTATTTTTATTTTTATTTTTATTTTTATTTTTATTTTTATTTTTATTTTTATTTTTATTTTTATTTTTATTTTTATTTTTATTAAAATATGCATATTTAAGCAAATTTTACACCACTTTTACCTAAATTAACTCATTTGCTACCCAAAACCTATTTATATGCTTTTATATGTTTTTTTCAACCCATGGCCTTGTGCGACTTATACTCCGGAGCGACTTAAGTATGTTTTTTTCGACCTAATTATGCATTTTTGGCCTTGTGAAACTTATACTCCGGAGCAACTTATGTATGTTTTTTTCTAACAAATTATGCATTTTTGGCCTTGTACGACTTATACACCGGAGCGACTTATGTATGTTTTTTTTCGACCTAATTATGCATTTTTGGCCTTGTGTGACTTATGTATGTTTTTTTTCTACCTAATTATGCATTTTTGGCCTTGTGCGACTTACACTCCGGAGCAACTTATATATGTTTTTTTCTACCTAATTATGCATTTTTGGCCTTGTGTGACTTATACTCCGGAGTGACTTATATATGTTTTTTTCGACCTAATTATGCATTTTTGGCCTTGTGTGACGTATGTATGTTTTTTTTCTACCTTGTGCGACTTATACTCTGGAGCAACTTATAGTCCAGAAAATACGGTAAATATGGCTAAATTTGTGTCAAAGTGAAAGTTGTGCTAGAAATGTACCTGTTTTTTCCAGTTTTTTGTTGGGAACGATATTTTACTGAAACCTACCTATGTTCTACTACTGATTACTACAGAAGAGAAAAAGCTAGAAACAAAGTGACCGAAACAACCAAGATGAGAGTCAAATCTTTCTTTAACCTCACTGAAGGTCCACAAGAAAACAGTAGTTACTGAGGAACTAATGAAGAACTAATGAAGAACTAATGAGAAGGTAATGACGAACTAATGACTAAGGTGCATCACTGTAGAGTAGTTACTGAGGATCTAATGATAAAACCTAATGAGGAAGTCATAAATAGAGTAGTTCATGAGGAACTAATAAGGAACCAGTGAGTGGTTAGGGTTAGCCAGGTTTGTTCCTCAATAACTACTGCAACGTTGCCTTGCTAGTGTTACCTTTTCTTTTTGGTATGTACTATGTTTTTATAGTCCTAGACCACAATCTTTTGGTGTGCCTTGAAAAATGAATGAAAATCCTAAAAATGGTGGCCAGTACTGAAAAGGATGTCTTTGGAAAAATGGCTGGGATTGAAAGAGTTAAGCATTTTAACACATAAAAATGACTCAATGGAGTAAAATATGTAGTATTCTACACTGGACGCTACGTCTCAGTGATCATACTGGAATGGTCGATGAGATACACAAGCAGCAGACTGTTTGAATGACCTCACGACAGGCACTAACACGGGCGACTGCAACTCTGAAACCCCCCATGTGACTTTTGTTCACACGCGAGTATGTACATATGCATATTTTGTGTTATTATACTACTGTATTGGGTAATAGGAGTATAAAGGTGACTATAGGGGTGTTATGTCATGTCTAAAGGGCTCTAAATTCATGGCCCTAGAAGCAGTTACCCGCAATAACCGAGGGATTTTTGCAGTGTTTCAAGCCTGATTAAGTGTCAGAGGCGGTGAGTACTGTCGCGCTCCCCGTGCAATTTAACTATTGAGTGAAGGTCAAATCACTGACTCGAAATTCACGGCCCTAGAAGCAGTTACCCGCGATAAACAAGGGATTTTTGCAGTGCTTCAAGCCTGATTAAGTGTCAAAGGTGGGGAGTACTGTCGTACTCCCCATGCAATTTAACTATTGAGTGAAGGTTTCTAATCACTGACTCGAAGTTCACGGCCCTAGAAGCAGTTACCTGCGTTAAACGAGGGATGTTTGTAGTGCTTCAAGCCTGATTCAGTGTCAGAGGTGGAGAGTACTGTCGCACTCCCCATGCAATTTAACTATTGAGTGAAGGTTTCTAATCACTGTGACTCCAGTCATGATAAATATGTCGTTATAAGCTGACAGAAAGTTGGTTGATGAGCGAGTAGAAACTTCTAGAAGTCGCAGGGTGGTTGGACAGCACACGAGACGTTGTGGAACAGTTTTGGGAAGGCCCTCCCTTGTCGCCAGAACCATAAACAGCACGCTTGGAGCGGTTTGGCACGGAAGAAGCGCATCAAACAACCCTCAGACCCCCCCCTCTCCGACACGCTCCAACATCTTGTACAAAGTCGTCCCCGAAGAGTGGAGGCATTCCAACTGTGAGTGTTGCACACTGTCACATTGCTGCACACTGACTGACACTGGAGGAGATGAAAATGTGCTCACGCTGTGTCGGCACAGCTTGACGTCCATTATTCCATAAGACTCATTTGAAGCCGGGAGCACACACGTGCACGCACCGCCGGCCGTACACAACACCGGGCAATATTTGCCGTCACGGTGTGAAATAAAGCAGTGGAAAGTAGGATTGCACTCGTCTTTCAGTCGTCCTCCACTGATGTTCTCGAAACTAAAAACCCACTTGGGTGACTTTTCCTACGCCGGATGATTCATGTCGGCGACTAAAACGCGTATTTAACATATGATGGCGGGGATGTGTGAGCAGCTGACAGCAAGGGGGCGATGATAGGTGGCGGTTAAATGGGGGTGGGGGTGGGGGGGTGAGTGGGTGAAGGGCGCTCCAGAACCAGAATGATGAAGGGACCCTTCGAAGGACAGATGGGAATGAGATTGGCCAATCAATACCATCCAAGGGTGTTTTGTTATTAACGCATACAGAGAGGAGACCCCATTTAACACTCATACACACACACACACTCATATACACACACACATTCACACGCACCATTACTCAGAAGGACACTAAAGTGGCTTGAATTAATGTCCTGGTGACCTTTATACCAGGTATGACTTGACTACACCTAACCTTACCCTAACCTTTGCTCTTCCCCCTCATGGCTTTATTTACTGGGGTCCTGTAGGTCCTGTATATGCTATATGCTGTATGTTAATTGCTATATGCTATATGCAATATGTTATATGCTATATGTTATGCTATATGCTATATGCTACACGTTATATGTTATATGCTGTGTTATATGTTATATGCTATATGTTATATGCTATACGTTATGCTATACGTTATATGCGATGTTATTTGCTATATGTTATATGCTATATATTATTTTCTATGTTATATGTTATATGCAATATGTTATTTGCTATTTGCTATATGCTATATGCGATATGGTATGTTATATGCTATATGTTGTATGCTATATGCGATATGTTATATGCTAGATGCGATATGTTATATGCTATATGTTGTGTTATATGTTATATGCTATATGTTATATGCTATATGTTATATGCTATATGCTATGTTATATGTTATATGCTATATGCTATATGATATATGCCATATGCTATATGCTATATGCTATATGTTATGTGTACAGTGGAACCTCAGTTTTCAGTATTTCGTATAGGAAACTCATAACTAAATCCCATTAATCTAAATAAAAACCCCAAAATATTAACAGAAAAATACATTTAAGATAATAATTATAGTCTTGCATGCAAGAAAAAAAAACAATACTATATAATATACCATATTTTCTGGACTATAAGTCACTCCAGAGTATAAGTCACACAAGGCCAAAAATGCATAATTAGGTCGAAAAAAACATACATAAGTCGCACTGGAGTATAAGTGGCATTTTTTGCGGGTAATTTATTTTATAAACTACTTGACCAAAACAGACATTACGTCCTCTTGGAAGGCAAGTTCTAACAATAAAAGAATAGAGAACGGGCTGAATAGGTGTAAGATATGCTAACACAATGCTTATTCAGCTACACAAAAAATCAACATGAACACAAAAGGTGTCCAGTGTTTATGGAACATAAACACTTTTTTCATTTATAAGTCGCTCTGGAGTATAAGTCGCAGGAACAGCCAAACTATGAAAAAAAGTGCGACTTATAGTCCGGTAATATAAAAATACGGTAATCAGAGCTGTCAAATCATAACAATTTAAAATCATATTAATCACTCACCGCACCTCCAATTTGAAATACGGTGGTCCCTCGCGGTGGTCCCTTGGGTGAGCTGCTTGCTAACCGCCAATGCTGTAAACAATGGAAGAATGAGTTTTAACACAGAAACAAAAACGCTACAGTCCAGTGGTTCTATTTACTGTGTTTGTCTGTACTGTACAGATGGAACTGCAAACTGAAACCAGGGAAATGCACTGTGTTAAAGTAATATCATGTAAGGTAATATATTTTGAGTAATAACAGACCATAGTCAACCACAACTATTTTTAATATTATATTTGTATGCCTACTCATTATTTTGTGTATATATCGAGCTTGACGTTGGGGTTGTTTTTGTTCCTTTTGTTAATTAATTTTTTTTTTTATAATAGGAATAGGAAATAACCGTCCCCAGACCACGGTCGGATGAAATGTGACGAGCATTAGTCGACATTTTCACTTCTGTGGGTTACGATGAATTCTAGCGTGTTTTCGAGCAATAAGCATGCACGAGCGGAGTTGAGGAAGTAAATGAATTCATCTGTTAATTAGAGTTGATGGTCTTTCCAACACCTGAAGCGTTATTATTCACACAAGTGGCTCTGTCGGGGAGCCAAGAAAGCTGTAAAATCACGGCCGTGACCGTGGACTTTGTTCATTTATATTCATCCCCTTCCTCTTCTCTGTGGGTTTAAGTGAGACGCAAAAGCCGAGACTCTAAATTCAGTCCAGAGTAAGCGCCATTGTTTTCTTTTGAGCTGTTATCTATTTGTTATTCTGACCGTAAACCAAATTGTGGCTGTGAAAATGAAAATGGGTTTTATGTATGGAGTAATAATCCAAATGGATTTCTCTCGCTCTGCCTGCATCGCTCTGGCAGCAGCCTGTGGCTATTTATCTGGCCCGGTCTAATTATTCATCAGTGGACGGAGAAACCAGCAAAGCCTCTTCTGGCGCATTCGTCGCCGTTGCGGTTGCTCTGTCCCGACACCGTGTCCATATCGGACAGTGCGGGGGTGTCCGAAGGGCGGTCTCAGGGCCATTTATGGTCTGTAGCTGTTCTTTTGTTGTCCCGCAGCGTATACAAAAAATTTACTTTTTAATACAAAAGGAAAAAATCAGCTTTTAGGGGCAAAATTATGTAATCTAACGAGTAAAATGCATATTTTTACAAGAATAGTTTGGCCATATTATGAGGAAAAATAATTGTAACGTTATGTTTTAAGTGGTAATATTGGGAAAAGATTTTTGGAAAATTAGTTTACAGAAAATATTTATACATTTTTTTAATACCTTTAATGAAGTCAAAATATCATGGGAATAAAATCATAATTACCAGAGGAAAATCCATAAGAAAAAAAGTTTAAATTGTTGGAAAATTAAAAAAAAAAAAGCTGCAAATTTCAGAGAATAAAAGTCAAAAAAAGTTTCAATTTTAGGAGAATAATTCTGGAAATCTTTTTTTTTTCAGCTGAATGTTACCACATACAAACAAGATAAGTTAAAGCTGCAACTTTTGGAAAATTTGAATTTTTAATATACGGCAATTAAGTCATAACGTTAAAAAACATTTTACATGAATCAAATTAGTTATTTTGGATATATTTTTTGGTTGCAAAAATTATTACATCTACATTTTTTATTCATTATTCTAAAGTCAAAATATTATGGAAATAAATTCATAATTACAAGAAGAAAATTCACAAGAAAAAAAGTTGAAATTGTTGGAAAATTAGAAAAAAAAGAAATAGAAAAATAGCTGCAAATTTCAGAGAATCAAGTAAAAAAAAAAAAGTCGAATTTTTAGGAGAATAAATCTGGAAATCTGTTTTTTTTTCAGCTGAATGTTACCACATTAAAAAAATTAACGTTGTAACTTTTGGAAAATTTGAATTTTTAATATACGGCAATAAAGTCATAACGTTATGAGAAGAAAATTTACAATACAATAAGAAAGTTGAAATGGTTGGAAAATAGAAGAAAAGAAAACATTTTACATGAATCAAATTAGTAACTTTTGATGTATTTTTGGGGTTGCAAAAATTATTACATATAAATTTTTAGTTATACTAAAGTTTTTTATTAGTTATACTAAAGTCAAAATATTATGGAAATAAATTCATAATTACAAGAAGAAAATTCAAAAGAAGAAATTGGAAGTAGTTGGAAAATTTTGACTAAAAAGTCAAAGTGACAGGGGGTACTGTCATACTCAAAAAGAATGACAGGGGGTACTGTCATACTCAACAAGCACCATCAAATATTTTAATAGTTAGGGCATAAAAAACCTGTTTCAGACCTTCTGAATACAGGTTTTAAGAGCCCCATAGACATTAAATAATATGAATAAACTCAAAATATTAGGAGAAAAAATTCAGTCAGTAACAAAAGTTACAAAATATGTAATATTATGAAAAACAAACAAAACAAAAAAATAAATAAAGTAGTAAATATTTTTGGGTGGCAGAAAACATATATAAATTTCATATAAGTTATAATTAAGTCAAAATATTATAGGAATAAAATTATCGTTACAAGAAGAAAATTCACATGCAAAAAGTTGAATTAGTTGAAAAATATAAATAAACCAACAGCACAAATGGATAATAAAGAATAAAGTCAGTAATATTATACAAGAATAAATGTAATATATGCCATGTTATTTTACAATAATGAAGTCAAAATATGAAGAGAACCTTAACCCTAACTGTAGTATTATGAAACAAACAAAACAAATTAAACTTATCATTTTTGGAGAATTGGAATGAAGTCGTAATGTTAGAAGACAATTTTCAAACATTATTGAAAATGAAAGAGGTAGGGGGGAAAATAGCAAAAACCAAAGTTAATGCTAATTACATTTTTTCACCTTCATCACAAAGTTTTACCTTAATCCTAATGATCGAATATCTAATAAACAATCTACAATTAATAACACTGATATTATAATATATTGTATAATAAAACTAACATAATACTCTACATAATAAACAAACAATCTAATAAGTCTAATAATAATACTATCCAAGTGTAAGTACCTTTATTTGTTTACTGGGGAGGGAAAAGGGTGACAAATGGCAGTCTATGAGTAAGTAATAGAGAAATAGTAGTTTCTGTAGGAAGCAGGACTAATCACTGCACCAATGTGGGAGTCGCCTTGGCCGACATGGACGTCATTTGTGAGACAACACTGACACCTATCGGTGTACACGCGCAACTACAGCAACATTGAAGTAACGTGTTGGTGATTGGCAGTTAAAGGAAACGCGCGGTCATTTGCTTGAATCCTGACATAATAAACACGGTTCTTTTATAAATATGTATATAGATTTGTTTAGAAATGTATTATTTCGTGTACAGTGTTTACCTTTCTTTCACAATGACCATTAAAACTGTGGAAAGCTGCGTGAATTCGGTACTCGATTCACCCGTCACACAGCACATGCGCAGAAACTCGCACGTGTGCCTCAATTGTACCCGGAACCAGTACAACACACGTGACTGTCAACACAAAGCGGAAGTACTGCGGGTTTTCTTTCCAGCCAGTTTCTCCAGCAAGTGATTTAATTGACCAAAGGAGGATTAATCATTAAAATTACCTGCTTTAGTGACCGGCTGGTCACGTCACATTTTAACTTTTTGGTTTTAGTTAGCAATAGCAGCAGTAAGTGAAGGAGTTAGCAAAGACAAGTAATTTTTGAACAGTTCGTTCATGACTCACACATCTGTACAATAAAGACCAAACTACAATGGAGTATTAGACCACATGGGGGGGGGGCATTAGAAAGTAACATAAAGTTGCCTGTTTTTCTACTACATTTACCACTTTACTGTGGTAAAGTGGTATTTGGTATTACTGTGGTATTTGTAATTTACAACAATATTATTATTGAAAATGTGCAACTTTTGTTCATGTAAATGTCCCAACTTTTTTCTCCTCAACTCACAACTTTATTCTCATAAACGTACAACTATGTTCTCATAGACAAATAGCTAAGATGACGCTAATCATGGAATTGTTCACCTGCATCACAAAGATGAGATGCAATAATGGTTTAATTTGATTTGAACATGCATCAGATTCCAATTGAGTGCATCCCATAATCAGTTCCCAGTTCCACATGTCCAAAAGGAGTAGGAAGAAGCAAAGCTTATTAAATCCTACCCCTCCATCTGGTACTTTTACAATCAGTAACTGTTACATTTGTTCACTTCCTGCTTTCGTAATATAATTTAAGTTTTTGTTTTTAATTTTATTTAATTAATTTTTTTAATTAAAAATCTGTTTTGAATTTTTTAAATTTATATATTTTTTAATTATTATTTATTTTTAATTATTGTTTTTTTATTTTTTATACCCGCAGAAAATGCCACTTATACTCCAGTGCGACTTATGTATGTTTTTTTCTACCTAATTATGCATTTCTAGCCTTGTGCGACTTATACTCCGGAGCGACTTATAGTCCAGAAAATACGGTAAATTACCTGCAAAAAATGTGATTTATATTTATTTTTTATACCCGCAAAAAATGCCACTTATACTCCAGTGTGACTTATGTGTGTTTTTTTACCTAATTATGCATTTTTGGCCTTGTGCGACTTATACTCTGGAGCGACTTATGTATGTTTTTTTCTACCTAATTATGCATTTTTGGCCTTGTGCGACTTATACTCCGGAGCGACTTATGTATGTTTTTTCTACCTAATTATGCATTTTTGGCTTTGTGCGACTTATACTCTGGAGCGACTTATGTATGTTTTTTTCTACCAAATTAAGCATTTTTGGCCTTGTCCGACTTATACTCCTGAGCGACTTATGTATGTTTTTTTCTACCTAATTATGCATTTTTGGCCTTGTGCGACTTATACTCCGGAGCGACTTATGTATGTTTTTTTCTACCAAATTATGCATTTTTGGCCTTGTGCGACTTATACTCCGGAGCGACTTATGTATGTTTTTTTTCTACCTAATTATGCATTTTTGGCCTTGTGCGACTTATACTCCGGAGCGACTTATGTATGTTTTTTTTCTACCTAATTATGCATTTTTGGCCTTGTGCGACTTATACTCCGGAGCGACTTATGTATGGTTTTTTTTTCTAATTTTGCATTTTTGCACTTGTGTGACAGAAAATATGGTATTTATGATGTATAAATAAGGAGTTAGTATGTTCTCTGTAGGCGGCATTATGAATTATCCTTACTGACCTTTTTTTGCAGTACATTTAGCCAGTGAAATCTGACTTCTGACTTCTACTTACAAAATATATACCTGTCAAAGTTGTTTAAAAAGTTTGTACAGGTATTAGACGTTACTTTCTCTTGAGTTTTAGGTTGTTTTGAAAGTTCATAGACCAGAATGACGCAAGACCAGAAGCTATTTAACATCAAACCCTTTAATTCCCAGGTTATCCCACGCACCGGGTACCTGCAGGGGTCGGTGCGTCCACCCAGACTTCCTGTCAAGGTCCGACTGAAAACACCCACTGACTGTCACCTGTATTCCCTTTGACCACACCTCATTTCTATTATCTTCCACGGAGCACTCGGATTTCTAATCCCCACCCAAGATTGTAGCAATAGCGTTTGGATACGTGCGGAGGGAACTATTGTGTACTGGCTTTGTCCCAGGAACCAGCTGGAGATACAAGCCTGGGTTTTCTTTGAGTACCATCTCACGTAAGGTCAGACAAAGCAGGCTTCAAAAACAACCCCAAAGGTAGGCTTTATAAGTCTTTTTATGTGTTTTTTTTAGTGGAAATTATTATTATTATTATGCTAATGTGCTAATGATTATTATTTCTCATACCAGATTAAAATGGGTTGCTTCACCTTTGTCAAAATGATGATGGTCTTCTTCAACTTGCTTATCCTGGTGAGGAATTCTCTCAATCGCCTCTTTTGTTGTCAACAAATGACTTTTGGGCAGAAACGCTCCACACCAAGGCTATCCAAAGTGTGGCCCAGGGGCCATTTGTGGCCTGTGACACATTCTCACAGTATCATTAACAAGAAAACCTAAAAAAAAAAAAAAAAAAAACAGTAACATTAAAAAATTAGCAGTCAAAATATTAAGAAATAATGTTGCAATATTATGAGGATTTTAGTATTATGAAGTTGAAAATTATTGGAGTATTAGAGTCATCAAACAAAATTTATTTTTAAAAAACAGCATAAAAGGAAAAAAATCTGTAATTTTATAAAAATATGAAGAGGAAAAAGTTGTAACTTGGTGGCAATATTGTGAGGATTTTAGTATTATGAAGTTGAAATATTAGAAAAAACAGAAATTTTTGTGATATAATGAATAACAAAACAAAATAAATACATTTGGGGAAAATTGGTTAAGGGCAAAAGTTGTAAAATTATTGTAATAAAGTTATAAAACAAAATGTATTTTTAGAGTCAAACAAAATTTATTTTAAAAAAACAGCAGAAAAGGAAAAAAATCTGTAATTTTACAAAAATATGAAGAGGAAAATGTTGTAATTTGGTGGCAATATTGTGAGGATTTTAGTATTATGAAGTTGAAATATTAGAAAAAACAGAAAGTTTTGTGATATAATGAGAAACGAAACAAAATAAATAAATTTGGGGAAAATTGGTTCAGGGAAAAAGTTATAAAATTATTGGAGTATTAGAGTCATAAAACAAAATTTATTTTTAAAAAACAGCAGAAAAGGGGAAAAAAATCTATAATTTTACAAAAAAAATATGAAGAGGAAAAAGTTGTTTTGGTGGTCCTTACATAATTTTAGTAGCGTAAATTTGAAATGTTAAATAAAACAGACATTCATTTTCCCAAGTTGTAATATGATAAAAACAAAACAAAAAATAAAAATGGAAGAAAACTGCTGTAATTTTCTGAGAAAAAAGTCAAAAATATTAGGAGAAACAAAACAAAATAAATACATTTGGGGGGAAATTGGTTGGGGAAAAAAGTTATAAAATTATTGGAATAAAGTCATAAAACAAAATTTATTAAAAAACAAAAAAAACAGCAGAAAAGGGAAAAAAGGCATAAATTTGAAATGTTAAAGAAAATATGATGAGAAACCAAACAAAATAAAGTACAATTTGGGGAGAAAATAGGTAGGGAAAATTTTTGTAATATTATAGGAAAAAGGTCTAGATATTATGGGAGTGAAAAAAAAATAAACGTAAAAAATGGAAGAAAACTGCTGCAATTTTCTGAGTTCAAAGTTTCAAAGTTTGGACCCGTGGGGACAACCGCTGGAGGGGCACATTATCAGCGAGGCTCCGCCCCTGGCGTGCTGTCCTCAGTTGCCCTGATATTTTTATTGAATGAAAGCGGGTGTCCATTTCATAAAAACGTGGAAAGGAGGTCAGGTTGTATCGCTGAGCCTGTTGACTCATAAAAGGAAGCCCGGGGGCCTCCTTGGGAACGCGGCCCTGGGAGGGGTATTCATGACATGCTGGGGTATAAATTTATGGGTGGGTTGGTAATGTAAGATGGCATTTCTAAAACCTTTGACACTTCTGGGCAAAAGCGCTTTTGTCCTCAGCTGCTTGTTGTCCGTGTCCCGCAGCTAAGTGGCCTGACCTTGCTGGCGATGGGAATCTGGGCCAGCGTGGACGCCACTTCCTTCGTACAGCTTCTGGGACCTTTCGCCAGCAAAGGCATGCAGCACGTCACCGTTGCCTGCTTCTGCCTCGCCATCGGGTCTGCCCTGGTCCTGCTGGGACTCCTGGGCTGCTGCGGAGCCCACAAGGAGAGCAAATGTCTGCTGCTCACAGTAGGTGGACCCAGACGAACGGATGAGCCGCCAAAGGATGGAAAGAGTCTGGTGGAGACCAGGGGCGTCACTAGGTTCTGAGGACAATCATTATTATATTATTCATTAGCCTATTATTATTACTATCATCATTATTCTTCTTCTTCTGATTATTACGACTACTAGTAGGCTAGTATTAGCCTGCTTATTATTAGCAAGCCAATAAGCTTGAGATTTTTTTAAAATAAAAAATAAATAAATAAATAAATAAATAGAAAATATCAAATTATTTAGGGGGACTCAACAAGCCCCTGAAGTACCCCTAAAATATTTTAGGGGGTTGAAGACCCCCTAAAAAAAGGAAAAAATTCTAAAATTATTGATTATTATTACTACTACTACTAGTAGTATTAGCCTGCTTATTGGCTTGCTTATTAGCCTGCTTTTGCCCTATTATATGAAATTTGTCAGATATTTAAAAAAAAAAAAAATCAATAAAAAAATAAAAATAAATAGAAAATTAGGGGGACTTAAGAAGCCCCCCTAATTTTTTTTAGGGGGATGAAGACCCCCTAAAAAATTTTTAGGGAGATGAAGACCCCCTAAAAAATTTTTAGGGGGTTGAAACCCCCTAAAAAAAATTTAAATTATTCTTTTTCTGATTATTACTACTACTAGTAGTAGTAGTAGTAGTAGGCTAGTATTAGCCTGCTTATTGGTTTGCTTATTAGCCTGCTTTTGCCCTATTATATCAAATTTGTCTGAGATTTTTTTTGTTAAAAAAAAAAAATTTGATTAAAAAAATAAATAGAAAATATCAAATTATTTAGGGAGATTTAAGTAAGAAGCCCCCCTAAAAAAATTTTACGGGGCTGAAGACCCCCTAAAAAAATTTTAGGGGGTTGAAAACCCCCTAAAATTTTCTAAAATTATTCTTCTTCTGATTATTACTACTACTACTAGTAGTAGTAGTAGTAGGCTAGTATTAGCCTGCTTATTGGCTTGCTTATTAGCCTGCTTTTGCCCTATTATATGAAATTTGTCAGAACTTTTTTTTGTAAAAAAAAAAAAAAATCCATAAAAAAAAATAGAAAATATCAAATTATTTAGGGGAACTTAAGAAGCCCCTCTAAAAAATTTTTAGGGGGCTGAAGTCGAAGACCCAAATAGGCCTAATGACGCCACGGGTGTAAACATTCATGATGGATAGTAAAAGCCATAATGGACGCCACCATGTTTTTGTGTGCTAGAAATTTCTTGTGACGTTATTCCACAAGCACAGACCTCAACCTCTGTCTTCTCTCCTTTCCCGCAGTTCTTCTCCATCGTCCTCATTATTTTCATTGCTGAAGTGGCAGCTGCCGTTGTAGCGCTGACCTACTCGTCGTTTGTAAGTTGGCTAACTTTTTCTTAACTGTTGCGGCAGAAAATCAACTTCTAGAAAGTGAAAGCTAAGCCTATGTGCACATCTATTGCTTGTTTGTCTTAAGGCTTTCGCAGCTCTGATTGTGCTAGGTGAGTGTCTGTGTGTCTCGACGGCCGCCATGACAGGCTATTAGACTGACAATGAATTTTTTTTCTGACATTAGCATTTTTGCTATTGTGACAAATAAACAAATTAATTGGAGGACCAGAGGAAGCCCAAGTACTGTACTAGGAACGGGACTAATATTGAAGATGACATCATATGGACGACAAGGAAATGACCGACAACAGTCTACGATCATAAAGATTATGCCAAATTAAGAAAGACCTTTCATCCGATATCAACTACAAACTACGGCATGATTACTGAGTACTCCGAGTACTGGGTAATCCACTCAATTTGATGGTCCGATTATTTGGTTTTTCCACAGGCTGAGGGGATCCTCCGAGCGTGGGCTACTCCTGCTTTACAGAAGGATTACGGTACCGATCCTGCGGTCACCAACATCTGGAACACCACCATGACGGAGGTGAACACAGCCTTCTTGTTTGCATCTGATAATATTCTCAATAATCCAAGTCACCGTAATCCCACAGCGCTGAACGGATTAGAACTGGACTTGACTGTTCAGCCAGTGTTGTCCTATCTAGTCTTTGAGCATGAACCGATGAAGCCAGATCAGATGGAATGTCTTGGAAAGCTGAGGTCGCAACCGGTCGTACGGAGTTCTAGGTTCTCTGTCATGTCAACCAAACTCTACGGGTTCTAAAGTTTCGTGAAAACCACATACTGTACGTAACAAGCGCAGTCAACTCACGTTCCGAGTAAGTCGGTCGTGCATCAATTAATCCAAATAATCCGACAGATCAGATGGAATGTCTTGGAAAGCTGAGGTCACAACCGGTCGTACGGAGTCCTAGGTTCTCTGTCATGTCAACCAAACTCTACGGGTACTAAGGTTTCGTGAAAACCACATACTGTACGTAACAAGCGCAGTCAACTCACATTCCGAGTAAGTCGGTCGTGCATCAATTAATCCAAATAATCCGACAGATCAGATGGAATGTATTGGGAAGCTGAGGTCGCAACCGATCGTACTGAGTCCTTGGTTCTCTGTCACGTCAACCAAACTCTACGGGTATTAAGGTTTCGTGAAAACCGCATACTGTAGGTAACGAGCGGAGTCAACTCACGTTCCGAGTAAGTCAGTCTTGCATCAATTAATCCAAATAATCCGACATCCGCTTGCGACTTCGGCTTCAGACAACCCGAAGAGTGGACCTCAAGGCAGCACAGTGTCTTAGTGGTTCACGATAATAACAATCTTCTTCATTTCCCAGATGAAGTGCTGTGGTTTCAGCAACTACACAGACTTTGTGGGATCCAACTTTGAGAAGGAGAACGGAGGATTACCGCAGAGCTGCTGCCTGGCTAACATTGCCGCCTGCAGTCCGGAGGCAGCAGGCCAAAGCGCTGTTCAGGTGACCATGCCGTCTCATGCATGAAGACCCGGGATAACGTTCAGGGTGTCTAACCTATTTCTACCGAGGGCCACATAGTGAAAAATGAAAGAATTCAAGGGTAACTTTGTTCGATATATTTCAAGAAAAATCATCAGCGGGTGAAAAAAAGTGTATTATTAGTATGAACTCTTTTTATTCCAATTTTTTGGTTAATTTTCCAAATATTTCAACTTTTTTCTTTAAAAAATGTTGTCCAATTTCTTCTTCTATTATTCAGATGTTATCCCCATATTATACCTTTTTCTACTACTTTATGCTCCTAAACTTTTTTATCATATTATATTATTCTTGTAATTACAACTTTTTGTACTAATATTTTGAATTTATTCTTGTAAAATTACTGCTAATTACCATATTTTCTGGACTATAAGTCGCTCCGGAGTATAAGTCGCATAAGACCAAAAATGCATAATTTTTTGCGAGTAATTAATTTTCCAAAGTACTTGACCAAAACAGTGTTTGTGCTACTTTTTGTAATTTTTTATAAATATGATAATTTTTTTTCCTATAGTATTATGACTTTATTCTGATATTATGACTATTTTCATAATTTTATAACTTTTTTCTAACCAAAAATTCCCCTAAAAGAAGTCATTATTTGATTTGTTTGTTTCTCATATTACGATTAAAAAAAATAATACATATTTTTGTCTTTAATATATCAACATTTATGGTATTTTTTGTCTTAATAAAGTCGAACCTTGGTTAGCATCCGCCCCAGTTAGCGTGTTTTTTTTTGGTAACCTCAAAATTGTGTGCTACAATTTTGGTTCTGTTTTTTTATGCATTCCGGAATTCCATAGTCCGGACTACAAGTCACTCCGGAGTATAAGTCGCACAAGGCCAAAAATGCATAATTAGGTAGAAAAAAACATACTGGAGAATAAGTGGCATTTTTTTCGGGTAATTAATTTTCCAAACTACTTGACCAAAACAGACATTACGTCCTCTTGGAAGGCAAGTTCTAACAATAAAAGAAAAAAGAACAGGCTGAATAGGTGTAAGATATGCTAACACAATGCTTATTCAGCTACACAAAAAATAAACATGAACACAAAAGGTGTCCAGTGTTTACGGAACATAAACACTTTTTTCATTTATAAGTCGCTCTGGAGTATAAGTCGCAGGAACAGCCAACCTAGGAAAAAAAGTGCCACTTATAGTCCAGAAAATACAGTATTTTTTTTTTTTATTTAGTGAGATTTCCTGTTAAATTCCATCTATTTTAATCAAAGTACAAAATCCAGTACATGTACTTTATTATTATTTGTCATCTCTTTCTCTCAGGGCTGTTTTGAACAAATCCTGGCGTCTCTTAAAAAGCATGCAAACATTGTGGGAGGCATTGCGGCAGGCATTGGTGTCCTAGAGGTAAGCATGCGTGAGATTAGGGAATATTTTTGGAAAACTGGGAACCATGAGCTTGTCATGGTTTTGGCTCTCACACCTTTTGATCGATTTTATTTATGTAAAAAAAAATATTTATTTTTTTTGTCCCCAGATTTCGGCCATGGTCGTGTCGATATATTTGTACTGTCACCTGGACAAGAGAGCCAGCTGAGATGGTAACATAATAAACATCATCACTACGAATTTATTCAATACATATATACAGTACACTGGGGGGATAAGTATTTGATCCCCTGTTGATTTAATTCTTATTATTCTCTTGCTAATTTTTACAGTAGGCTTAGAGTGATGATAGAATATCGACCAAAAAAATCTGTGTTAAAGTACACCTACAATTACTACATTGTCATTTAGCAACGTCATGTCTTATTGTCTATGACTTAGCACTACTCAACTTCAGGTACATGTCCACCATGTTTTTTTTAGAACTGGGCTGACCACTCCCACATGATTGTGTTCTATGCAGTACATCTTTTCTATTTACTGTCTTCAGATTATACAAATAAAATGATTCTAGGATAATACTACACTTGCGTTGAATTACCATTTCATTGTGTCGGTATTGAAATCCTTTACCACTAGTACTATATGACTTTTAGACTGGTCTGATCATGGATCCCTGTCGGACACCATCACAAAGTAGCATGGTAACTGTACATGAACAGTACTGGTTCAAGGACGGATCCCTGTGGGACACCATGGCTAACTCACAAGTTCAGAGTCTTCACATGAAGAATGATTTGTTTCTTTTTTGACAACATTTTTTTTCGGACTAGAATTTATGTAAGTGGAGTTTTGCAATCAATTGTTGGAATCAAAGTAAGCCAAAAAAAATTATATGCAGTTTAAATGTGTTTTTTATTTTTTTTCCAGAAATTAATTTGATAAAAATTCAGTGTTAACAATTCTTCATTCCAGGAAGTTTGTTTTAACACATTCAAATATTTTTACTGCTGGTAGGAGCAAATGTAAATACTGAAAAGTACCGGTCTGAGCATGGATCCCTGTGGGACACCAAACTAGCATGTAACTGTACATGAATAGCACTGGTTCAAGGGTGGATCCCTGTGGGACACCATGGCTAACTCACAAGTTCAGAGTCTTCACATGAAGAATGATTTGTTTCTTTTTTGCCAACATTTTTTTTCGGGACTAGAATTTATGTAACTGGAGTTTTGCAATTAATTGTTAGAATCAAAGTATGCCATAATTATATGCGGTTTAAATGTGTTAAAATGTTTTTTTTTACATTGTTTCCAAAAATTAATTTGATAAAAATCCTGTGTTAAAAATTCTTTATTCCTGGAAGTTTGTTTTAACACATTCAAATAATTTTACTGCTAGTACTTCGTGACTTTTAGACTGAAAAAATAAAGAGCAAATGTAAATACTGAAAAGTACTGGTCTGAGCATGGATCCCTGTGGGACGCCATCACTAACTTTCCCAAAGTATCATTTAAATAAAGACTGAAGAGTACTGGTTCAAGGGTGGAATCCCTGTGGGACACCATTGCTAATTCACAAGCACAGAGTCTTCACATGAAGATTAATTTGTTTCTTTATTACCAACATTTTTTAGACTGGATTTATGTAATTGGATTTTTTCAATTCAATTGTGTGAACAGATTTATTTTTTTTTTGTACATCAAAAAATTCATATGCTGGTTTGCTAAAATACGGTGTTTTTAAAATCAGTTACCAAAAATTAATTTTATAAAATTTGGTGTGAAAAAAAATATATTAGTTTTCATGGACGTGTATGTGTGTTTTGCAGCAATGATTCTTTTAAAAGCCAAATAATAATAAAAAAACATTTTAAACCCGTCTTTGAAGGAACTGAATTTCAACACACATAATTTCTTACAGTGAAAATTGGGTAAAAAATAATAAAGAATTTTTTTTAAATTACCTTCAGACTTCATTAGG
Source organism: Doryrhamphus excisus (assembly GCF_030265055.1). NCBI lineage: Eukaryota > Metazoa > Chordata > Actinopteri > Syngnathiformes > Syngnathidae > Doryrhamphus > Doryrhamphus excisus. Next base: position 19,259,662 of record NC_080470.1, read on the forward strand.
ATATTTACAAACTGTAATGACTTTAACAAATTAATTTTAAGTCGTATTAAGGCCAAGCTTTGTCATTTTGGGTTAAACATGAGTGGAATTAATACAGTATATCCTCATCAATTTTTATCAACGTATTTTTAACTTTCTATTTGGGTTTCCGGGCCACGTTACTGTGACTGAGATGCTAATTGAAGGTGTTTAAAAGCTAAAACAAACACATAGTCTCACAAAGTAACATACTTATACGCGCACCCACACAAAAAAGGACTAACGTGACAACTGACAGTTAAGGTGGAAACATCGGGTATGCATATGACAGCTTGCTTTGCAACAAAGAACAGAATGTTCCAGATTCCTTGATGCCGCTGCAAACAAACGAAAGCAGAAACATCATGAAAGAAGCGGTTCAAGCAAGGTCAATGGCGAAAGCTGATTGGTCCAGGACTCAAGCCTCTTACACAATCTTGAGTGTATAAAAGGCCGGGCAGGGAAAGTAATACGACCTGTAATAAGACCCACTTACTTGTAGTCATACAGGGACTTCAGATAAGCCTGGATGTCTGTATTAGATATTGTTGTCAGAAATAAACAATCTGGTTCTCATTCTATGATTTGGTTCTATAAGATTCCCTTATCCACTATTTCGAAACCCACTTAGAGTCCTCAGAAGGAGGATTTCTACATAATCCTGAATTTTATTCATGAAAGTAGTTTTGGAAAGTTTCCCGGAAGCATTGCAGGTTATGAAAGGGAAGCCTCGGTTCAAGCAAGGCCAGTGGCAAAAGCTGATTGGTCCAGGACTCAAGCCTCTTACACAATCTTGAGTGTATAAAAGGCCGGGCAGGGAAAATAAGGGTGCTTTTTGCAGCTGCGCTGTAATAAGACCCGCTTACTTGTAGTCATACAGGGACTTCAGATAAGCCCGGATGTCTGTATTAGATATTGTTGTCAGAAATAAACAATCTGGTTCTCATTCTATGATTTGGTTCTTTAAGATTCTCTTATCCTCTATTTCGAAACCCACTTAGAGTCCTCAGAGGGAGGATTTCTACATAATCCTGAATTTTATTGATGAAAGTAGTTTTGGGAAGATTCCCGGAAGCATTGCAGGTTATGAAAGGGAAGCCTCGGTTGTCCTTGGTTAACCTCAGAAGCCAAAGAGCCTCAACAATTTGCATGCATTTCCCTAACCATGTACCTCCCGAGGTCTGAAGGTCCACTGGTCACACTGATGATCAAGATGTGTGCCAAAGTTCAGCGTGGACCAGACCACACTCGCAGTGGGCAGAGCACGTATGACTGATTCATATTCAGTGATAATAAATGAATAATAATTTAGATATAGAGCGGTCATGAGCTTTGGGTAGCGACTGAAGACTGAAGGTATTTGCAATTTTGCTAGCTAAAAGCAAACACATAGTCTCACAAATACAAAGGATACACGCACCCTCACAAAAAAAAGGAGGACTAACGTGACATCTGACAGTTAAGGTGGAAACATCGAGTACGCATATGACACCTTGCTTTGCAACAAAGGAAAAGCGCAATGTTCCAGACGCAAAGGAAAAATGCCTTGATGCCTCTGCAAAGGAAAGAAACGAAAGGAGAAACACCATGAAAGCGGTTCAAGGAAGGGCAGTGGCGAAAGCTGATTGGTCCAGGACTCCAGCCTCGAGTGTATAAAAGACCGGGCAGGGAAAGGAAGGGTGCTTTTTGCAGCTGTGCTGTAATAACACCCGCTTACTTGTAGGTATACAGGGACTGCAGATAAGCCCGGACGGCTGTATTAGATATTGTTGTCAGGAATAAAGACAAGAACTGTCAAATGGGAGAAAACTGGAGTAGAATCGAGGTTTATGAAAAAAAATCGAAACCTCTGAAAATATCTTTATTCATTTGCATGAAAACCACCAAAAGTATCAAACTCACTTTCACAAATCATCACTCTCCTTGCACCGACAGTATGTACTTCTAGAACTTTTTTTTTTCAAGTCAGTCATTTCTAATGAAGTCAAGTCACTGGTAAGTACAAGTTGTCAGACAGAAAATAAACAAAAGGAAACAAAAAAAATACTATTTCGGCTTTCATGTTAAGATAACTGAAGATAAAAGTCGATAAAAAAACACTCAAACGCAGCAATCTAAGATAGCCTCTAGTCCCTATTTGGAGTATGAAGTCCGATTAAGTGTATTTCAATTTTTAAAAATGCAACCTCTATAATAACTTTTTAATTTCCTGTATCGTCTACCTTTCCATATTTATGTATTTCGTACTCGTTTAAAGTGTTTTTTTTTTTTTTTGCTAAGCCTCGTTTCAACAAGTAAGGAAGAATCAAATCCCAGATGACCGAGTTGTATCTGCGTTTGTAACTCGTGACTAAAATTTTAATGTCTTGGTGGATTATTTCCAATCTGATTTGGAGTCTTCGGGACGCTCTCGGCCATGATTCTTGGATTATTTGGAGTTTTACGTATTCAAGTACGGTACGATTGGCCTAGCATGAGTACACACTCCATTTCTAGAATCCAAAAATATGCAGACTGTCTATGCTATTGAAAATATAGGTATGTTGTATGTATGTACATTATATCATTATTTTGTTCACGTCTATTAAAAATGCACTCATCCAGATATTAGGTGATTTTTCAAAAAAACCAAAGGGTCTGGATTGATATGGGCAAATAAATAGAGATAAGTTAAACATAGAGTATGTACAATCAGTAGGTTTTAAATTCATACGTTCAGAACCAAACAGGAAATAGAAAAAGTCGTTTGGTTACCAAAAGTCATTTCCTGTGTCATCGTTCCTCCTTCTAAAACTTATGAGTTGGTTGGATTGTGTTTTACCATCTTTTATCCTAGAAAGTCCTGGGCTGGTTCAGGAGGTTCCGGGAGGTCTACATCGGATCCGCCGGGGCACCCTCTTCTTTGGGGAGGGGCTCCAAGTGGATGGGGGTGACATTGGCAGGTTTCTTCACTCTGAAGAAAGAAGAGAAAGAAAAGAAAATGAGCCGTTGACATATTTCGTCATGGTTTATAGTCCGTTTACTCTTTGGGTATAACTAAAATTCACGTTCATTTGTGAATCCGATGAGTCGGATTGGTGAATAGCTGCGTCCAGATGGCAACGGATCACTACAAACTACTACAAAAATACTTTGGCGGTTTGACCTGAAAACCTTTGAATAGGAATGAGATCGGGAGCTCGGTGAACTTACCAGTGACTTAGTTGTTATTGTGGAGCTAGATAAGTGAACATATGTAGACATTAACATATTGGAACCCTGTTGGGACTATTTTTCTGTGTGCTTTTGTTAGTTGAATAACTTTCCAGATTCTTGGGGGTGGGGGTAATGTGGAAAGACATCACCAATGTTGGGAGAGACCATGGTTCCGAGACAGAGAAAAAAAATCAAAGTTCTGCAAGTTAGCAACAAACGGAAGACCACTAATTAGCTCATGGCAGCCCCTGGAGCATCTTGAGAATGAGATCGGGAGCTCGGTGAACTTGCTTACCAGTGACTTAGTTGGACTCAATGGCTCGGTATGTTAATTAGCCTGTACAGCAGGGGTCTCAAACACGCGGCCCGCGGGCCAAATGTGACCCGCAGGACACTGACCATGGTTCAGAGAAAAAAATCAGAGTTCTGCAAGTTAGCAACAAACGGAAGACCACTAATTAGCTCATGGCAGCATCTCGATCCCCGGATGCAGTCCGAGGGCTACCAACGAGGTCGAAGGTCGGGTTTAGCAGAATTAGCTCTAAGCTACTACGGCAGCCAAGTGTCACGAATGATGGGACTTAACCCCCGATCAATCCAAGGTCATCAGGGGTCAGAGGCTACTGGTATTGGATGGAGATATGGAGTGGTTAGAGCATCTCGGCGGTCAGTAGAGATAACTGTACAGAAACAGTCGATATTAACTTACGAGTATGGCGAGATTGGCACAGCCACCACCAGGACGTGACTCCTCTTTCTAAAGAGTCGCCACAGGCCTCTGTGATTCCCTCGGACGTCTAAATCCCAAACATGAAGGCACTGGGTCAAAGATGAAAGGACAGTATTAGTGGCACCAACGGTTACGCCTCTTCGGTCATGGCGTACCTTAGCGAGCTCAGTCCAAGTGGAGGTGTCCGTCTCCGATGTCATCTTAATGAACATGACGTAGACTTTCCCCTCGGAGTCCGGTAGTATCGAGTCCTCACACGGGTTCTTGGTGTGGTCCAGCACCTCTGCCTCCCTGCAATCGAATAGTGGAACACACATCTCGTAAAGGTTGACCCATTTCTTTCATCTATCCTCAGATCGACGTACTGGCGTCCACGTAATATAATATAGCTATTGATGAAGTTACTAATATGTGAAGTATCATCCCCACGGTGCTGACAGGCAGGATCCAAGTCTTTGAGTTCTTATGTTGTAAAGTGTGCCTATGTTGGTGTACCCCCCCCATAGGAGCTGTTGCTACTGAATCCAAGAAATGACTGATGCTGAGTGACTCCCGCTGCCACATCACCATCAACCATCATGTCTTCAATTCGGGAAAAAGTGGCCATAAATGTTACTTTATCCTGTTAAATTGTCATTACTTGTTTGCATTTAAAACTATTATTGCAAGATAATGAAACACATTATGTCATTGTATGGTCATATCAACTCGTACTTCGGTACGTGACAAATTATTTAATTTAATGGAATTTTTAAATAAATGTAATTTAATTTAATGGAATTTTAAAATAAATGTAATGTAATTTAATGGAATTTTAAAATAAATGTAATTTTATGGAATTTTAAAATAAATGTAATTTAATTTAATTTAAAAATAATTTTTAATTTAATTTAATTTAATTTAATCAAACCAGGGTTCAATTCCACCCTCGGCCATCTCTGTGTGGCGTTTGCATGTTCTCCCCGTGCATGTGTGGGTTTTCTCCGGGTACTCCGGTTTCCTCTCACATTCCAAAAACATGCTAGGTTAATTAGCCACTCCAAATTGTCCATAGGTATGAATGTGAGTGTGAATGGTTGTTTGTCTATATGTGCCCTGTGATTGGCTGGCCACCAGTCCAGGGTGTACCCCGCCTCACGGCCAACGACAGCTGGGATAGGCTTCAGCACCCCCCGCGACCCTCGTGAGGAAAAAGCGGTAGAAAATGAATGAATGAATAAATTAAATTAAAAAATTTAAAAAAAATCTTTTTAATTATATTAGGAAAGCAGGAAGTGAACAAATGTAACAGTTACTGATTGGAAAAGTACCAGATGGAGGGGTAGGATTTAATAAGCTTTGCTTCTTCCTACTCCTTTTGGACATGTGGAACTGGGAACTGATTATGGGATGCACTCAATTGTAATCTGATGCATGTTCAAATGAAATTAAACCATTAGCATTTTGTGAAAAAAGTATTTGGTTAGAGTAGTAGAACCTTCTGCTATGTATGAATGATGCAACCAATGTTCGCTACTGTCAGATCTCACTCACTTCAGCAGGTTTTGGATTTCCACTTCATAGGCGTCCTTCTTTAAGCTTAAGGAACGTAGACAAAAAGTACTTCAGTATTTAAGTTTTCTGCATGAATGTGTCATCAGGCTGCACGAACCTGTCCACGTTCTTCAGGTGCACGTGAGGCACAGTGTTGAACTTGTGCTTTTTGAAATACACCTCCTATACGTCAAATGACAGAAAAAAAATACCTCAAAAAGACTGAATGTAATAATTAGATTATTTTTAACTTGCTCACATGGAAATAGCCGTTCATGTTGAGGCCGATGATGCCAAAGTGGTAGGAGCGGGACACGTCGGGGATGATGCACTCCCTGCCTTTCCTCTGCTCTGGCATCCGCATCCACATGTCCCAGTCCCACAGCTACGTCAACACACACGTGTTATCACGATGCCAATCATGAGTTTGACACACCAAACTTGTTTGCATGGAGTAGAATAAAATAAAAACTAGAAAATTCCCGCGGAAATTTTGATGGGCTTGCCACCTGTGCTGTGAACCTCGGGCCCGGTGTGCCAATGGCTACCATGCTAGCACCTAGCAAGAAAGCCTCAAGTACCGAAAAAGGTTGATGCAGTCCCATAGTGTCCCCACATCTTGCCATGTGTCTATTTACATTTAGACATGAGTAAATTAGCTTAAATGCTAACATGCTAACAGCTACCATGCTAGCACCTTGCAAGACCAGCCTCAGGTCCCGAAAAGTTTGGGGGAAGTCTCACAGTGTCCCCACATCATGCCATGTGTGTATTTGCCTTTAGACATGAGTAAATTAGCTAAAATGCTAACATGCTAACAATCACCATGCTAACACCTAGCAAGACAGCCTCAAGTCCAAAAAGTGTCCAGGCAGTCCGATAGTGTCCCCACATCATACCATGTGTGTATTTGCCTTTATATATGAGTAAATTAGCTAAAATGCTAACATGCTAACAGTCATCATGCTAGCACCTAGCAAGAGGGCCTCAAGTTTAGAAAGTGCCAAGGTTGTCCTATAACCTCCCTACATCATGCCATGTGTGTATTTGCCTTTAGACATGAGTAAATTAGCTTAAATGCTAACATGCTAGCATCCTCAAAATGGGAAGATATAATAATAGCTAAACATCACAAGGAATAACAATATGGGCTTGCAAGCCCCATAGACAGCTGCTAAGCAGCAGTCTATGGGGCTTGCATTACTGAGCAAGCCCATAATAAGGATCCCAGCACCTTCTCGGGTGTAGGCCATTTAGGCTCCAGTTCATCCTTGTAGAGACTCCTTTTCAGGACCCAGCCCAGGCCAGGCATGCTCTCCACTCGGTACAGCAAGGCGGCATCCTCAGCCGTGTGTTCATAGCCCTGTGGAACACAAATAGAATAGAACAGGTGACAAATGAAACAGGTGTTGTTGTTATTGTACAGTAAATTAGTTTGAAGTATAGAAATAATTATGTTTCATTATTTAAAAAAAAAACATTACAACTGCTTTTTTTGCTCACTTGGTCGTTCCAGGCTGAGATGCAATAAAGGCTGTCATCCTCATCCAGCAGGTGGATGGTTTGACTCAGAAAACTGTCAAAATAACAGAAACACAGGCATTAAGCAACGGTATGTCTGCCTCGGTTTTAATCTGTGATTTTAGACCGGGGATTACAAAACACAAGATAGACCAATGACAACAAAGGAAATCATTCAGCGGGGGGAATAAGTCTTGCAGGAATAGAATTCAACCAAAAACACAGCAAAAATGGGGAGAATAGATCAAAAAGGAAAAAATGGCTGACATGATGACACTAAGAACTAATAATAAAACAAAACTCCGCGGTCCAGAGTGTTCTTTCCGCGGTCCAGAGTGTTCTTTCCGCGGTCCAGAGTGTTCTTACGGCGATCCAGAGTGTTCTTACGGCGATCCAGAGTGTTCTTTCCGCGATCCAGAGTGTTCTTTCCGCGATCCAGAGTGTTCTTTGCACGGTCCAAAGTGTTCTTTGCACGGTCCAAAGTGTTCTTTCCATTGTCCAAAGTGTTCTTTCCATTGTCCAAAGTGTTCTTTCCATTGTCCAAAGTGTTCTTTCCATTGTCCAAAGTGTTCTTTCCGTGATCCAAAGTGTTCTTTCCGTGATCCAAAGTGTTCTTTCCGTGATCCAAAGTGTTCTTTCCGTGATCCAAAGTGTTCTTTCCGTGATCCAAAGTGTTCTTTCCGTGATCCAAAGTGTTCTTTCCGCGATCCAAATTGTTCTTTCCATGATCCAAAGTGTTCTTTCCATGATCCAAATTGTAAATGTGAAATCAGCCAGAAAAGGTAGAAAAAGTTATTGTTTTCAGCAACACAACTTTAGTATAAACTGACATCAAAAAGCAGAACAGGTCTAGATCTTGGTTCACTCTACTTCTTGTCATTTTTTCCATTATCCAAATTGTTCTTTCCATGATCCAAAGTGTTCTTTCCGCGATCCAAAGTGTTCTTTCCATGATTCAAATTGTTCTTTCCATGATCTAAAGTGATCTTTCCATGATCCAAATTGTAAATGTGAAATCAGCCATCAGTCAAATGAGTGAATTCCCCTCACATGTGTGGACCTTGTTTTTCTGCTGGTATACTGGAAAAGCGGTCAAAATGAGAATCCCCTGAAGCTTCCATGATGAGAAGAGGAGCTGGTTGTCATTGTGTTGGCTAATTGTACACTTATGATTTCAGTTGTGGCTCTAAATATTGCTTTATAGTCATATTATTATAACCGGGTCGAAACCGACCCTAACAATACAGTGGTCATAATTTCAACCAGACCATTTTAAAATGTAGTAAAAATTATTTTTTGGGTTTTATTTTGTTTAAATAGAGTTTCTTGACAAAGTCAAAAAACCTTGATGCAATAAACAAATGTTATGTGATTCTTTTTATGCATTAAAATGTAAAACAGGTCGGTGCCGCCCCTAACACAAGAGGAGGGTTAAGTAAAAAAAAAATATATATATTTTTTGCCTTTTTACAAAAATAAAAAAAAAACAGAAAAATAGTGCCCCCCTGCATCATTTGATTGATGTAAAAAGTTTGGACACCCCTGATTGAACCAAACACAGAGCGACACAACACCGCCCTCTAGTGGTGATTAGTTCCATGGCAAGATGTTACAAGTTAGCATTAAAAAGCTTTTCATTTTGATTCTAAGCGCACCTGAAGAAGTCAATGGAGATGTCCAGATCTTCTTCCAGCACTATAGCATAATTAGCCTCCTGCAGGGAATGATGAACATTAAATAAAGACAAATACACACTGAAAATAAATTACCGCGTATGCAGTAAAAATGGCGGATGTACTCACTGGGTGAAGATTGAATGTTGCAGTCAGACTTGCCTTGTAGTGCTGTGACAGAGCAGAGAAAGAGAACTCAAAACTCCCTCCTGGGTACATGTTCATGGTACAGTTGTACTAGTTTCTATTTTATTTTAATGCAGGCGTTATTTATAGACGTGCAGTTATGTTCTTCCTCATTTCCTTGACAAAATGCCTTAATAAATTCCTCAAAAATGCACTTTGGACACATAATTATGTGTATTCATGTTTCAAAAGGTGACCTCTGATTTAAAAGGTTTTGCTTGGTTTGACTTCAAAGTTGAAAATATATTAAATAATTAAAATACATAATGACTGAACTAAGCGTACAAAATAAAACTGATAAAAAATGCAAAAAATGACTTTAAAGTGTAAAAAATAATAAAAATACAAAATAAAAATGGCTAAAAAATATATAAAAATGAAATAAATATTTAAAGTGTAAAAGATATTCACAATAAATAAAAACAAAAATGACAAATAAAAATAAAGATGATTAAAATAATAAAAATAAATGAAAATTACTTAAGATTAAAAACAATGAATGAAAATACATTTTAAAAAAATGAAATGTCATTAAATAAAATTGTAAAAAAACTATACAAGCAAATGTATTTTTTTAGTCACTTTTATTTTGTATTTATATTATTTTTTATACTACATTATATTTGCTTGTTTTTACACTTTTATTTAATGACATTTTTTCATTCATTGTTTTTAATCTTAAGTAATTTATTTATTTTTATTATTTTAATCATCTTTATTTTATTTGTCATTTTTGTTTTTATTTATTTTTAATATTTTTTATGCTTTAAATATTTATTTCATTTTTATGTATTTTTAGTCATTTTTATTTTTATTATTTAGGCACTTTTATTTTGTATTTTTATTATTTTTTATACTTTAGTCATTTTTACATTTTTATTTGCTTGTATATTTTTTACACTTTTATTTAGTGACATTTAATTTTTTTTAATGTATTTTCATTCATTGTTTTTAATCTTAAGTAGTTTTCATTTATTTTTATTATTTTAATCAGCTTTATTTTTATTTTTATTTGTCATTTTTGTTTTTATTCATTTTGAATATTTTTTACGCTTTAAATATGTATTTCATTTTTATGTATTTTAGTCATTTTTATTTTGTATTTTTTATTATTTTTTTTATACTTTAGTCATTTTAACATTTTTATTTGCTTGTATATTTTTTGACACTTTTATTTAATAAATACAAATGAAAAATGACTTCAATCAAAGTGGGTGGCTTCCTAATGACCACTGGGTCATTAATGGTCATTAATGAGGGTCCCGGGTTGGGACATGCCAGGAGGTAGCGAGTACTTCTCTCGTGGAAGTTCTCTCGAGTTCTCACCTGGGATACCCGTGCATTCTTGATGCTGATGGGCGTGTGCTGAACTCCCTTCAGTCCAAAGAGCTCCACCACATCCATCGGCTCCTGGGATGTTCAAACACACAAAGATGGATCTATTGCTCTCCACTTCTACGGTCAAATCAGAAGGTCGGATACCTCATAGTATCCATCGATGAAGACAGTGATCATCTGCGGGTTAACACCATGAGCTGAAAGGAGAGACCTGAGCATCCTGGAAACAGAAGACAAGGATGAACATTGACTTGCGCTCATGGGCTCGTGAGATCTTACCGGTAGAGATAGTTGGGTCTGTTGCCTGCGATGACCGCGACTGGTACATGGAAGACGTGATTAGTGGGCAGCTAAAGGGAAGAAACAAAACATATACTTTTCAGATTGATCATTTTTACATTCTTGTTTTGCAATTTAACAAAAAAAATTACAACGTAATTTCCTCAAAAATTGCAACTTTACTTCTTTTCCATTGTAAAAAAAAATTATTGCGGAAATTGTCTTAATATTTTTATTTTCTAGTATTTTTAGTATATTTATGTCATGTTTGTATATTTTTTGTTATTGTTTTTCAATTTGTTCAAATATTTCAACCATTTTCTAGTATTTGGACTTCATTCTTGTAATATCACAACTTTTTCCCAAACTAATTTCCCCAAAAATTGCAACTTAATTATTTTCTATTGTAAAAATTATTACGGAAATTTATTCTTTTTGTCATAGTGTATCAATATTATGCTTGTAGAATTTTTCGGGAAAAACACATCTTAGCTCAACGTAATTTCCTCAAAAATTGCAACTTTACTTCTTTTCCATTGTAAAAAAAAAAATGATTGTGGAAATTATCTAAATATTTTTATTTTCTCATAGTATATTTATGTCATGTTTGTATAGTTTTTGTTATCGTTTTTTAATTTGTCTAAATATTTCAACCATTGTCTAGTCATTTTGTCCATAATATTTGGACTTTATTCTTGTAATATCACAACTTTTTCCCCAACTTAATTTCCCCCAAAATTGCAACTTAATTATTTTGTATTGTAAAAATTATGAAGAGCATTAATTATTTTTGCCATAGTGTATCAATATTATGCTTGTATAATTTTTCGTATAATTTTAATTGTTTCATTTAATTTAATTGTAGAATTCTTTGTCTAAATATTTCAACCATCGTCTAGTCCGTAACATTTGGACTTTATTTCTTGTAATATCACAACTTTTCCCGATCTAATTTCCCCCAAAATTTCAAGTTAATTTTCCATTGTAAAAATTATGAAGGACATTAATTCTTTTTCTCAAAATTCTTGTTTTGCAATTTCACAAATATTTTTTCAACGTAATTTCCCCCAAAATTGCAACTTTACTTCTTTTCCATTGTAAAAAAAATTGTCTAAATAATTTATATATTAATAATAATAATGTATTCCATTGTCAAAATATTTTTTATTTTCTCACAGTATATTGATGTCATGTTTGTATATTTTTTGTTATCATTTTTCAATTTGTGCAATTTTCATTTGACTTTATTCTTGTAATATCACAACTTTTTCCCAACCTAATTTCCCCCAAAATTGCAACTTAATTATTTTGTATTGTAAAAATTATGATGGACATTAATTGTTTTTGTCATAGTGTATCAATATTATGCTTGTTTAATTTAATTTAATTTCATTTACATAACATTTGGACTTTATTTCTTGTAATATCACAACTTTTTCCCAATCTAATTTCCCCCAAAATTACAATTATTTTCTAGTGTAAAAATGACTAAGGACATTAATTATTTTTCTCATAGCGTATCAACATTGTGCTTGTAAAAAAAAAAAATAATAATAATTAGTGTTATAATTTTCATGTCAACATTATGACTTCATTCCAGTACTTCTACTTTACACGTAAATATAATTTTTTCCAGACACCCAAACAAAGTAAAAAAATATATATTTAGAAAAGAATGAAATTTGCGTCTTACGGGTTCTGGGTTAAATTCAATGGGTGCTGGGTCTTTGCAGCTGCAGATGCTGCCGTATCCTTCCACTTTGCTGCAGAAGAGCTTCCTGCGCCGGTTCCACTCCGTGTCTGCCCAGTGGCACTCTGCCTCTGCGGACAAGGCCGTCCAAACGGAACCTGTTACTTCACCGCTCACGATAGACAGGTATTTAAGTGATTACCTTCAGAGGCGGTGAGCTGCACCTCCGTTTTAAGAAGCACTGGATCACCCCAGGTGGAAAGAGCAGGAGACTTTGAATGCTTTTCCCCGTACACCTGACCTACACAACCAAAACACACAGAAATACTCACCAGGCCACTCAAAATAGGAAACGCACCGCCATTTGAGTATTTATGTTTGCACACTACCTCCTTTCTTTACCACCAGAGTCCACATGTCCCTCCAGCTGAGGTTGAGGGACACCTGACTGCCCAGACCTTTCAGCAGGTTCTTAGCGGCGTCCTTCAGGTGGAACGTGCCCTCGTCCTGCATGGAAAAAAAAAACGTACCGCCATCCATCACACATTAATTTTTATATTCAGTATAGTTACTCCAGACTCCATTTTATATCCAATATCTGATCAACCTCCACATGCAATATTAAGGCCCTAAATGCAATATATTAAGTTCTATGTGAAGTATTTCTATAATGCCTCATATTAACTCACTAGCAAGATCTTACAGTGTATAGACTGGTCATATATTTCATCTCATTTCATATTATCTACATCAGGGGTCTCAAACACGCGGAACAAGACACATAGGTGTGCCAAGAAAAAACTATTTTCATATATTTGCAAAAGTTTTTCTTGAAATAGTCTGACTTTTAATATTTCTCAAAAAATAATTGGAATAAAAATAATATTTAAAAAATATTTTTCTTTAATATTTAAATGTAATAATAATAATATTATAATATAATATTTTTTCCTCATGATAGAATATGACTGTCTCTTATCACAACTTCATTCTTGTACAGTTACAGCTGTTCTTTTTCTATTTCTGCTGTTATTTTTTTTTAGTTAAAATTTCTTTGGAAATTTTCTTCATATAATTATGTTTTTTTTTTCCCCCATGAATATTTTCACTTTATTCTCATAACTTTATAACTTTTTCTGCAACCTAATTTTCTTTAATATTTCAACCTTATGCTACTAAAATTAGTATTATTCCTCTTAATATTGTGACAATATTCTCATACAAAATTAGGACTTTTTTGTCAGTGTTCTCCTCATATTTTGACTTCATTCTTGTCAAAGTACCGCTGATTGGTTTTTCCTGAGTAAATTATATATTTAGAACAGGGGTCTCAAACACGCGGGCCAAATGTGGCCCGCAGGACACTAGTTTGAGGCCCCCATCTTGATATGAAAGTTTAATGTTAGTGCGGCCCGCGCAAGTTTCATATGGATGCTGTATGGTATCATGTACCCAGAAAAAAATATTACGTTTGATTAATGTTAAAGGTTAAATAACTGTTAATAGTTATCCTCCCTATCCGTGTGGAAGTGGTAAGTTTTTGGCTATTTAAGTTTAAAGGCTACCGTTTAGGTCGCTAGCTCTCTAGTTTGCGAGTTAGCATGCGTCTCAAGACCCTGCAGTTGCGCAATATGTTGTAAATAAAAAAAAAAAAGAGTATAAATGTGACTATAGTCGTGTTTTGTCATGTCTACAGGGCTCTAATAATGCTTTGTTCATTTTAAGCTGAAAAAAATAATTTGTCTACCCACCAACTATATGTGGTTTCTTAAGTTTTTATTATTTGCCGTTTTATTATTATTATTATTATATTTATTTATTACTGATTGATTTTCTTTATTCTTGATTTGTTTATTTATTTTTCATCTCTTTTTTGTGCAGAAAAATAAAAATGAAGATATTTGAGAACAGTGGAATGTTTTATCAGAGCTTTTATTGTAGAAAATCAGAACCAAAACACTGAAAAAGTTTGTATATTTTTCTGTTTTTAATAAATGCGGTTTTTGGGTTTTTTTTTGAAAACCTGATGCGGCCCAGCCTTGCCCAGACCCTAGCTCCAGTAGCCCCCAGGTAAATTGAGTTTGAGACCCCTGATCTACATACTGTATTTGTATATAACTCTGGGTAAAATTGTTGATTTGTTAATACTTGGGATGTTTATATTGTTTATTTTTCTATATTGTGTATTTTGTACTGCTTAACCGAGTCTGTACTGTGGAATGTAAATGCTGTGCAATGTAAATTTCCCCACTGAGGGACGAATAAAGGCATATCTTATCTTATCTTACGTCATACTGGGAGAGTGACCCGACCTTAATGGTAAAGATGAGAACTCGCCCTCGGGTCACCATGTTGAGGAAGAGGATCATGGCTTCATCTTCGTGGGGGGAGTAAGTGTCAAATATCCTCTTGGCCATCACATGACCCTAAAAGAAAGGAAAAGGAAAGCACAGGGAATGTCATGACCTTAAAAAGGCGCTCCATGCTGGAAAAAGGCTGCAATGTTCCTGAATGACAACATGTTGTCACTGACTAATATTGACAATAGTTTGATGATCGGGCTGCACGGTGGTTTTTTAACTTTAACTTATTTTAACTTATTTTATTTTAACTTATTTTATTTTAACTATTTTAATTTAATTTAAATTAAGGCAGCACGGCGGTTGAGTGGTTAGCGCGCATACCTCACAGCTAGGAGACCAGGGTTCAATTCCACCCTCGGCCATCTCTGTGTGGAGTTTGCATGTTCTCCCCGTGCATGCGTGGGTTTTCTCCGGGTACTCCGGTTTCCTCCCACATTCCAAAAACATGCTAGGTTAATTGGCCACTCCAAATTGTCCATAGGTATGAATGTGAGTGTGAATGGTTGTTTGTCTATATGTGCCCTGTGATTGGCTGGCCACCAGTCCAGGGCGGACCGCGTCTGTCGCCCAAAGACAGCTGGGATTGGCTCCAGCACCCCCGCGACCCTCGTGAGGAAAAGCGGTAGAAAATGAATGAATAAATTCTTACTGTAGCTTGGTTGAGAACAATTACATGAATGCCTCGGCCTTGCTCACGCATATCATCCTCCAACACCTAAGAAAAGAAACCAAACACAAAAGGATATCATTAGTCATAATAATGGTTTAACCTTCCTCTTGTGTTAGCTTTCTGGTATCATGTCTTATGTTAACGGGTGGGTTTTGACCCATGTATTAAATCAGCTATAAAATACACTAAAAACAATAAGTTACCATCAAATTTGCTTCTCATGTCTTGGTTACCTTCTTAGGCTTCCTCATCCATGAAAATGTTGCTTTTAATACTTTTGGTGTGGGCATGGAGGCCTTTTTTTGTCACTATACCCCTCCATTTCAATTTCCAAATATGGTCAAATGAACCTCAAAAGAATCATATTCATAAATTGAATTCTTTTGTTACCTGGCTATTACTGAGGGATATAGAACATATCTCTTAAATCAATTAGTTTGATTTATTTTCTCATTTTAGTATTAATCACTAAAGAAACATCTATGGTGTTGGGGTCAGTTTTGACCCATATATATTAATGTCAAGAAAAGGTAGAAAAAGTTATTGTTTTCAACAACACAACTTTAGTAGAAACTGAAATCAAAAAGCAGAACAGGTCCAGATCTTGGTTCACTCTACTTCTTGTCATTCTTTCCATGATCCAAATTGTTCTTTCCGTGATCCAAAGTGTTCTTTCCACTACCCAAATTGATCTTTCCGCGATCCAAATTGTTCTTTCCGCGATCCAAAGTGTTCTTTCCGCGATCCAAAGTGTTCTTTCCGTGATCCAAATTGTTCTTTCCGTGATCCAAATTGTTCTTTCCATGATCCAAATTGTTCTTTCCGTGATCCAAATTGTAAATGTGAAATCAGCCATCAGTCAAATGAGTGAATTCGCCTCACATGTCTGGACCTTGTTTTTCTGCTGGTATACTGGAAAAGCGGTCAAAATGAGAATCCCCTGAAGCTTCCATGATGAGAAGAGGAGCTGGTTGTCATTGTGTTGGCTAATTGTACACTTATGATTTCAGTTGGGGCTCAAAATATTGCTTTATAGTCATATTATTATAACCGGGTTGAAACCGACCCTAACAATACAGTGTCATAATTTCAACCAGACCATTTTAAAATGTAGTAAAAAATTATCATAATTTTAAAAAAATCATAATTAAAAAAAATAAAAACATTTTAAAAAATGAAAAAAAAATGAAAACATTTTTTTAAATAATTTAAAAATAATAATTTCAACCAGACCATTTTAAAATGTAGTAAAAATTTTTTTTTTGGTTTTATTTTGTTGAAATAGAGTTTCCTGACAACGTCAAAAAGCCTTGATGCAATAAACAAATGTTATGTGATTCTTTTTATGCATTAAAATGTAAAACGGGTCTGTGCCGACCCTAACACAAGAGGAAGGTTAATCAGCCAATCAGTGTACGTCCCCTTTGAACTCACAGTGGTCCCGTCCACCGCCACATACACTTTGGAGCGACTGGAGTACGCCTCAATGTCCAGAACCTTGCGCCCATTAGCCGGTCTGCGAGGCGTCGCCATGTTTGGCATCGCATCCTCTAAAAGTACAACAGATCGGTTTTTTAATCCCAAATTACACATCGGTAGAACCATATTGTCCCGTACCGTATTCCTGGGATGCAGCATCTTCGTTGACTACTCTTCGTGTGTCCAAGATGAGTTTGATGTTGACTAAGACAGTCACCAGGAGAAACAGCACAGCACCAGCCTGTGGAAGGAAAAAATAAATATAAAGTGATTTTTCTTTCACATCAGAATTGTGGATGATGGCTGAAATCCCCAGTTTCCCTTTAAGCTGTGCTTCTTCCTACTGCTTTTCAGACATGCTGTATTGTGCAACTGTTCTTTCATGTGACTTGCAACACATATCTGAAACGTATAAACATACCATATGCCCCCCACAGCCAAATTTGGGAGGCTTGTTAAGTCCCCCTAAATAATTTTATATTTTCTACTACTCGTAGTAGTAATAATAATCAGAAGAAGAAGAATTTTGGAGAATTTTAGGGGGTCTTGATCCCCCTAAAACATGTTCAGCCCTCTGAAAAAAATTAGGCTAAATAATTTGATATTTTCTATTTATTTTTTTATTGATTTTTTTTTTTTTTTTACAAAAAAAATCTCAAAGCCCCCCCTTGTCCTCAGAACCTAGTGACGCACCTGGGCACAATCAAGGCCAAACTGCACTGTATTGTACTGTACTGTACTGTACTTCGTCTTACCTGGCAACAGCGGCGAATCGTCCTCTTATTGGTCAGTTTGTATTTCCAGGTGAGGTAAAGGCTTCTTTGTTGGCGGGGAATGAAAGGCTTAGCCCGGGGGTTTGGGGTCCAAGTTTCCATCCCGCTGGAAATGCCAGACGTTTAGCTTGTCGTTCCTCCTCCTCCTCCTTCCCCTCCTGCTCCTCCTCGTCCCGCAAAATCACAAACCCAAAAATCACATCCTCTTCTGCAAAACAACACAACACCGACGATGCTTCTTCTCATCAACGAGCGTCAAACTCAAGTTGAGCTTTAATTTTACACAAAACCCCACCGACCCACATCACACACACTGTGTATGTATCAGCTTTTTATCGTTATATTCGTGATAAGCAAAAGAAGCCAATGAAGTGAAGCTATTAGTTCTGCAAAATGCTAAATAAGAAGAGACTGTCGCAGATTAAATGACGTCACTGACTTCTTCTCCGGTTTACTGGCGGGAAGCAAACAGTTTTAGTTGTATACTGCCTCTTACTGGCCATTAATATATGAAATAAATACACCGAGCATTCTGTATAAGTGTTCTCGGCATAACTCGTGTTTAAATTTGTTATTAAAAAATAAATAACTACTTATTTCACACTCATTTATCTTATTTACTCTTATTTCCTCTGTTATGAGATAAATTCACCCAGGGATGCCGACACTGTACACTCTCGGACGAACACTGCCCCTAGCGTTTTGGAAGAGAATTTCACCATATTTCTCAGGATTTAAAAACAAAATGCATTAATTATTGTTTCTGGTAACAAATTACATTTATTAACGACTCATTTCGTTACTAATTCAATTACACTGAAACTAAAGTAAATATAACTCTTGTTTTTTTTTTCAAATAATTTGCCCAACATTGCCACGCTGGTAAAGAAAGTCCACAGAGTCCAACAACAATCGTCATGTTGACTGTTTTACAGCACCGTAAAAGCTAGAAGGGTCATCTACCACACCCAAAGCAGCAGGGTGCATAGTGTACAAGTGTTTTTTTACACAAAGCTGCATGATGAGGTGAGTGTTTCTGCATTTGTGATCAGTTTGCATATACATAATTTACTTTGTGTTTAGTGTAGACTTTACTATAGCTGTCAAATCATCGAGTCATCGAGTCATCGTCGGTTGAATGTTTATTGGAAGTGACAGCAAAATGGCAAAGATAGCATTTCTTTAAGCATTTCAGCATTTCAAATACAGGGCCAATACTGATACTTTTTATTTCATCATCATTATTATTTCAGTCAAACAGCCCTCGAAACCAACCTGGAGGACCTTCAGTGTCACTTCACCTGGAACCTAAACACCAGCAGATCCAGACTGTTCCATCTCAAGGACAAGGTAGAAGACATCGGTGCCGTGGAGGGATACAACTGGCTGGGACATATTTACAACCTGCAGGGCTACATACACTTCCAGTTGGGCTTCACGCAAGATGCTTTGCGTTACTTCTGCAGGGCTGCAGAGGCTTTTCGTCAGATGAGAAACACCATCTCAGAAGAAGGTCCTTGGCTGGTAATAAACTACGGGAACCTGGCTTGGCTGCATTACCACATGGGAGAACAGGCAGAAAGTCAAATGTACTTGAAGAAGATTTATATTCTACTGAATGAATATCAGTTTGCATACCAGGAGGAACTCCACCCAGAAATCTGTGCTGAAAAGGCCTGGACTTTGATGACTTTTGGAAAAGACCATATCCTTCCCGCAGTGGAATACTTCCACAGAGCAATCAGGATGCAACCAGATATGGTGGAATGGCACTCCAGTCATGTCGTAGCATTAGTGAGTACTTCTAAGATCTACAAAAGTGGCCTACAAGCCAACATTTTCGAGAAAATGGAGATCGCGGTGAAACATGATCCAGACAACCTCTACCTGGCAGCACTTTACCTTACCGCCTGTGCAGCTAACGGACGGAAAATTGAACGTGAGGCATGCCAACTGGCAAAGAAGGTTTTGAGAAAGCCTGCCAGCAGCTACAGCGGCATCAAACCGCTACTTAAGCTGTACAGACTCCACCTATCGATGCAGGAAGCTCTTGATTTGGCAGAGGAAGCCGTAGAAAGACACCCGGGTGAGCGTTATCTGAAAAGATGTGCCGCGATCTGCTACAAAAAGAGAATATTTTTCCACAGGGACATTCCACTAGAACAAAACACCATTGACAGGGCCATCAGTTTACACCAGGAAGTGATTTCTCTTTACCCTCAATCGTCACTAAAAAGACAAATAACTCTTGCAAACATTTACGCAAAGTCGGCTCACCACCAAGCTGAAGCCGACCAGATATTTGAGGAACTACTGGAGGGCAGTCAGGAACCTGCGGACAGACAGATGTTGTACAACCGCTATGCTAAACATCTACACTTCACCAAGAAGCAGAGCTACAAGTCTATCGAGTATTTCATGAAGGCAGCGGCTATACGGTATCCGTCTGTCTATCGGGAAAGAAGCACTCATATTCTGCAGAAAATTAAAGCAAGGAATAGAAACAGAATGTGTCCAGAAATAGACGAGTTTTTGGCCAACCTACAGGACTGAAAAATTCATACTATTTTTCATGGTTTGTTTGGTCCTGTGACTTGTCCTCCGAAGAGACTTGTGCTATGTTATGTTTTTTCGGTTATAGTTATCAGAATAACTCTTAAAATGTTACGTTAACATATATATGTTAACACACTACGTTGTTCCTCGTTTATTGTTATTACTATAACTGCCATAAGCGCATAATCATTAATTTCAGATTTTATTTAATTTATTTACATTTATTTTATTTTTTTTACCTCTTCAATTTGTTTTATTTTGTGAAAATATATATGCAATTAAAAACAAAAGGAGATTTTAAAAATCTTGACTCTTTTTCTTAAAATGTGTTTTACATAATAGTAATAATGTAATAATCATTGTCGTCGGCTTCTGGTTGCTATGGACTGAAAGTGGCTGCCGCCCACTGAGCACAGCAGTGGGCGGTAACCACGATGTTAATTCGTCGTCGAGGATGACGAACACTCTTATTAACCAATTGAATATCGCTAAATTGACCGTGGCCAATCAGAATTAAGCAATGACAGTTTGCTAGGTAGCGAAATCAAATAGTGCAGCTGTGTTAATTTGAAACACAAATTACAAGCTTCAAGTGAACTAGATATGTTATGTTTTTTCCGTTATAGTTATCGGAATAACTCTTAAAATGTTACGTAATCATATATATGTTAACACACTACGTTGTTCCTCGTTTATTGTTATTACTATAACTGCCATAAGTGCATAATCATTAATTTCAGATTTTATTTAATTTACGTTTATTTATTTTTTTGTTTTACCTGTTCAATTTGTGTTATTTTTGTGAAAATATGTTTGCACTTAAAAACAAAATCTTGACTCTTTTTCTTAAAATGTGTTTTACATAATAATGTAATAATCATTGTCGTCGGCTTCTGGTTGCTATGGACTGGTTGCTGTGTGCACAGAAAGTGGCTGCCGCCCACTGCTGTGCTCAACCACGATGTTAATTCGTTGTCGAGGATGACGAACACTCATATTAACCAATTGAATATCGCTAAATTGACCGTGGCCAATCAGAATGAAGGAAAGACAGTTTGCTAGGTAGAGAAATCAAATAGTGCAGCTGTGTTCATTTGAAACACTAGAGTCGATGGGAGACAGCACTTCGACGGAATAGCTAATGGTAAACACATTTTTATTAGGTATATAACGAGAATTGAAGTGTGGTATGAATTATGTTATATTCTATTGATGTCTACTTTCAAAAGTGCTGCGTTTGCGTGTAAGGGCAAGGCAACGGGGACGTCTTTTGCTCCATCCTCGTGAAGCTAACCTGTAAGCTTTAGCTGTAAGTGACATTAGCTACCTTGCTATTACTTCAATTTAGGTTACGTTTATTTTAAATTACTTAAGTTAGAGTGTCTTTTCTACTTGTAGTTATCGTTGTTGCGCATGTCAAAATGATGTCACTCTGTATCAATTCATGCATGTGTTTTAAGTTGTTTTGTTTTGGAATTTTTTTTTAAGTTTTAGAACGAATATCACCTGCCAATCATTCCACTAACATGGACAAGTATGTCAAAGTGAAGAAAATTGGGGAAGGTTCGTTTGGAAAGGCTGCCCTGGTCAAATCCAAGGAGGATGGCCACCAATATGTCATTAAGGAGATCAGCATATCTGGGGTACACCTTTTTATATGATATTCTATATATATATTCACCGTTTTACATGTTGTTTCTATTCATCCATAATAAACAGATGTCAGCGAAGGAGAGGCAAGAATCTCGAAAAGAAGTTGCAGTTCTTGCAAACATGAGCCACCCTAACATTGTCCAGTATAAGGAGTCTTTTGAAGGTACGCTTGGTTACAAATGTGAAAGTATTCCCAGTAGTATTTTTGATGCCATGTAAACTAATCGGTAGAGGGGGGCTGCCTGTATATTGTGATGGACTACTGTGAGGGTGGAGACCTCTTCAAGAAGATCAACTCTCAGAGAGGAATTCTTTTCCCAGAAGAGCAAGTAAGCTGCTACATTTTTAATGTGGTCCGTCATGGATGGAATACCTAATGAAACATGTGACCGCGCCCTTCTACATGTAACCTCAAGCATGTTTTCTATCTAGATCCTGGATTGGTTTGTGCAGATCTGCTTGGCAATAAAGCACATCCACGACAGAAAAATCCTGCACAGGGACATCAAATCACAGGTTTTTATTGTGCCGTGTTTTTATTGTGCCGTGTTTTTATTGTGCCGTGTTTTTATTGTGCCGTGTTTTCAATTCTGCTTTTTTTCACAGAACATATTTTTGACAAAAGATGGGACTGTGCAACTAGGGGACTTTGGGATTGCAAGGGTTCTTAACAGGTACGTAAAAAACATCAACATAAATGGAAGCCATCATGGGCGTATAATAAAGCATGCCTCTTATGTTTGTCAGCACCGTAGAACTTGCGAGAACCTGCATTGGGACCCCTTACTACCTTTCGCCGGAGATCTGTGAAAATAAACCTTACAACAACAAAAGGTAACGGATCACCACTGCATGTTGGTGCGTTGTTGTTGTCATCACCGGTAACCAAATACTTCCTTTACTGCACTGAGTCGAGCAGCAGCAGATTACGTTATGACTGTTGATAGATGAATATGTGTCTTATTATTGATCTCGCTGGTCTTCACAACATCTACAGGAAGCTGCTGAAAGGAAAACCCTCATATTGATTAGCATGTAAAACATTGAATGTGTATACATAGCCATGGCCTAAGACTGTACGGTAACGTTGTGTTTTTAATGACCTATGTATTGACGATATTCATATTGAAGGGAAAATAACACAAAGGAGTACATAATGTTGTGCTCTAAGGGTTTGCATCAAACTGATTTTCGTATAAGTTCGGTCTCGCTTTACAATAAGATACACAAAAATACAGTAGTTAGTTACTGAGGAACTAATGAGTAGAGTAGTTACTGAGGAACTAATGGCTAAAGCACATAGTCTATTGAGAGTGGTTACTTATGAACTAATGAGATAAGTGGTTACTGAGGAAGTAAGGCACTCATATTTAGAATAGTTACAGATAAACTAATGACTAAGGCAATGACAGTCTATGTAGAGTGGTTACTGATGAACTAATGAGTAGAGTCGTTACTGAGGAAATAAGGCACATATATTTAGAGTAGTTACTGATGAACTAATGAGTAGAGTCGTTACTGAGGATGTAAGGCACATATATTTAGAGTAGTTACTGATGAACTAATGAGTAGAGTCGTAACTGAGGAACTAAGGAACGTACATGTAGTTACCGATGAACTAATGACTAAGGCATATGCAGTCTATTTAGAGTAGTTACTGGTGAACTAATGACTAATGCACATGCAGTCTATTTAGAGTAGTTATGGTGAACTAATGACTAAGGCACATGCAGTCTATTTAGAGTGGATACTGATGAACTAATGAGTAAGGTAGTTACTGTGGAACTAAGGCACATATTTAGAGTAGTTACTGATGAACTCATGACTAAGGTGCATACAGTTTATTTGGAGTGATTACTGATGAACTAATGAGTAGAGTCATTACTGAGGAAGTAAGTCACATAAATATAGAGTAGTTACTGAGGAACTAATGACCAAGGTGCATACAGTCTATTTAGAGTGGTTACTGATGAACTGAGAGAAGTAGTTACTGAGGAAGTAAGGCACATACATTTAGTGTAGTTACTGATGAACTAATGACTAAGGCACATGCAGTCTGTTTAGAGTAGTTACTGATGAACTAATGACGAAGACACATACAGTCTATTTAGAGTGGTTACTGATGAACTAATGAGTAAGGTAGTTACTGAGGAACTAAGGCACATACATTTAGAGTAGTTACTGATCAACTAATGACTAAGGCACATACAGTCTATTTAGAGTGGTTACTGATGAACTAATGAGTAAGGTAGTTACTGAGGAACTAAGGCACATACATTTAGGGTAGTTACTGATGAACTAATGACTAATTCACATGCAGTCTATTTAGAGTAGTTACTGATGAACTAATGACTAAGGCACATACAGTCTATTTAGAGTGGTTACTGAGGAGCTAAGGCAAATATATTTGGAGTAGTTACTGGTGAACTAATGACTAAGGTGCATACAGTTTATTTAGAGTGATTACTGAGGAACCAATGAGTAGTGCTTAGCAATTTGTGGCCTAATATTTTAGCCCCGTAGCGTAAATATAATAAAACCTTGTTCAATATCTGTAACATTCCTCCTCACTTTCCTTTGCTCTGCAGCGATATTTGGGCTCTCGGCTGTGTCCTGTATGAAATGTGCACCCTTAAACACGCAGTAAGTATTCTAACTTGCCGCGTTAATGCATCACACACACACATGCATTTGAGAAAAGGAATCTAACGCCGTTGCCCATGTGTCTCCCACTCAGTTTGAGGCTGGAAATATGAAGAACCTGGTTCTGAAGATCATCCGCGGCTCGTATCCTCCTGTGTCTGTTCACTACTCCCAAGAACTGCGCTCCCTTTTGGCACAACTTTTTAAACACAACCCCAGAGAAAGGCCTTCAGTCAGCAGCATACTGGGCAAACCTTTCCTTTCTTGCAGGATCCAAAGGTTCCTCACACCACAGGTAGGACACACAGCCGGTTGACTTTGGAGACACTGTTCACACTCACAAAGTATATTTATTCCGGTCACATTTCAGGTCATTGCTCAGGAATTTCACCATACTTTTATTCACAAGCACCACAACGTTGGTGCACATCAGGGGTCATCAGGTAAGCTGCCGATTGAAGATATAGTTGGAGAAATGAGTCACAGGTCAGGTGGCATTTTGGTCAGAGAAACACCCCCAAAGGAGCTTCTGACCGCATTGCATCCCAACTCATTATCTTGTCTCATTTTATTACATTTTGTAGTATAACCTACGCATGATAAATATCTGTTTATTTTGTTGTTGTTTTTTCCACTTGTGACTAGCTAAGCGTCCTGCCCATGGTTCCATACCATCTTCCGCAGCCAAGATCACCAAACCAGCATGCAAATACGGAGTGCCTTTAACTGCAAGAAAGGGGTCCGATGTAACCAAAAAACCCGCAGACAGGAAACCGTCCGTTAAACATAAACCGGTAAGAAAGCCGCAATGGTCTGACTCCGTTACCTTAGGTCTTGCCCTGTTGGCGTCCTTTTAACATACAGCCTGTGTTATGCTACCATTGGCATGTCCAGGCCCCCCACAGAAGAGTCAGTCAAGGGGAAGAAGAGAGGAGAAAACAGGTACACTGCTGACAGTGCCATGTTGGTTTATAGTCAATAGTACAGTAATACTTTATTGCCATTCACAAATACGCACCAAGACAAATATCTTTGCAGTGACTCAAGTAGTAAAAGTAACACTTTGCAATAAGGTACACAAAATGACAGTAGTTAATGAGGAGCGAACCTACCTAACCCTAAACACTACTAGGAGTTCTTTCTCAGAAACTACTCTAAATGTATGTGCCTTAGTTCCACAGTAACCACTCTACTCATTCATTCCTCCTTAGCTACTCTAAACATATGCCTTTGTCGTTAGTTCATTGGTAACTACTGTAAATGTAGGTGCCTTAGTTCCATGGTAACTACTCTACTCATTAGTTCCTCATTTGCTACTCTAAATGTAGGTCCCTTAGTTTCACGGTAACTACTCTTCTCATTAGTTCCTCATTTACTACTCTAAACATATGCCTTTGTCATTATTTCATTGGTAACTACTCTAAATGTAGGTGCCTTAGTTCCATGGTAACTACTCTACTCATTAGTTCCTCATTAACTACTCTAAATGCACGTGGCCTAGTTATTAGTTCATTAGTAACTACTCTAAATGCATGCGCCTTAGTTTTTATTTCATTGGTAACTACTCTAAATGTAGGTGCCTTAGTTCCATGGTGGCTACTCTACTCATTAGTTCCCCATTTACTATTGTAAACATATGCCTTTGTCATTAGTTCATTGATAACTACTCTAAATGTAGGTGCCTTAGTTCCATGGTAGCTACTCTACTCATTAGTTCGTCATTTGCTACTCCAAATGTAGGTGCCTTAGTTCCACGGTAACCACTCTACTCATTAGTTCCTCATTAACTACTCTAAATGCACGTGTCTTAGTTATTAGTTCATTGTTAACTACTCTAAATGCATGCGCCTTAGTTATTCGTTCCTTGGTAACTACTCTTAATGTTGGTGCCTTAATTCCACAGTAACCACTCTACTCATTAGTTCCTCATTAACTACTGTAAAGGCATGTGCATTAGCTATTAGCTCCTTGGTAACTACTGTAAATGCATGCGCCTTAGTTATTAGTTCCTTTGTACTACTCTAAATGGAGGCGCCTTAATTCCACAGTAACCACTCTACTCATCAGTTCCTCAATAACTACTCTAAATGTAGGTGCCTTAGTTCCATAGTAACCACTCTACTCATTAGTTCCTCATTAACTACTCTAAATGCATGCGCCTTAGTCATGAGCTCTCCAGTAACTGCTCTAAATGTACTGTATGCCTTAGTCATTATTTCCTCCGTAACTACTCTAAATGTACATTATGTGTCAGTTATTACTTCCTCATAGGTTCTTTGTTAGTTTGTCAGTAACTACTCTAAATGTAAGTGCCATAGTCATTAGTTCCTTATTACTTCTTCATTAGTTCCTCAGTAAGTGCTGTATTATTGTGTACCTCATAGTAAAGTGAGAGCAAAGTATATACAGTAAATATGGTCTAAAGTGCATCATTAAAATATAACTAGCTACAATTTTGTGGGGAAATAGTTCTGCTTGTTGCCGCCACACTTTATCCACCAGGGTCTTTTGGAGTGCCAAATCTTTAATGGTAATTTTAGGTAACCAAACATTACCTCTGAGCTCCTTGTAGCTTTATGATGTCTGATGATGATGTCTTCCCTCGTGTAGCAAGAGACTATCAAAAAAGGAAAGATGGAGCTGACCGAGAATGAAAAGAAGCAGAAAGAACCGGTGAGCGCAAAATATAATCACACAATAAATATGATAATGACATATTTGCGTCTGTCTCAGATGTTGCTGTTGAAAGCAGAACAAATGAAGCGGTATGAAAAGGAAAAGGTGGGTGGCAAATAGGCATTTTTTTTCCTCAAAACTGAAATAAATTGATTTTGAATTTATGGAAAACGATATGTTACAGATTAGTCGCATAAACCATGCCAGAGAGCAAGGATGGAAAAATGTCTTGATCTCAAGTGTTGGCAGCCCAGAGAGGAAGGTACTGTGATTTTTTCTTAATTCTTAATATCAATATTTTAATATCACACCCTGCATATCAGTTACATATACCATAGCAGATTTTCCTGGATAATAATACTTGTCCTGCAAAGTATGCAGTCGTCTCTTTGTGATTCCGACATCGCTCCTTCACTCTTTTTAGTTCAGAACAATAAATATTTAAGCAAATGTTGCATATTCCTGGCCTAAAATAATAATTAAAGCATACAAATGTAAATGAGCTAAAATACAAATACAATGTAAGGAAGTACAAGGCCACTAGGTGTCACTATTAACACACACCAGACGTGATCTACAGCGAAATGCTTTTATTATTTTGTAATTATTTATCTCAACAGGCACAATAGTAATAATAGTCATCATAATAACACTGCTGTTGTGGCCATTCTCCAGCCACAAAAGTCAACTCTGAATCCCGAGCATCACTTCCTGTTTACTCGTCTGGAAGAAACACATAAAGTTTTATTTATGTCTTAAATGGCTTATTTTCTGTATCTACTATATTTGGTGTAAAGGTGAATATAGGGGTGTTATTTTAATTAAAAATAATATTAAATATTATTGGGTGGCACGGCGGTCGTGATCTCACAGCTAGGAGACCAGGGTTCAATTCCACGCTCGGCCATCTCTGTGTGGAGTTTGCATGTTCTCCCCGTGCATGCGTGGGTTTTCTCCGGGTACTCCGGTTTCCTCCCACATTCCAAAAACATGCCAGGCTAACATGCTAATTGGCGACTCCAAATTGTCCATCGGTATGTATGTGAGTGTGAATGGTTGTTTGTCTATATGTGCCCTGTGATTGGCTGGCCACCAGTCCAGGGTGGACCCCGCCTCTTGCCCGAAGACAGCTGGGATAGGCTCCAGCACCCCCGCCTCTCGCCCAAAGACAGCTGGGATAGGCTCCAGCACCCCCGCCTCTCACCCAAAGACAGCTGGGATAGGCTCCAGCACCCCCGCCTCTCGCCCAAAGACAGCTGGGATAGGCTCCAGCGCCCCGTCCCAAAGACAGCTGGGATAGGCTCCAGCACCCCCGCAACCCTCATGAGGATAAGCGGTAGAAAATGAATGAATGAATTATTATTTTTATTAATTTTTATTTATTTTTATTTATATATTGTTAGTATTTTTAGTATTTAAAAAGTCAAACAGGCATTTTCCTATGCTGTAACCATGAAAATATTATAATAAATATTGAATTCACTGACTGCAGTCGGGTCTGGAACCGATTAACCTTGATAAACGGGAGACGGTGCACAGCATGCATAGTGGTATAGATTTACTATTTATACGTTTATAAATCTATTTATAGATTTATTCATCTTCCACTCCTCTTCCCAGTGTTATTTTGGTGGTGGAAAAAGAGCTGCGGGTGATCCCGAGGCAGAAACCTACTACACCGCTCTCGAGCAAATGGCCAAACCACAATCAGTCGACAGAGGGATCAACAGGGAGGGACCGGCCACGCCCACACGGTAATTTTTTGATTTCTCTTGTGCTGCTGTAGTATTGAATAAGTATTCAAAGCGTGGCGCGTGTGCTAAGCAATGTGCCAGCCGCTGCTGGCCCAGTGCTCCCCAATGGTCGTGCCCAAGCCGTAAACCCCGAAGCGGTCAAGAGACGACTGGAGAGGCTGCAGCACACTTCTAAACAAAGCCATATCAGCAGGTAGGTTACACGGCTTCATTGAGGAATCACAGTCACGCATTGCTTGTTAAATTGTACTTGTCCTCTTTGCGATGATCAGGCAGCGTCACTTTGCGTTCGAACGAGCCTATCAAGTTGAGGAGTTTCTACAACGTAAAAAAGAAGCCATGCTTTACAAAGTCCGGGCTGAAGGACAGCTGGTATGTTATTGTTTTTGTTGTCTTTATGGTTTTACTTTACATTAGATGTGTACAAAATTTGCCCCCACCCCACCCCACTTTCATCAGTTTTTAATGTACGCAGCACTCGCTTTACACCAGGGGTCTCAAACCCAAGTTACTTGGGGGTCACTGGAGCTAGGGTCTGGGTGAGACTGGGCCACATCAGGTTTTCCCAAAAAAAAACAAACAGAAAAATATACAAACTTTTTCAGTGTTTGGGTTCCGATTTTCTACAATAAAAGCTCTGATAAAACATTCCACTGTTCTCAAATATCTTAATTTTTATTTTTCTGCACAAAATAAGATGAAAAATAAATAAACAAATCAAGAATAAAGAAAATCAATCAATCAGTAATAAATAAATATAATAATAATAATAAAACGGCAAATAATAAAAACTTAAGAAACCACATATATTTGCTGGGTAGACAAATTATTTTTTTCAGATTAAAATGAACAAAGCATTATTAGAGCCCTGTAGACATGACAAAACACGACTATAGTCACATTTACACTCTTTTTATTTACAACATATTGCGCAACTGCAGGGCCTTGAGACACATGCTAACTCGCAAACTAGAGATCTAGCGACCTAAACGGTAGCCTCCAAGTTATTTCCTTTAAACTTAAAAAAGCCAAAAACTTACCACTTCCACACGGATAGGGAGGATAACTATTAACAGTTAACGGGCCACACTAACATTAAACTTTCATATCAAGGCGGGGGCGTCAAACTAGTGTCCTGCGGGCCACATTTGGCCCGCGGGCCGCGTGTTTGAGACCCCTGCTTTACACCATTTGTGGAATATCCAACTACTAATGTCACCCTGCAATAAACCCCAAGATAAGGTGTCTAATATCATATGCATGTAGTATCACGTGAAAACTACTTCTTTGTGAATCTGTAGTTTTGAGTTCATACTTTGGCGAGATCTTGTTTAAAAGTTCAATTTTCTTCAAAATGTGGCACTAATTAAAAGGGCTGCATCAGCCTAAATTGTGGTTGACTTGAATGATAAACAGGGGACTCGCCAAAACCTGGCTGCAATCTATGGAGGCCATGTTGCTTCGGCTCGGTTCACAAGACCCAAAGTCAACAAAGAGGAGGAGGTAGGAGCACGGATGGCTCATCGTACGGCTGGCTACCTCACAGCACAAGCTGCCACTGCTTGTCTTCCATCCTTCCATCCTCACAGTCATGCCTGCGACTCGCCAATATGTCAGCCAAGCATTGCTGCTCAGATGCACGATTATTCCACCACAAAATGGTCCTTTCCTCATTTTGTCACGTACCATGCACTAGAGGTCTACACGGCTGTGCTTTTCCTTGGCCGCCGCGCCCCACAGCTGTCCACAGCCGTGGTGAGATTTGAGCGGAACAAGCGCAAAAATTAAATTACCTCTTTTCAGCTCAAGATAGTATAAATCAGGGGTCTCAAACTCAATTTACCTGGGGGCCACCGGAGCTAGGTTCTGGGTGAAGCCGGGCCGCATCAGGTTTTCAAAAAAACCCCAAAACGCATTTATTAAAAACTTGGAAAAAAAATCAATAAAAAAACTATCTTCAATGCTTTTGCTTCTGCTATACTCTACACTTTTTCAGTACTTTGGTTCCAGTTTTCCACACCAAAATATCTGATAAAACATTCCACTGTTCTCAAATATCTTAATTTTTATTTTTCTATACACAAAATAAGATAAAAAAATAAATAAACAAATTAAGTATAAAGACAATAAATCAATCAATCAGTAATAAATAAGAAAAACGTAAGAAACCACATACAGTTGGTAGAGAAATTATTTTTTTCAGATTCAAATGTACAGTATAAACAATTATTTAACCTTTAACATGAACATTAATGAAACTTAATAATTTGACCCAATTAGCAAGTTAGCATCGTACTTAGATCCATCTGGGAGCAGCATCGTAACTTTAACAACATGTTTGATGAGATGTTTTATCTTGACGTGTATTTTGCGTTTAATTCCAAAATCATTTCCTGCATTTATTTGTACCCAGCGTCATAAGCCTTTAGCTTCATTGCTAATCCAAAGCAAAACAGGGCGGGGTAACAGTGTAGGGTAACAGTATGGGCGGGGCAAAATCATGTTAATTGTGTCCGGTGTGCACACAGCTTTAAGCTGTCATTTCAATGTTAAACTTTGGTATCAAGGTGGGGGCCTCAAAATTGCGTCTCGTCGGCCGCATTTGGCCGGCGGGCCGCGAGTTTGAGACCCCTGGTATAAATTGTGTGAAAAAGATGAGATAAGGAAGGATTATGGACAATATAGGTGACCTTTCAAGAAAAAAGTGTTCAAATGTCTTTAATCGATATTAAAGATCGTTTTTACAATTCCAGAAGGTGCACCTCACCCGATAATCAAATCAGAATTAAGTCAAGGTTGATCTGCTTCAGTTTGCTGATGGGGTTGTTTGTGTTTGATAGCTGCTTGTTTTTAAGATATTCAGATGTAGAAATAATTTTGTTAGTTTTTTTTTTGTTAATTGTGGAAGTTATTCCGTTTAAACTTAAATAGCCAAAAACTTACCACTTCCACACGGATAGGGAGGATAACTATTAACAGTTATTTAACCTTTAACATGAACATTAATCAAACGTAATAATTTTTTCTGAGTACATGATACCATACAGCATCCATATCAAACTTGTGCGGGCCGCACTAACATTAAACTTTCATATCAAGGTGGGGGCCTCAAACTAGTGTCGTGCGGGCCACATTAGACCCCTGCACTAAGACATATGTGAAGAACTCTCACGGAAAGCAAAAAGTCTCGAGTTTTCCATAGTCGTGGCTACAGCCGTGGCCATGTTCTTGAGATTTCTTCAGCCCGCCCCGCCCCGTTAGTCGAGGAGTCCGGCCAGCCGTGGGGCCAGCCGCTCCGTGTAGACCTCTACCGTGCACTTTTTTTTGTTTTTTTTTTGTTTGCTTGCTTGGAATGTTATTCACAAATGCATCCTTTACTTTGTTAATTATTGTGCCTGAATGCCCAATTACATTCAGTTGTTAATAATATAATATGCCTATGCACATACTATTTTTAACATTTCTATGTTTTTTTTAGGAGTATCTAGCAAGACTCAAACAAATCCGCTTGCAGAACTTCAACGAGCGACAGCAGATCAAAGCCCGACTCAGAGGGGAAAAGGCGTGTCATTCCTCCAGATCATTTTAAACCGTTATTGAGGCAAGTATTTGATTTTAACATCTATTTGTTTTACTTTTTTGTTTCTAGTATGACAGTGACGGGTCAGACAGCCAGGAGTCGAGTGACGAGGCTCAGCTGAGGAGGAAGAAGTTAGCGGCTTTGAAAGTGAGTGCTCGGGGACCTTATCAAAACTGCCGTGTTGTTCTTGTTGTAGTACTCATTGCGTAATATACCATGAGAAGAAATTCAAATGTCATTCCAGGCTCAAGCAAACGTCCGTGCTGTTGTGCTGAAAGAGCAATTAGAGAAGAAGCGGAGAGAGGCGCACGAGAGAGAGAAAAAGGCATGGGATGACCATGTATGTGATGTGCCGCGTTTCGTTCCTCCAGTCTGCGCCTAGCTTAGTGATGTATAGCATTTAATAAAGGCACTGGTTCTATTGCGCCGTGGTAGATCGCAGCTCGGGAAGGGAAAGCGTGCATGGCTGCAGGAGACATGGCTTCGGCAGGAGCTTCTGCAAGCTCTCAACCCTCCACGGCTGCCAAAGCTTCAACCCAACCAGAGTCTGAACCCTCTAATCCGGTTATATCCATGACCGCTGCTCTGAAGAACGTTGGCGCTGTTAGTACACCTGCTTCACAATGTGTTTCCTGTTTGGTTCTACTATTTTTGTCTGATTTGCAATTTATCTTGCAGATTACTCCGGTGAAAGAGACCCCGCCTGCCACAGAGGCTGTCATCGTCATTCAGGTGTGCCGTAATGAATCCTCCATAAGTGTAACATCTAGCAGTTACCAGCTTTTTAACAGTGCTCGGTGCTTTTTCTTGCGTTAGTGTGAGAAGAAGCAGATCCTGAACAGGCTTAATCTGAACCTAAAAGTCCAGAACACCGTGGATGAAGCGGAGGAGTCGGCAACCAGCCCTAAAGAGCAGCCTGACGCAGAGAACCCGCCTTCCGGCGAAGATCAGAAGGGGGATCCAGCAGAACCATCTGAGAATGTCTGCGTGATGACAACCGGTTAGTGAAGTCTCAGCAGAAGCAATATTACAATAGACTTTTCCTCTTACTTCCTGTGGTGTTTGATGCCTTTTAATGGTAATGGTTTAATTTCATTTGAACGTGCATCAGATTCCAATTGAGTGCATCCCATAATCAGTTCCCAGTTCCACATGTCCAAAAGGAGTAGGAAGAAGCAAAGCTTATTAAATCATACCCCTCCATCTGGTACTTTTACAATCAGTAGCTGTTACATTTGTTCACTTCCTGCTTTCCATAATACAGTTTATGGTTAATTTTTTTTGTTTTTTTGTTTTTAAATAATGTACCTTGTACCGAAGTAGGTGGTGATATGAGCATCCAATGACATAATGGGTACCATAGTAGGTGTCAATATAGTGATATATATAGCACATCATGACTGGTTCAAGACTCTTCATCCTTGTATTTAGCAAACATCAACTGCTTGTATTGTTTCTTGAATTGGCTCATCGTTGTGCATTGTTTGATTTCCTTACTCAATCCATTCCATAGTTTGATTCCACATACTGAAATGCTATGGCTAGCATAACATAGTCCTAGCATAGAAGTGTTTCAAATGTACTTCTTCCCTGAGATCATATTTCTCCTCTCTTGTAGAGAAGTATTGGATGACATTTTTAGCTAATTGCTTGTTTTTAGCCTTATGCATTATTTTAGCTTTTTGAAGATGAACTATATCCGCAAGTTGAAGTATTTGTCATTTTACAAATAAGGAGTTAGTATGTTCTCTGTAGGCGGCATTATGAATTATGCTTAATTTTTAATGTTTTTTTCCCTTGATATTTCCTCAGCAGCTGCCTCAGAGGCTCCAGAAGATCGTCCACCTTCTGGTGGAGACAGGAAGAAGTGGGAGGCAGTTGCTCCATTTATCCTACCGATAGCCCAACAAACCCTGGAGGAGACATGCTTACCAACTACAGGCGAGTTATATGATATTGTCATGTTAGAGACAGAGTGTTGTCATTGGTGTTATGGCCTGTGGTTGTTATGGCTACATTTGAGTTTGTGAAGTGTAAGTGCTTAATTTAACATTACGACCGGCGGGGTAGATCCAGCCTAAAATAGCCACAGACTTTATTTGACAAATATATCTGTTTGTATGTATATCCCCAAGTCACCTGGGATAGGCTCCAGCATACCCGTAACCCTAGTGACGATAAGCAGCATAGAAAAAGGATGGATGGATCTGTTTGTGTATGTTTCGCAGAACAAACAGTGGGTGAGGTAATACAGATGGGCGTGCTACCAGAAGAAGCTCAAAGGAAGGTATGGGGGCCGAGTCCTGACTCTCAGGTGCTGAAAGTACTTCAGGAGGCCGAAGTTCAGCCACTCACTCAGCTGTTGGAGACGGTCAGCGTGTGCGAAGAGGCCTTCCCTGGAACTGGTTAGTGTTCTTTCCTGCAATGGCCTGCAACACATTCTAAATCAGGGGTCTCAAACTCAATTTACCTGTGGGCCACTGGAGCTAGGGTCTGGGCAAGGCTGGGCCGCATCAGGTTTTCCAAAAAAAAAAAAAAAAACGCATTTATTAAAACAGAAAAATATACAAACTTTTTCAGTGCTTTGGTTCCGATTTTCTACAATAAAAGCTCTGATAAAACATTCCACTGTTCTCAAATATCTAACTTTTTATTTTTCTGCACAAAATGAGATGAAAATAAACAAATCAAGCATAAAGAAAATCAATCAGTAAAAAATAAATATAATAATAATGATAAAACGGCAAATAATAAAAACTTAAGAAACCATATATAGTTGCTGGGTAAACAAATTATTTTTTTCTGATTAAAATGAACAAAGCATTATTAGAGCCCTGTAGACATGACAAAACACAACTATAGTCACATTTATACTCTTTATTTACAACATATTGCACAACTGCAGGGTCTTGAGACACATGCTAACTCGCAAACTAGAGAGCTTGCCACCTAAACGGTAGCCTTCAAGTTATTTCTTAAATAGCCAAAAACTTAGATATTCTATCATGAGGGAAAATTATTATTATATTATTATTATTATTATTATTATTATTATTATTATTATTACATTTAAATATTAAATAAAAAATATTTTTAAATATTATTTTTATTCCAATTATTTTTTGAGAAATATTAAAAGTGAGACTATTACAAGAACAACTTTTGCAAATATATGAAAATAGTTTTTTCTTGGCACAGCTATATGTGTTGTTTCCAGTATGTTCCCCTGGGCATTATAACACGAAAAAACAAGTTAATATGAGCTAGCTAACAATGCACGTCATTGGGATATACACATATTTCGACTGTGAAGCCCTCTAAAGAAACCTCTAAAAACGTTGTACATATGTGTATACATGCTGTGATCATGCATTAACGCGTATACGAATGATAACTTGTAATTTTGATGATTTAAATCACTACCGAAGGATGTGCAAAATGAACTATATCAGCAAGTTGAAGTATTTGTGGTTTTAGAAATAAGGAGTTAGTATGTTCTCTGTAGGCGGCATTATGAATTATCCTTACTGGCCTTTCTTGCAGTACATTTAGCCAGTGAAGATTGCTTTTATAGTTATTAGCCCATATTTCCACACAATCAGTAAGATATGGTAGAGTGCAGTTCTCCTTTAAGTAAACATCCGTCCACAGAAAAACACATAGACCAGCTGTCATTCACATTTTGGCCAATGAGAAGTCTGAAAAATCTACCACATCTTTGGATCAATATTAACTTATAGTTATATGTTTGTTGTTTTCATCCTGAACGCCTGATCCCAAAGAAGACCCCTGACCCCTCTGACGTACCTGATTTATCGATAAAATAAAAATCTAACTGAGTCGTTGAGGATGACAATGTGATGAGACGTCATCTGCACTGTAATTTCCACACTATAGTGGCTGCAATGGTGGTTTTTGTAATTCTCTGCTTTGTTTTTGTATGACTACAACGGTTAATGTGCTTCTTCCTGTTTCCAGATAAGTCCAACCAGATAGTCGCAGTGGAAGCGGCGAGTCCGTCTACAGAGATGGCGAGCCCAAAGAGCAGGACAGCTACGCTTCTTCAAAGCACCGCGGTGGCACTGGAAAGTGCTGCCCCCACAGAGGCCTCACATCCGGAAAATCCAAGTGCAAGTGGGCTGGAAGGACACACTTCGCCACAAAGGCTCGCAGACATCCAAGGTGAATCAATCACTCCCATCAGACATCCCAGCTTCTCATGCAACATAGAATTCCGGTGCAAATACAGTCTGCTTTTCCTTAGAGCCAACTGATGTGGAATCCATGGTTTTGGAAGATGTCCCTAAAGCCTCACAGCCTACAACGGGACTGCATCATGCTTGGGAGAAGGAAGCTCAAGAGCCAATGTAAATATCCATCCTATATTTACAATAACGCATATTGATTATGTCTCTTTTGGTTACATCTGCGAGGTCATCTATTTACATTTTGTAGCATTCCAAGTAACCATGGTGATGTAATTTGTAAATATGTTTTTTTAATGCATAAGATTAGACACATGCAATCCAGAAAATGGTATGTAAATATTACACTTGGTGGGGAAAAAGTGGGCGAATAAATTGACAATAAAAGCACAAATACTGCGGATTTCAGAAAACAACAGATGGAATGACACAGCACTCTACAAGAAGCGATGAATTCTGTAAAATTAAATAATTAAAAAAAAAATCAAAAAATTGTTACAGCTATAATGATGAAAATGGTAATATTAACGATGATTATAATAATGGTGATATAATAACAATAATAATGGTAATAAATAAAGATATAACAAACATGATAATAATGATAATAATATTAATATTATTAATTATTAATGTATTATTTATTAATAATTTATTAAAATTATGTATTTATAATATTTATAAGTTAAGTAAATACGTTTTTGCTTCAGCCTACTCCTTTTGGGCTTGTGATCAGATAGTTGAATACAAATGTAAATAATGGAAAGTTATATTTTGGTTGATGTAAGAAATGCACTGTAATGTTTCATATATTTACCCAAATAAAATAAAAATTAAAAAAAATGCTAATGGTAGTTTTTCTTCCAGGCCACCAGAGGGCGATACAAGCCAAGGAGAAGCAGCAACAGGGAAAGTGGACGGTGAGACTTACATTCATTTTTTTTTTTTTTTTTTCAAAAACAAATGATCAATGTTCATATGTCTTAGCACTATGGGGAGCAGAGCTTTCAGCCGCTCTGCTCCCCAACTCTGGAACTCCCACCTTCCAATCCAAACTCAAAACTCATCTGTTCAAACTTGCCTATTTCCTTT
This sequence comes from Doryrhamphus excisus, assembly GCF_030265055.1. NCBI lineage: Eukaryota > Metazoa > Chordata > Actinopteri > Syngnathiformes > Syngnathidae > Doryrhamphus > Doryrhamphus excisus. Next base: position 19,297,269 of record NC_080470.1, read on the forward strand.
AACTGCTTCACATGGTCCCCCCTCCCCCTATTTCTTGTATGTTCTTATTTATTGTATGTTGTCTTTTATCTTGTATTTAATATTGGCATTTTTTATCTTCTGTACAGCGACCTTGGGTGTCCTGAAAGGCGCTTTTAAATAAAATGTATTATTATTATTATATTCAAATCCGCAAAATCTTCTCCATCCCTGCCGCAGGTCCATCACAGGGCGAAGAACCCTTGTTTACAAAGTTGCGTTCTCCAGCTCACAGACGCACCTCTGCTCTCGCCCTCCTCTCGGCTCAGTCCTCGGTGGATGACTCCTCCTCCTCTATAGCGTCTCGCTCACGCTCCGTCTCGCCTCTGCGCTCCAAGCAGCACAACGCTCTCCTCATTGGCCTCTCTACGGGCATGTTTGACTCCAACAACCCCAAGGTACACCCCCGGATAATAATTCATTCATTCATTTTCTACCGCTTATCATCACGAGGGTCGCGGGGGTGCTGGAGCCTATCCCAGCTGTCTTCGGGCGAGAGAGGCGGGGTAGTCTGGACACAGGTTCAAGAAATGACATTTTTAAAACCATTTTCTTCAGTCTGAATACAATCATATCTCAGTTTTCATGGGATTTGTTTTTTGTGGACATAATTAATTCGTATACTGTCTTGGTTATCGTACACGGGGCTCGACTGTAACGATGTACCGATGGCCCGGGGCAAGTTAAAACAACATTGAGGCAAGTAAATCCAATCAGCCCGTCGGGCAAGTGCACTTTGGCATGCCATACTGCCAAGAGTTTTTTTTAAAAGCGGTTCTTGTTGGGCAGGGGTCTCAAACTCAATTTACCTGGGGGCCACTGGAGCTAGGGTCTGGGCAAGGCTGGGCCGCATCAGGTTTTCAAAAAAAAAAAAAAAAAACGCATTAATTAAAAACAGAAAAATATACAAACTTTTTCAGTGCTATTTTCTGAAAAATAAATAAACAAATCAAGAATAAAGAAAATCAATCAATCAGTAATAAATAAATATAATAATAATAATAAAACGGCAAATAATAAAAACTTAAAAAACCACATATAGTTGGTGGGTAGACAAATTATTTTTTTTCAGATTAAAATGAACAAAGCATTATTAGAGCCCTGTAGACATGACAAAACACGACTATAGTCACATTTATACTCTTTTTATTTACAACATATTGCGCAACTGCAGGGTCACATGCTAACTCGCAAACTAGAGAGCTAGCGACCTAAACGGTAGCCTTCAAGTTATTTCCTTTCAACTTAAATAGCCAAAAACTTACCACTTCCACACGGATAGGGAGGATAACTATTAAGAGTTATTTAACCTTTAACATGAACATTAATCAAACATAATAATTTTTTCTGGGTACATGATACCATACAGCATCCATATCAAACTTGCGCGGGCCGCACTAACATTAAACTTTCATATTTAAGGCGGGGGCCTCAAACTAGTGTCCTGCGAGCCACATTTGGCGTGCGGGCTGCGTGTTTGAGACCTCTGATGTATACTATTGACATAACGGCTATAACGGCTAATATTTGCAAATGATGATTAATAAATGTTAATTATAAAAAGTGATATTGGATAATTCCTCACGGCACACCTGACGGTTTCTCATGGTACACTAGTGTGCCGCGGCACAGTGATTGAAAATCACTGGTATAGAATACATTCCATTCAAGTCCTCTGCATATTATTGTCAGATGCTGCGAACATGCTCCCTTCCTGACCTCAGCCGAGTCTTCAGCTCTCAGCAGGACTCTGTCATGACCACTGACGACAACGCTGCTCCAGACAGTGTCCTGGAGAACCAGGACCAGGATGAAGTCAAAGACGACGACCAGTCTGAGACAGAGGAGTAAGACAACCACACACGAAAGAAACAAAAGCAAACACGGTCATTCCGTGTGGCGCCTCAATATTTCTTATCCCTCAGCGTGTATGAGGATGAAGACCTCCAGGAGATTCGAGCATCCATGGAACGACTCCTGCACGAGGAGAGCGACCTCATGAGGAACCCAGCACACGATGGGAGAGGAGACTTTAATGGAAACGCTCCCAACGGACAAGAACAAGAACTTTTCAACAGGATGGCCGTGGAGCTTGAGCAGGACGACAATCCGATGGCTGTCGGTGATGATGATGATGAGGAAGAAGAAGATGACGAGGATGAAGATCGCTCAAATGGGAGTCCTGGTGATGAGGAGGCAGGGGAGCTCCTCAGCAACGGTGTGGGGGAAGACATCAATAGCCAACTTAATGAAGAATGGCATTCAGGTAAGATGGCAGCTCACATTTATGGATTCATAGGACAAGGAATAATGATGATGATGATAAAAATAAAAACTGCATATAGTCACCTTTTTTGTAAACATGCAAAAGAGCTAGCTGATTTCCAAAAGATTGTCATTGAACTTAAGTAAAACTAAAATCATGCTGTTTGCTAACAGCAGAAAGGACACGCGCCAGCAAATACATATAGACAGTGTGGACATTGAAAAGGTGAACGAAATTTTAATGTTAATTATTTTTTTGTCACGTACCGAAGTAGGAGGCCATATGACCATCAAGATTTTAATTTTAATTTTAATTTTAATTTTAATTTTAATTTTAATTTTAATTTTAATTTTAATTTTAATTTTAATTTTAATTTTAATTTTAATTTTAATTTTAATTTTAATTTTAATTTTAATTTTAATTTTAATAAAAAAAAGAAATTTAAAAATTACATTTAAAAAAATAAATGATGTTTGGAAAGCAGGAAGTGAACAAATGTAACAGTTACTGATTGTAAAAGTACCAGATGGAGGGGTAGGATTTAATAAGAGTTGCTTCTTCCTACTCCTTTTGGACATGTGGAACTGGGAACTGATTATGGGATGCACTCAATTGGAATCTGATGCATGTTCAAATGAAATGAAACCATTACCATTACCATTACCAAAAGCTTTGAGCTTGTTTTAAAGCCATTTCCACCTGCAACGCCAGCGTGCCTACCATGTTCTTCTGTGTATAGACAGCAGCGAAGAGGAGCAGGAGGGAGAAGCTGAACTTTACGACAGTATCTTCAGTCGCTTGGAAGAGCATCGCTTTAACTTGGAGCAGCAGATGGGATTCGAGAAGTTCATTGAGGCCTACAATAAGATAAAGGTCTGAAACGTTCAAGTCATCTACTCAGCCTTGTATTCACGTGCGAGTAACCGTACACCAAACCATTCAGGCGATACGGGACGACGAGGACGATAATATCGACCTGGGCTCCGGTTTGGCGTTTAGCATTTTGGGAACCGAGCACCAGCATCTGTATCCCAACATCCTCCACCTGGTGATGGCAGATGGAGCATACCAAGAAGGTCAGGGAGAAGCACACGCTTGATCTTTTTTTCTGGCATGCCAGCAATAGCAACTGTAAAGGAGTTTACGAGGGTTGCGGGGGTGCTGGAGCCTATCCCAGCTGTCTTTGGGCGAGAGGCGGCCAGCCAATCACAAGGCACATATAGACAAACAACCATTCACACTCACATTCATACCTATGGACAATTTGGAGTGGCGAATTAACCTAGCATGTTTTTGGAATGTGGGAGGAAACCGGAGTACCCGGAGAAAACCCACGCAAACTCCACACAGGGATGGCCGAGGGTGGGATCGAACTCGGGTCTCCTAGCCGTGAGGTCTGCGCGCTAACTGCGCGCTAACCACTCGCCCGCCGTGCAGCAATATTTATGCATCTCATCCAAAATTTATGACTTCTTGAATTTATTTAATCTAAATTGAGAGAGCCAAAAATGTACCACTTCCACACAGAGTCGGAGGAGATTTTTTTTCCACCCCCAAACTCCACACAAAGGGTGGAATTGAACTCAGGTCTCCTAGCTGTGAGGTCTGCGCGCTAACCACTCGTCCGCCGTGCCGCCTGATTATAATCATGATCAAAAAAATCAAAAAATTTCAAGTATTTTCAAGTATTTACTCGGCATCTGATATCTTAATTTTTATTTTTCTGCACAAAATAAGATGAAAAATAAACAAATCAAGAATAAAGAAAATCAATCAATCAGTAATAAATAAATATAATAATAATAGTAAAACAGCAAATAATAAAAACTTAAGAAACCACATATAGTTGGTGGGTAGACAAATTATTTTTTTCAGATTAAAATGAACAAAGCATTATTAGAGCCCTGTAGATATGACAAAACACGACTATAGTCACATTTATACTCTTTTTATTTACAACATATTGCGCAACTGCAGGGTCTTGAGACACATGCTAACTCGCAAACTAGAGAGCTAGCGACCTAAACGGTAGCCTCCAAGTTATTTCCTTTAAACTTAAATCAACTTACCACTTCCACACGGACAGGGAGGATAACTATTAACAGTTATTTAACCTTTAACATGAACATTAATCAAACGTAATATTTTTTTCTGGGTACATGATACCATACAGCATCCATATCAAACTTGCGCGGGCCGCACTAACATTAAACGTTCATATTTAAGGCGGGGGCCTCAAACAGTGTCCTGCGGGCCACATTGTTTGAGACCCCTGCTATATAGTACCTTCTATCTTTAATATATGCATTTGTTTCCTCGATCATCCTAACAAGCGTTTCTCTTGTCTTTTAGGCAATGATAAGTGTTTATCGCAGTGGAGCAACTGGCAACAATGACAATCTACGTCCTATCTGATGTCTTCCTCCATTAGAAAATGAAGCTTGCTTTATAAATACTGAAACAGCAGCCTTTTTAGCTTTTTGGTCAATTGGTGTAGAGTTACATTTGCACTATTTATGACATGTGACATGTTCTTGTTTACCTAAATGTTTTGTGTCTTTTTCTAATGGAAAAACATGTGATGTCGACTATTATATCATGAGTTCTTCTGTGTTCCTCTTCAACCTCTCTGACATTTCTCTGGGTAAAAGCTCTCGTGCTCTCAGGTGCTCTCTCTCTCCATTCAACTATGGATTTCCGATGTGATCCTTGCTCCACACAGCCAAACTCACCTTCAGCTTTAATGTAGCAAGAATCCAGTGGAACTCTTTTCTAAGATCATTTTTTAATCACACACACACACACAAAATATTGCAGAATGTTTTTTTTTTAGAACGCAAACAAGGCTGCCTCATGATGTTGAGGTACTGTAGCTGTCACGTTGAAGTCATCTTCGGATGATATAAGCAATGGTATGATTATGAATCATGAATGTTTCTGTGAAATAAAGAATAACTCTTTCATTTCTGTTTGTTGTTTAGATTGTCATGTCCGACTGCGGTCACATCCCGGGAAAGGCTACATTTTGTATTGGAGAGCAAGCTAATTTTGTAAGTTGACCCTCTTACAAAGACATGAACAGGTTATTATTTATGATGCTGCACACTGAAATCCTGCCAAAACTGGTTTGAAAGTATAAGAGAAAGTTTGAATTCCGATGTGTACTGTAAGTCACGTGTCTGTCAAAGTGGCATATTATGGCGCTCACGAGTCTGTGAGGAAAAAGTCACATCTTTGACAGGAGCCAATCATGAGCTGTGGAAACATCACAACAGGCCTGTCAACCCAATGGACATTGCAGGATGTCATTACTCTATATAGACAATAACAGTCTCAGGGTTTCATCCAACAAACAACATTAAACACATCACACAGCAACTTAACACTCACACATTATTCCTCGGCAATACAGAAGCCGGTATCAATACGACGGGAGTTTTATTTATTTTAAAGTCATATTGGGATGTGTTTGTATATTTGCACCTAGGTTGCTGTGTGATGAATTAAGTTTGTCAGTAAAGTTTTGTTTGTTTCTTTTGGCTTTTTTCCCCAAGTGTTCTTGAAACATGACACGGCGAGTCGGACTGTTACGTCGTTATAACAGTCTCAGGGTTTCATCCAACAAACAACATTAAACACATCACACAGCAACTTAACACTCAGAAATTATGCCTCGGCAATACAGAAAGTATCAATACGACTTTAGTATGAAAATAACTCGACGTTAAGCATTCACATTTTCGTTGAGAACCATAGAAAATGGTACTGCAATGTTGCATCTGTCCACCAGACGGAGCCAGAGCACCAAAGCCAAAAGGGAACTTTGAAATGTTGGGAGTTTTATCACTGATAAGCTGCCACAAGTCATTCATTCATTCATTTTCTACCGCTTTTTCCTCACGAGGGTCACGGGGGGTGCTGGAGCCTATCCCAGCTGTCTTCGGGTGAGAGGCGGGGTCCACCCTGGACTGGTGGCCAGCCAATCACAGGGTACATATACACAAACAACCATTCACACTCACATTCATACCTATGGCCAATATGGAGTCGCTAATTAACCTAGCATGTTTTTGGAATGTGGGAGGAAACCGGAGTACCCGGAGAAAACCCACGCATGCACGGGGAGAACATGCAAACTCCACACAGAGATGGCCGAGGGTGGAATTGAACCCTCGTCTCCTAGTTGTGAGGTCTGTGCGCTAACCACACGACCGCCGTGCCGCCCCATTTTAAAGTCATATTGGAGAAAAAAAAAGAAGTCATATTGGGATATGTTTGTATATTTGCACTTAGGTTGCTGTGTGTTGAATTAAATTTGTCAGTAAAGTTTTGTTTGTTTGTTTTGGCTTTTTTCTTGAAACAAGACATGGTGAGTCTGTTATGTAGTTATACTAGCGTATTGATATACTGTACACTGAACTCCAATGAGTAGCGATTAGCAAAGCGTCATGTTAATCCATGAGATAAAAATACTTTTTCATGTTAGCCGCAATAATAAATATATCGTTGTAGCTTTGTTAATATACAAGTCAGTTTTGTAAATGAAACTTGTTTTTATTTTTTAGGGCTGTAGCGTCAAAATAGGTACTGTATTTCCCATGACGTCCATTGTTGGCTAGCTCATATTAACTCGTTTTCTTGCACTAGAATGCACAAAAAAGGGAAAGAAATATGTGTTCATGTTTCACATAAGGACAGGGAATGATGGGCAAAATTCCCCCAAAGAGTACTTACAGTTCCCCTTTAATAATATAAGTCAATTAAAACTGACAAAGGCTAAAAAAAAAATACAAAATCTTTGACTCCTGAGTATTTCTTGAATACATCAAATGTTCAGCCAAGCCTGCCCAAAACACATTTATTTCACATTTCAAAATGAATACTACTAAATGAATACTAAACCAAAACACTCCAAAAAAAAGTATCAATTCTTGGAAGTGTAAAATTGAAGTGAAAATATGGCTAATTCATCAGTGCTTTGTGGAGGACTTAAGTTTGGTACTGTTATTTGTTTCCTAAATTCATGCCAAAAAACATCACAGCTCGTCTTTCTTCTTTATGATTATTTCCCGCACCATGTCGGCTATTTTTGGACGGATTTCATCCACAGAAACCCGCGGTCCCCATGCATCCACCACTTTTCCATTGACATCAATGAGATACTTCCAGAAATTCCAGTCAGGCTCCTTGCCAGAGGATTCTGGAGGAGGGAAAAAAAAGACCAAATCCAGTTAACTGCTCTGCAAAATTGTCCAAATTAGACCAAAAATACCCCTCGTATTTCGCCGTTCCACTCACCAAAGAGGTACTTGTAGATGTTGTTGGCTCCGGTTCCGACAACAGCGATTTTACTAAACAAGGGGAAGGAGACGCCGTAGACTCGACGTACAAAGCTGTCGATCTCCTTGTCGCTGCCAGGTTCCTGTTGTCCAAACTGGTTGCAGGGGAACGCCAGCACGTTGAAGTGGTACGGCCCAAAGTCCCGTTGGAGTTTCTGAAGGGCTTTGTAGTGTTCCTCGGTGAAGCCGCATTCGCTGGCGACGTTTACCACAAGGGACACCTGAAGTAACACAACCACCACGTCAATATTCAGGGATGTCCAAAGTGTGGCCTGGGTGCCCTTTGCGGGTCACTGCTGTATTGTTTTTTTTTTTTTTTGGCCTGTGGCACATTCTCAAAATGTAACATTAGAGAGAAAATGTGCAGCGATTTTACAAGAATGAAGTCAAAATATTAGAAACTCATGTAGGATGAGGAAAAATAACAATTTTAGTCGCATAAAGTTGAAATAGTAAAGTTATTTATTAGTCCAATAAAACTAAAATAAAGCAAAAAGTTTAGTTGGAAAATTAAAAAAAACAACAAATGGGATGGGGGGGGGGCACTGTCATACCAAAATAAATTTTTAATATTTACCAAAAAAAAGTTATATTCTAATGAGACAAAAGTGGCAATTTTACAAGACTACACTCGATTAATTAAAGCAAATTTGTATTCTTAAAAATAAAAAAAAAACAAAATAAAGTCAAAATATTGACCAAAAAAAAGTTATATTCTAATGTGACAAAAGTGGCAATTTTACAAGACTACACTCGATTAATTCAAGAAAAATTGTATTCTTAAAAATAAATAAACAAAATAAAGTAGTAATTATGGGAATAAAGTCATAATATTACAAGAACAAAATTTTTGAAATTTATTCAATAAATGAGTTCAAATATTTGGAATTTCCTTTGAAAAAAACGGCAAAAATGGGGCAAAAAAAAGTATTACAAGAAGAAAATTTTTGAAATGTATTCACCACCACAAAATGTAACATTAGAGAGATAACAACAAATGGGATGGGGGGGGGGGCACTGTCATACCAAAATAAAGTTAAAATATTTACCAAAAAAAGTAATATTCTAACGAGACAAAAGTGGCAAAGACTACACTCGATTAATTCAAGAAAAATTGTATTCTTAAAAATAAAAAAAACAAAATAAAGTAGAAATTATGGGAATAAAGTCATAATATTACAAGAAGATTTTTTTTTATTTATTCAAAAAATTACTTTAAATATTTGGAATTTTCTTTACAAAAAACAAAAATAGGGCAAAAAAATAGCAATATTAAGCATATTAAGAAAAGGCTTTTCACCTCCAGTATACCCCCCCCCCAAAAAAAAACTTTTTTTTTTTACTTTTTAGCATGTCTACGTATGTTTCTTTACAAAATATTAAAGTGGCCCTTGCATCCTTTCAGTTTTTTGACTAGATAGGACAGCCCTAGTCAGATCATTGGGTCCGCAGGGGTGAAATGTGCGTGTTTATTTGTAGAATAGAGGGTGAAACATCATACATACCAAACAAAAAAAACATTAAATTACACTATCTTCCAATATGAGTAGAGGATAAAATTAGACTTTAATTAGCTCTGCAGTTAAAACCTTCAAATCTGCGGATTACAACAACAAAGCAGTGTTTATTTGCGTGTATTGACACAAAGTAAAATACACAATGGCCACTTGATTATAAAGATTGTAAGAAAAGTGGTGAAAGATCCGTCGGGTTAAGTTGCCACGTAAGACATGGGCGTTCTCAACACAGTAGTAACGTTACACTCCGTGTTCGCTGTGTGAAAATATCACAAACTCATCTTTGAGGGACATCCATGCATACATGCATACACCTAATGCAACAATCAAACAATACAAATACACACGTCATAAATGACTTATCTGCCTGTCGACCTACCGAGCCCCGGTATTTTTCCAGTGATATCAATTTTCCTCTGCTGTTGACAACTTTGAAAGTATAAAAGTCCTTCTGTTTGCTTTCTGACACGATCAGTAAACTCAACAGCGAAGTCACAGCCCACCAAAGCATCTTTCCCATTAATACAACTTCACTGCTTTACTGATAAGCTGCCACTAACACTGCAACGTAGGATAAGGGTCGATACAAATGTCGAAACTAAGGGTGGTATCACTACCGGATCGATAGTGGTGTGATGGATTTCAATGAGAGCCATTAGTATAGTTTTTGCATTTCTGTACTTTATTTTGCTCAATAAACGGTTATACTATGTGCTATTTTGTTCTCACTAGTTATAAACCACCATGAAATTTGACAGCTATTGTAATGTATTTGTCGTCCTTGTGTCCCGGAACCAATGTAAATAAAAGCAGTTTCTCATCGGGGTGTTGTAGATGTCGGACAAAAGCGATGGAAAGATGGCGGCGGCCCTGGTCCAAATGACATGTACGTACAGAGGAATGATAGCCGTCAAGGCAACCGGTATCAGGCCGCTGATTCCTGGCGTGGTCACCCCGAGGTTCCGAGCCTTCTCGGTGCGGAAAGAAGAAAACTTGGAGGAGAATCCTTTCTACCGGAAGTACCAGGACAAGATTCAGAACATGCGCAGGTTAGCTAGCTTGGTTTGGCTACACAACATCGGAGCAATGTAGCTTTGAATATTACGTGAGGAAAAGCGGTAGAAAATGAATGATTATGATTGGCTATTTTATGTTTAAACGTTGGACAATTGCGTTGCAGGTTGACTACGTAACATTACCGGTGTAAATTGTGACAAAATATACAGTTCGTAAATATATATAGAGTTCGTGCACTTACCGTACTTGGTCTTTTTAGTGCGTACGGCTGGGTCTCCAATCGAATACTGTACTTCCATCAGTACACTTAAGTACATTGTTCTTGAGGGTGCTAATTTTGACTGTAAGTCCTGTCCAAATTTCATTAATGTTCTTGTGCATTTTCCGTAAACAACAATCGTAATTTTTAACAGCACGTTCACTCATTTTGAGTGTTTTTAGTGAGTGCAACACCCCAAATGGTGACTGTGCAGTACATAAGATGAATCCTCCCCTACTTTTATTTTGAAAATGTATCAATTTTTATAGTAGCCATGTTGGGAAATGCACTCTTCATCATCTGATAAGTCTTTTTCTGATTTTTTGTATCTTCTTGTTTTCAGTTCCAACCCTCAAGAGATGAAAGCTCGGCTGGAAAAACGTCACGAGGCAAAGAAGGAAGTGCTGGGACACTCCAAGCAAGCAGAGTTTGTGAGGCTGATGGAAGAGGAGGTGGAGTATTTTGCAATATAATCGACGCAAAAATGTGTCACACATGGAAAATGATCATGATATATGTAGGCGACACAAATCTTATTTGTGAAAATGACTTTATTTTCTGCAATTTTTGCAGTTTGAGAAGCGGAACAAGACGGCAGCCAGTGGTGGAACATCAGGGGGGTTCACTAAAAACAAGGTGAGGCTGGTGCTTTTCTGGATGAGGAAGATGGCAATGATGAAATGTTGTTCTTCAGATGCTGGGATCCATCCTCAATCTGGAGATGATCCAGGACAAGACGGGTGAGGAGATTTCCAAGGTGAGTCGGAAAAGGTAGGAACCAGGAAATGACTTTGTTTTTAGCACGCGTTGTCTCAAACTATATAAGCCCAACATTTTCCAGTAGCAATGTTATGTCCTTATTCTTGTAAAATTCCTTTTTTAAAAAGCTTAAAAAAAAAGCGTACAAAAAATTAAATCGTCTTTGTAGAATGTCCTGGGGGTCAATAACGCCCCCCCGGCCGCACTGCAGGCAAAACGACGAGTAGAAAACATGACATGAAGATGGTCAACTGTAATATTAACAATAAAATAATGGCAAGAAAAGTTATTAAATGATATATAACAAAATTATATATATTTTACATAAATATTTATAAACTTATGAATTTACTTATTTACTTTTTTAAATATTTACAATTTAATATTTAAAAATAATAATATTTGAATATTATATTATATATATATAATATATCTATTTAATTTTGATTTATTTATATAATATATATATATTTAATATTATATTTAATATGACAATATAATATTATTTTATTTTTTTATTTAATATTTACTTTATTTTAATATTTATAATAATTTATATTTATAAGCCCCCGCTTTTACTCATGTTTTACTCATGTATTAACGAATGAATGTTGTATTTTAATGTATGTTTTACTGTTTACTTGCTTTTATTCAACGCCATTCTTCTGTAAAGTGTCTTTGAGTATTTTGAAAAGCGCTATACAAATAAAATGTATTATTATTATTATTTTAACAGTGGTACAGTGGTATAATTAATAAAAAAAAATACAGGTGCTTACTTAGATACAGTATTAGAACCAGGGTGTTAGCGTGTTGTTGTTTTTTTGTAACCTCAAAATTGTATGCTACAATTTTTTTATGCATTCCGGAATTCCATTGTTCCTGTTTTCTCGACTGGTCTCAGCTTTGGATGACGTATTACGCCGCCAAGGACACGATCAGCGCCGTCATCCCAGTGAGTGCAACATTTCCCATTCATGTCTGTCAGTTGCATACTATTAGCTAGCCAGCTAGCCACAATGTGTCTACGCATGCAAGAGAAGACCCATTCCATCACATGATGATTGATGGGTGAACTAGATTGATGTTTCCCGTGACTCGTTACATTTTTGTCTTGTTTTTGCAGAGCCAGACGTACGATGTGATTCACACCCGAGCAAAATCCTGCCCCATGGTAAGGTTAGCGTTCTGAAATGCTAATGACATGACATCCCAATGCACACCGTTAAACCTTTTTATCACCGTCGAGATATAGTTAATGTTTAGAGCCCTCCAGACATGACATAACACCCCTATAGTCACCTTTAAGCTCAATTTACCCAATATAGTCGACATGCTAACAGAAAATACGCGGTTTAAGACACAAGACTCATACTCGTGTGTTGCTGCAGATGTGTTCCGGCGTCGGACAGGAAGTGACGTTGAGTTTTAGCTTGGCGTGGCTTACAGCCGCAACAGCAGCCCCTGTTTTTATTAGGGGTTAATCATTTAAACCTGCAATAAAAGCCTCTTGTTCCGGCGATCAAGTCTGGTGCTTGTGTGTCTCAAGCCAAGGGACTAACCCTACTACATGTCATGACAACATCTTTGATTTTTTAATACTCGGAAATGCTTAATTTAGGCAATAGTTGCTTAAATATGGATGTTTTTAACGGATAAAAGGCCGTATTCAACCCCCCCATAATATTATTATTATAAAATGTATTTAAATTATTTATTAAAAGATTTATTCATATAGTTTTGAGAAAACATGATGTGAGAAATGGCTAAATTCGAAGTGCAAATTTTCAAGCAAAAAGTGCACACTCGCTAATCCTCAAATTTGTGATTTTTTTTGGTCAAATACTTAATTTTTACTTATATATTTTTTTTAATTCATATTTTTATGAATATATTTTAGTAATTCAATCATATGGTTGTGGTGTAAGTTTATAAATACCTGATCACCATAATCTGTCTTTATGGTACCCATGTCATTGTATGGTCATATCATCTTGTACTTTGGTACGTGACTAAAAATAAAATCAAGTAAAATAAAATACAACAAAATAAAATAAAATACAACAAAATAAAATAAAATACAACAAAATAAAATAAAATACAACAAAACAAAATACAACACAACAAAATGCAACAAAATACAACACAACAAAATACAACACAACAAAATGCAACACAATACAACACAACACAGCAACATGCAACGCAGCAACATGCAACGCAGCAACATGCAACACAACAACATGCAACGCAACAACATGCAACGCAACAACATGCAACAAAATGCAACACAACACAACGGAACACAACAAAATAAAACAAAACAATATTAGGAAAGCAGGAAGTGAACAAATGTAACAGTTACTGATTGTAAAAGTACCAGATGGAGGGGTAGGATTTAATAAGCTTTGCTTCTTCCTACTCCTTTTGGACATGTGGAACTGGGAACTGATTATGGGATGCACTCAATTGGAATCTGATGCATGTTCAAATCAAATTAAACCATTACCATTATGCATCACTGATAACGTTTTTCCTCAAGCATTGAGATTTCACACTTTTTTCCCCGGTGGTCCTTGAATAATTGCTACATAAATATTCAATTTATTGACATTGAATCCTATATTGTGGGAATCCATTTATCGCCATCGGGTTTGGAACCGATTGTTAGCGAGTTAGACTGTATAAGTTTTCATTTTAATGTTTACTCTGCCCTGCTTTGTCCCCAGTTCCTGTTTGCGTTGCCGCAGACGGAGGGCTACGAGTTCTTTGTGGGTCAGTGGTCCGGCCATGAGCTCCATTTCACGTCACTCATCAACATCCAGGTGAGTGAAAACACGCGGTCGTCATGCTGCCTGGTGGTCAACGTGTGGCATCATGGATGAACTTCTGTGCTTAGACGTTGGGTGAGAACGCTCCCAGCCAGCTGATCCTGTACCACTACCCAGACTTGAAGGAGGACAAGGGAATCGTGCTCATGACTGCGGAGTTGGATCCCAAGTTTATTGTAAGTTTTACTTTTTACTTTTTTTTGTAACTTACGTACTTTTACGTGAGTTACAGTTCTTATGCAGTACATCACGATGTTGTCACTAAGGATCGACCGATATTTGTGTTTTTTTTCCTTGAATCGGTATCGGCCGATACGGGCGTGGGTTCGCCGATATATATATTTTTCCGCCGCATGATTTACAGTCAGGCATCCGCAGGGGCAGCAGAGGACCCCGCAACACACGCAGTCGCGGTACCCCGCCTCCCACACACGCTAACACGCAAACTAGAGAGCTAGCGACCTAAACGGTAGCCTTCAAGTTATTTCCTTTCAACTTAAATAGCCAAAAATGTACCACTTCCACACGGATAGGGAGGATAACTATTAACAGTTATTTAACCTTTAACATGAACATTAATCAAACGGAATAATTTTTTCTGGGTACATGATACCATACAGCATCCATATCAAACTTGCGCGGGCCGCACCAACATTAAACTTTCATATCAAGGCGGGGGCCTCAAACTAGTGTCCTGCGGGCCACATTTGGCACGCGGGCCGCATGTTTGAGACCCGTGTTCTAAATATATAATTTACTCAGGAAAAACAATTAGCGGTACTTTGACAAGAATGAAGTCAAAATATGAGGAGAACATTGACAAAAAGTCCTAATTTTGTATGAGAATATTGTCACAATATTAAGAGGAATAATAATAACTTTAGCAGCATAAGGTTGAAATATTAAAGAAAATTAGGTTGCAGAAAAAGTTATAACGTTATGAGAATAAAGTGAAAATATTCATGGGGAGAAAAAAAACATAATTATATGAAGAAAATTTCCAAAGAAATTTTAACTTAAAAAAATAACAGCTGTAACTGTACAAGAATGAAGTTGTGATAAGAGAAAAAAGTCCTATTCTGTCATGAGGAAAATTATTATTATATATTATTATTACATTTAAATATTGAAGAAAAATATTTTTTTAATATTTTTATTCCAATTATTTTTTGACTTTTTACTTTTTTGAATTATTTTTTTATTTATCATTATATTAATTATATTAATATTTATAATTATATAATTTATAATTAGTTGATAATGCCGTTTAAATGTGTGTTTAAGAAAGCTGAATCTTACTGTGTTCAGTGTTTACATTTCAATAAATATTTGTTTAAACATGAGAAATGTAATATAATAATTCATGTAAATTGAGGGATCAAAAGCAGTATCGGCCACAAATAATGGCCCAAGCAAAATCGGCAAGTGTGATGGGGGAAAAAAATCGGTATTGGCATCGGCCCCCAAAAAACCCATATCGGTCGATCCCTAGTTGTCACAAAGTCTCTAAACCCGATCACTCCCTCTCGTCCCGCCAGACGGTCCACCAGGCCCAGTGCTTGGCCAATCAGGTGCAGCTCTTCTACGGCACGCAGAGGCAGGAGACGCACCGATTGGTGGAGACCTTCAACCACCACCCCGCCGAGTTTAAACACATGTCTGTGATAGCCGAGCTGGAACAGAGCGGCATCAGCCCCGCGTTCACGCCCGCCTCCAAATAGAACAAGCTGACGAGGTGGACCGAGGTGAACCGCGGCATCGTGTGACGTTCAGGTACTGCAAGAAAAAAAACACGTTTGTTCTCAGACTTATTTGAAGCGCCGTGCTGAAGGAGCACCGTCACGCCTTTTCTCAGACAGCTCGGGGATACGATTGGACTCGTGGGTTAGAGCCCTCCAGACATGACATAACACCCCTATAGTCACCTTTTGAGCTCATATTACCCAATATAGCCGACATGCTAACAGAAAATATGCGGTTTTAGACACAAGACTCGTACCTGTGTGTTGCTGCAGATGTGTTCCGGCATCGGACAGGAAGTGACGTTGAGTTTTAGCTCGGCGTGGCTTACACCCGCAACAACATTGTTTCGGGCAATCAAGTCTGGTGCTTGTGTGTCTCAAGCCAAGGGACTAACCCTAACCCTACTACATGTCATGACAACATCTTTGAATTTTATGCATGTGATTGAATTGTGTAGTTTTTTTGTTTTTTTTTACTACCATAACATAAAGTGTATAAAAACACAGCAAAATGTGGAGAAAGTGAAGCACTTTTATTGGACGATACAAGAAAACATCCAAGAGGGGATGGATGTGAACATTTCACAGTTTCAAAAATATGCAAAAGTAAAAATAATTTTCAGCGAACAACTTGTCCCCTCGGCATCCTATGATTATTGTTACCATCATTTCACAAGTACTTGTGTACTAGTACTAGTACTAGGCTTGACTCAACTCAACTGAAGCAAATCGGGTTTTTTTTTCCTCTCCTAATGCAAACATTAAAATAAAACGTGTTTGCAATATTATGGTTCTAAAGCAGGGGTCTCAAACATGCGGGCCAAATGTGGCCCCCCCGCCTTGATATGAAAGTTTAATGTTAGTGCGGCTCGCACAAGTTTTGATATGAATGCTGTATGGTATCATGTACCCAGAAAAAATTATTACATTTGATTAATGTTCATGTTAAAGGTTAAATAACTGTTAATAGTTATCCTCCCTATCCGTGTGGAAGTGGTATGTTTTTGGCTATTTAAGTTGAAAGGAAATAACTTGAAGGCTACCGTTTAGGTCGCTAGCTCTCTAGTTTGCGAGTTAGCATGTGTCTCAAGACCCTGCAGTTGCGCAATATGTTGTACAGTGAAGAAAATAAGTATTTGAACACCCTGCTATTTTGCTATTTCTCCCACTTAGAAATCATGGAGGGGTCTGAAATTTTCATCGTAGGTGCATGTCCACTGTGAGAGAGATAAACTAAAAAGAAAAATCCAGAAATCACAATGCATGATTTTTTTAACAATTTATTTGTGTGATACAGCTGCAAATAAGTATTTGAACACCTGTGTATCATCTAGAATTCTGACCCTGAAAGACCTGTTAGTCTGCCCATTAGAAGTCCACCTGCACTCCATGTATCATCCTGAATCAGATGCACCTGTTTGAGGTCGTTAGCTGCATAAAGACACCTGTCCACCCCATACAATCAGTAAGACTTTAACTTGTAACATGGCGAAGACCAAAGAGCTGTCCAAAGACACCAGAGACAAAATTGTACACCTCCACAAGGCTGGAAAGGGCTACGGAGCAATTACCAAGCAGCTTGGTGAAAAAAGGTCCACTGTTGGAGCTATCATTAGAAAATGGAAGAAGCTAAACATGACGGTCAATCTCAATCGGAGTGGAGCCCCATGCAAGATATCACCTCGTGGGGTCTCAATGATTCTAAGAAAGGTGAGGAATCAGCCCAGAACTACACGACAGGACTTGGTCAATGACCTGAAAAGAGCTGGGACCACCGTTTCCAAGGTTACTGTAGGTAATACACTAAGACGTCATGATGTGAAATCATGCATGGCACGAAAGGTTCCCCTGCTTAAACCAGCACATGTCAAGGCCCGTCTTAAGTTTGCATATGACCATTTGGATGATACAGAGGAGTCATGGGAGAAAGTTTGATGGTCAGATGAGACCAAAATAGAACTTTTTGGTCATAATTCCAATAAGCGTGTTTGGAGGAAGAAGAATGAAGAGTACAATCCGAAGAACACCATCCCTACTGTGAAGCATGGGGGTGGTAGCATCATGCTTTGGGGGTGTTTTTCTGCACATGGGACAGGACGAGTGCACTGCATTAAAGAGAGGATGACTGGGGCCGTGTATTGTGAGATTTTGGGGAACAACCTCCTTCCCTCTGTCAGAGCATTGAAGATGGGTCGTGGCTGGGTCTTCCAACACGACAACGACCCGAAGCACACAGCCAGGAAAACCAAGGAGTGGCTCCGTAAGAAGCATATCAAGGTTCTAGCATGGCCCAGCCAGTCTCCAGACCTGAACCCAATCGAAAATCTTTGGAGGGAGCTCAAACTCCGTGTTTCTCAGCGACAGCCCAGAAACCTGACTGATCTAGAGAAGATCTGTGTGGAGGAGTGGGCCAAGATCCCTCCTGCAGTGTGTGCAAACCTGGTGAAAAACTACAGGAAACGTTTGACCTCTGTAATAGCAAACAAAGGCTACTGTACCAAATATTAACATTCATTTTCTCAGGTGTTCAAATACTTATTTGCAGCTGTATCACACAAATAAATTGTTAAAAAAATCATGCATTGTGATTTCTGGATTTTTCTTTTTAGTTTATCTCTCTCACAGTGGACATGCACCTACGATGAAAATTTCAGACCCCTCCATGATTTCTAAGTGGGAGAAATAGCAAAATAGCAGGGTGTTCAAATACTTATTTTCTTCACTGTAAATAAAAAGAGTATAAATGTGTCGTGTTTATATAGTCGTGTTTTGTCATGTCTACAGGGCTCTAATAATGCTTTGTTCATTTTAATCTGAAAAAAATAATTTGTCTACCCACCAACTATATGTGGTTTCTTAAGTTTTTATTATTTGCCGTTTTAATATTATTATTATATTTATTTATTACTGATTTATTCTTGATTTGTTTTTTTCATCTTATTTTGTGCAGAAAAATAAAAATTAAGATATTTGAGAACAGTGGAATGTTTTATCAGAGCTTTTATTGTAGAAAATCGGAACCAAAGCACTGAAAAGGTTTGTATATTTTTCTGTTTTTAATAAATGCGTTTTTTTTTTGCTGTTTTTTGGAAAACCTGATGCGGTCCAGTCTCACCCAGACCCTAGCTCCAGTGGCCCCCAGGTAAATTGAGTTTGAGACCCCTGTTCTAAAGGTTCTTAGTGGTTGGCTCTAAAACATGGCAGGAAAAAATTCCATATTACATTTATTGGAACATAAGAATGATGACTTTGTGACACGACTGCCATATTTCGTCTTCGTATTTCCCGACAATGCCACACCAACATCACCGCCATGTCTCCTAGGGGCGTGTACTTGGACTCGGATTGTCTACTTGGATCCGAGTGTGCCAACGTAGTCCTGTCCCAAATTAGCGCTCTTCTTCCCCTCCTTTTTTAATAAAAATCACATGTGTTAGTCCCGCCCCCTCTGCTATCTAGCCAAGATGCCGTGTGTCCATCAAGTTCTAGCATCTGGGTACTTGTCAGTGTGTAGGCACTTATGCACTCAAGTGTAAATAAGTACGCAAGTGCACCAGTTGAGACGCACTGATCACTCATGAAATATAGCCACAAATATCCCGTGTATTGTATTTTGTGGCGGGCCGCCATAGAAATATGAAATATGACAGCATAGGATAAATGCGCCGGTAGAGTTGACATCCTAATACATTCCCTCCGCGTCTCGGATGCTCCCAAAAGACAAACTGAAAGTGCCTCCCGGTCTCTTGGAGGTCCCGTTGCCTTCCCTCTTCTTCTTCCTGTTCCAGTTCAGTAAGGAGGCGGAGCTCTGTCCTTTAGCCACACCCCAAACCCTCTGCCGAGAGTTCTCTTTATCGCTGCCGTGCGACGCCATAAAGGCCCTTTTTGCAACCTGTTCACAAACACACACACACACACGGTTAGCTTCCTGTGTTGCGAATGAACAATTGCAATTAAAGAGACACATGGTAGGTTATTTTGGAGCTGACTCAAATCTAATAATGAATTAAATTGTGAAAATAATATAATAAAACTAATATAAAAATATAAATATAATATAATATATTAATAAATAATTATTATATATTATTATATAATATATTATTTATAATTATATATTAATAAATAATATAATACAAAGAATTAAATTGTGAAAATAATATAATAAAACTAAAATGAAAAATATAAATAAAAGATAATATATATTAATAAATAATTAATATATCTTATATAATATATTATTATCTATTAATTATAATTATATATTAATAAATAATATAAATACAATGAACAATTGTGAAAATAATATAATAGAACTAATATAAAAAATAAAAATAAAATATATTATATATTAATAATTAACATTATATATTAATTATAATTATATATTATAAATAATTAATAAATAATATAAATACACTGAATTAAATTGTGAAAATAATATAATAAAACTAATAAAAATATAAATAAAATATATATTAATTAATATATTATAATTATATATTAATAAGTAATAAATAATATAAATACAATTTTTAAAAATGTAGAATTACATTAGGGCTGCACGGCGGTCTAGTGGTTAGCACGCAGACCGCCGTGCTAACACAGCTAGGAGACCAGAGTTCAATTCCACCCTCGGACATCTCGGTTTGCATGTTTTCTCCGGGTACTCCGGTTTCCTCCCACATTCCAAAAACATGCTAGGTTAATTGGCGACTCCAAATTGTCCATAGGTATGAATGTGAGTGTGAATGGTTGTTTGTCTATATGTGCCCTGTGATTGGCTGGCCACCAGTCCAGGGGTGTACCCCGCCTCTCGCCCGAAGACAGCTGGGATAGGCTCCAGCAACCCCGCAAACTTCGAGGTTCTTGAAGATAAGTGGTAGAAAATGAATGAATGAAGAATGAATTACATTAAACAAATAAGTTATTGCAAATGTTGATCCAAAACCAGAACATCAAGCTAGCAGAAGGGCTTTGAGAGGGAGGAGCTTACGGTGGCACCTCCATGCAGCAGCATAATCCTGCATCATTTTGGGTTCCCCAAGTGACCGTTTTCTTTTGTTTGAGGAGAACGTAGTCGTGGTGATCATGATTGCGTAACATCTCAACGTTCGTTTGCCGCACTAATTTCATACTTGGGGTGCATGTGTGGCGCACGACTCACTGGAGTATTTTTGAAGTATGTATATGTGTATATATATATATATATATATATATATATATATATATATATATATATATATATATATATATATATATATATATATATATATATATATATATATATATATATATATATATATATATATATATATATATATATATATATATATATATATATATATATATATATATATATATATATATATATATATATATATATATATATATATTAGCTTTGAGGACAACATATCATGTAGTACAGACCATAGATACTACAACAGATGACAAATACACAAAGACTCACTTGAGCGTCATGCAAATGGAAGGTAACTACGCTAAGCTCCACCCCTTTGTCGCCGCAGTTCTTCAGCATGGTCACCACTTCACCGTGTTTGGCCCACTTACAGTCCCGCCCATCCACGGCCACGATGTAGTCTCCTTCCTTCAGGCCTGCCTCCTTGACAAACAAGTGGATACATATTATTATTTGGATTGCACAAATAGTTCAAGACTTACGGTAGTTTAAAAACCTTATTTATTTTCAAGAAACATGTCGAGTGGTTAGCGCGCAGACCTCACAGCAATGAGGACGAGGGTTCAATTCCACCCTTGGCCATCTCTGTGTGGAGTTTGCATGTTCTCCTCGTGGGTTTTCTCCGGGTACTCCGGTTTCCTCCCACATTCCAAAAACATGCTAGGTTAATTGGCGACTCCAAATTGTCCATAGGTATGAATGTGAGTGTGAATGGTTGTTTGTCTATATGTGCCCTGTGATTGGCTGGTGTACCCCGCCTCTCGCCCCAAGACAGCTGGGATAGGCTCCAGTACCCCCCGCGACCCTTGTGAGGAAAGAGCGGTAGAAAATGAATGAATGAATAATAATCATCATCATCATCATCATCATCATAATAATAATAATCATTATCATAATAATAGACTGAACTAACACCCCTACAGTCACCTTAAACTCTTATTTTTTATTTAACATTTTTGGCTTCCTCAATTTAGAAGAAATAAATTCAAGAACCTGAGTTCAATTCCACCCTTTGTGTGTAGTTTAGGGGTGAAAAAAAATCTCCTCCTACTCTGTGTGGAAGTGGTACATTTTTGGCTTCCTCAATTTCGAAGAAATAATTTCAAGAACCTGAGTTCAATTCCACCCTTTGTGTGGAGTTTGGGGGTGGAAAAGAAATCTCCTATGACTCTGTGTGGAAGTGGTACATTTTTGGCTTCCTCAATTTAAAAGAAATAAATTCAAGAACCTGAGTTCAATTCCACCCTTTGTGTGGAGTTTGGGGGTGAAAAAAAAATCTCCTCTTACTGTGTGTGGAAGTGGTACATTTTTAGCTTCCTCAATTTAGAAGAAATAAATTCAAGAAGTCATAAATTTTGGATGAAGTATGTCCATAGGTATGAATGTGAGTGTGAATGGTTGTTTGTCTATACAGTATGTCACAAAAGTGAGTACACCCCTCACATTTCTGCAAATATTTTATTATATCTTTTCATGGGACAACACTGAAGAAATGAAACTTTGCTCCAATGTAAAGTAGTCAGTGTACATCTTGTATAACAGTGTAAATTTACTGTCCCCTCAAAATAACTCAATACACAGACCTTAATGTCTAAACTGCAGGCAACAAAAGTGAATACACCCCTAAGTGAAAATGTCCAAATTGGGCCCAATTAGCCATTTTCTTTCCCCAGTGTCATGTGACCCATTATTGTTACAAGGTCTCAGGTGTGAATGGGGTGCATGTGTGTTAAATTTGGTTTTATCACTCTCACACTCTCTCATACTGGTCACTGGAAGTTTAACATGGCACCTCATGGCAAAGAACTCTCTGAGGATCTGAAAAAAAGAATTGCTGCGCTACACGAAGATGGCTTAGGCTATAAGAAGATTGCCAACACTCTGAAACTGAGCAGCAGCACGGTGGCCAAGACCATACAGCGGTTTAACATCACAGGTTCCACTCAGAACAGGCCTCGCCATGGTCGACCAAAGAAGTTGAGTGCACGTGCCCAGCGTCATATCCAGAGGTTGTCTTTGGAAAATAGACGCCTGAGTGCTGCCAGCATTGCTGCAGAGGTTGAAGGGATGGGTGGTCAACCTGTCAGTGCTCAGACCATACGTCGCACTCTGCATCAAATTGGTCTGCATGGCTGTCATCCCAGAAAGAAGCCTCTTCTAAAGATGATGCATAAGAAAGCCCGCAAACAGTTTGCTGAAGATAAGCAGACTAAAGACATGGATTACTGGAACCATGTCCTGTGGTCTGATGAGACCAAGATAAGCTTATTTGGTTCAGATGGTGTCAAGCGTGTGTGGCGGAAACCAGGTGAGGAGTACAAAGACGAGTGTGTTTTACCTACAGTCAAACATGGTGGTGGTGGTCATGGTCTGGGGCTGCATGAGTGCTGCCGGCACTGGGGAGCTACAGTTCATTGAGGGAACCATGAATGCCAACATGTACTGTGACATCCTGAAGCAGAGCATGATCCCCTCCCTTTGGAAACTGGGCCGCAGGGCAGTATTCCAACATGACAACGACCCCAAACACACCTCCAAGACAACCACTGCTTTGCTAAAGAAGTTAAGGGTGAATGTGATGGACTGGCCAAGCATGTCTCCGGACCTAAATCTGTAGGGCATCCTCAAACTGAAGGTGAAGGAGCACAAGGTCTCTAACATCCACCAGCTCCGTGATGTCGTCATGGAGGAGTGGAAGAGGATTCCAGTGACAACCTGTGAAGCTCTGGTGAACTCCATGCCCAAGAGGGTTAAGGCAGTGCTGGAAAATAATGGTGGCCACACAAAATATTGACACTTTTGGCCCAATTTGGACATTTTCACTTAGAGGTGTATTCACTTTTGTTGCCTGCAGTTTAGACATTAAGGTCTGTGTATTGAGTTATTTTGAGGGGACAGTAAATTTACACTGTTATACAAGATGTACACTGACTACTTTACATTGGAGCAAAGTTTCATTTCTTCAGTGTTGTCCCATGAAAAGATATAATAAAATATTTGCAGAAATGTGAGGGGTGTACTCACTTTTGTGACATACTGTATGTGCCCTGTGATTGGCTGGCCACCAGTCCAGGGTGTACCCCGCCTCTCGCCCCAAGACAGCTGGGATAGGCTCCAGCACCCCCCGCGACCCTCGTGAGGAAAAAGCGGTGAATGAATGTCGTATCTTACCGCTGCACAGCCTCCAGGGACGACCCCGGCCACCAACACAGGGGAGTCTCCTCTGAGCGTGAGTCCTAAACCACCTTCTCTCCTCTGGAGGCAAATCCGACGTGCCGGGCCCCATCGAGCTCGAGCACAGAACACTGCCAAAGGCCCCTGAAGCACAAGGAAGCCTTCATTTACAAAATGTCATTTCCAGAGGAAACACTTCAGGCATCGATGACTCGCCAATCTTTGGAAGATATCCGTGACTTGGACAGCGGAGAAGTTGGCTGGGATGATGTCGGGCTTCTGAGGGCTTTGAGCTGACAACACAAGAAGACGCCACACACGGTTGAATGATGGAACTGAACCAAATATTCCTGATTCAAGTGTCGCTTTTCCACTTACATCGTATCTCCGGTGCTTCTGCCGTTTCATCGAAGTCATCCTCCCGGTCCATTTCAGAGTACTTGTCCAAAGAACGCTTGTGTGCCACTGATAGGATGTCCTGCAAGATGTCCATCTTCCTTAAGATCTTACACAGACCGTGGATCCGCATGGCCTCCTCGTGTCTCATCACCGCAAGGCGCAAGTGGGCTTTACCTTCATTAACACAAATAACAAACATATGAATTTACTGCATATACATAAGGAGCATTATATTATATTTTATATAATTTATATTTTATATAAATTAGTAAGATTTATTGTGTGTAAGTGTTTATTTTGATACCCACATTATTCTCTTCCACATGTGCTATATGTTTGTGTAACCAGCTAACAAAGCCTGTGTATCCTTATTTCTCCCAATTTGCCGCTGTCGCAAATCGCGCGATATTTTGTGTGACGTCATTTCTCGTGCACCTGTCAAATATGGCGTCTCTTATCAGTATATGTTCGGCAGCGGCAGAAACATTGCACACGAGTGAACCTTTTCAAGTATCTATTGTACAATTCTGCTTTTTATGGTTCGTATTGAACTCAAAGGGAGCCTCCTACCGCGAACCGAACGGGGGAAAGACAAAAAATACACGTCACGATAGACCGCGGAATTGGTAAGTAACTAATTGTTTGTAGCATTAGCTAGCCGCAGCCATTCGTTTCAATGGACGCGGTTAGCCACCTAGCAACCTCCATTCATTTATATGGACGCGGTTAGCCACCTAGCAACCTCCATTCATTTGTATGGACACTGTTAGCTTGACTCAGAATGGTGCCTTATTTCACCAAAATGCAACAAAGTGTATGAGCATTTAGGAAATGTTTTGACTAATTTGAATGCTTGTTAATCGAATCATATACCTGTTGAACATTGTATATATGAATTATAACAATTGTAAACGGTATGTATTATATATATATATTGTTGAACAGTTAATATTTCAGCCTGTAATTCAGATTACATTGTATTAGTAGTGCTGTTTTGTTATTGTACGTGCACACAAAGCTAACATCCACAGCTGTCACTTTTGGAAACACATGGAAATGCTATTTCTAAGCTATGAATTAGTTGTCAATACCCCACTGTATGATTATTGAACATTTGGCCCTATTACACAGGCCGGGTTTTCCACAACAGCGAACTACTGGAGCCACAGATTGGAGCCCACAAGAGGATTGAACCATACCACTCCTGCCGGCTGGTAGGGGGGCTCTCTTTTTCGGCCCACAACATTTCCACACACACTGAATAGTTTTCTGGTTGCAAGCCTTTTATGTTATTTTACCCTCCTCTTGTGTTAGGGTCAGCACCGACCCGTTTTACATTTTAATGCATAAAAAGAATCACATAACATTTGTTTATTGCATCAAGGCTTTTTGACTTTGTCAGGAAACTCTATTTCAACAAAATAAAACCAAAAAAATAATTTTTACTACATTTTAAAATAGTCTGGTTGAAATTATGACCACTGTATTGTTAGGGTCGGTTTCAACGCGGTTATAATAATATGACTATAAAGCAATATTTTGAGCCACAACTGAAATCATAAGTGTACAATTAGCCAACACAATGACAACCAGCTCCTCTTCTCATCATGGAAGCTTCAGGGGATTCTCATTTTGACCGCTTTTCCAGTATACCAGCAGAAAAACAAGGTCCAGACATGTGAGGGGAATTCACTCATTTGACTGATTTCACATTTACAATTTGGATCACGGAAAGAACACTTTGGATCGCGGAAAGAACACTTTGGATCACGGAAAGAACACTTTGGATCACGGAAAGAACACTTTGGACCGCGGAAAGAACACTTTGGACCGCGGAAAGAACACTTTGGACCGCGGAAAGAATGACAAGAAGTAGAGTGAACCAAGATCTGGACCTGTTCTGCTTTTTGATTTCAGTTTATACTAAAGTTGTGTTGCTGAAAACAATAACTTTTTCTACCTTTTCTTGACATTGATATATATGGGTCAAAATTGACCCCAACACCATAGATGTTTCTTTAGTGATTAATACTGAAATGAGAAAATAAAGAGATATGTTCTATATCCCTCAGTAATAGCCAGGTAACAAAAGAACCTTCAATTTATGAATGATTCTTTTGAGGTTCATTTGACCATTTTTGGAAATAGAAATGGAGGGGTATACTGACAAAAAAAAGGCCTCCATGCCCACACCAAAAGTATTAAAAGCAACATTTTCATGGATGAGGAAGCCTAAGAAGGTAACCAAGACATGAGAAGCAAATTTGATGGTAACTTATTGTTTTTAGTGTATTTTATAGCTGATTTAATACATGGGTCAAAACCCACCCGTTAACATAAGACATGATACCAGAAAGCTAACACAAGAGGAAGGTTATACTCTATTATCAATGCCACATTTAAATTTATGTAAACAGGTGATACATTTGGTTGCACCGTGAGTGGGGGAGGCGTTAGTCCTGTTTTGTGTTGTCGAAACACATTTTATGGGTGTCTCATTTACTTGCGTGTGTAAATAGTAAATAACAATGAAGTAATTGAACTCACTCAGCTTGCGTCTTTGCTCTGGGTCTCTCAAAAGCTGGTGCCAATGCGGCCCTGCAGGCGTGCTGACGTAGAACTGGAGAAAGGCCTTTTCTGCCTCCTCTTCACAGTTTTCTTCTTCGGACACTATTAAAACATAAATGGTAATATTTTAGCATTATTAGCAGCGTTATTAGTCCATCAAATCACTGAAATGTCATCGAAAGTGGATACTAGATGGTGGTTGGTAAGAGGGTAACATGGCGTGTGTGTGGGTGGGCGGTACTTACACATCTGGTCACAGAACGCGACGGCAGCAAAGTAGTGCGAGAGCGCTCGGAAGTGTTCCGCCTTGACCTGAACCATGGACGCCCACGAGAAAGGCACGTAGTCCTTCATCAGCGGCTGCGACACGGCCTGCTGCACCAACACGTAGCAGTCCGACACCTGCGGGAACAAGGCCGCGAGCGTAACAAGGTTACTCGAGTCCTGTGAGATGCCGACACCCGCGCCGAGGTTTGTGCGCTCACCCGTGCGGCCTCCTGCGCCAGGCACAGCAGAGACGTGAAGTGCGTGTCCTGCGCGGTGAGCAGAGTGCGCTCAAAGACGCACTCCTGCAGCTGGGCCGCCATCAGACGCACCAGCATGCACAGCGACGGTCCGCTCATGTCGAGACTCGGTGCGTTGGAGAAGTTCTCTTTCAGGTAATGAAATGTACCTAAACGGGTATGATTGATCAATTATTCTTTGCAAATGTAGTCGCATTTAAACGAATTGTACATAACAAAGACAAGTTGATTGACATGAATCAATACTACATGTGTTGACGGACACTGATCCATTTTTCATAGGAATGACCTCCATTTTATATATATTATGCACTAACGATGGATCTGCGCGATCGATCGATAGCGCTGCGCCTGAGATGGATCCGTCGTTGGCGCGCAAATCGATCAATTTCGGTGCCCGAGACGGATCCGTCGTTGGCGCGCAAAAAGATCGATTTCTGCGCCCGAGACGGATCCGTCGTTGGCGCGCAAATCGACCGATTTCTGTGCCTGAGACGGATCCGTCGTTGGCGCGCAAATCGACCGATTTCTGTGCCTGAGACGGATCCGTCGTCGCCGCGCAAATCGACCGATTTCTGCGCCCGAGACGGATCCGTCGTCGCCGCGCAAATATCGATCGTTTTCTGCGCCCGAGACGGATCTGTGGTCGCCGCGCAAATCGCTCAATTTCTACGCCCCAGACGGATCAGTCGTCGGCGCGCAAATATCGATTAATCGCGCAGATCCATCGTTAGTGCGTAACATATCGACGGCGATTTAATGGGGCGCCTTTTTCCATATATATATATATATATATATATATATATATATATATATATATTTCCATGTGAGTATATATGTGTGTGTGTGTTCGTACCTGCGGCTCTCTGAAAAGCCTCAATAGCTCGGTCTATCCCGGATGCGGCGGAGCGATCTTGCCGCGCGCCGATTTGCGTGTACAAAGCACCAATGTTGAACACCACGCTTCCCTTCTCAAAGGCTAAAGCTCGCTGACAGGACGGAACGCCGGTCAGAGAGTCGTACCTGAGAGATAGTAGAGAACCAAGAAGTTCACCTTGCGGGTTTTATGGCTAACATGGACCTTCAGGAGGTGGTCTCCAGAAGCCGGGGAGACATACTGGACGACCAAGATCATACTAAAGCCTGATTTATGCGTGGAAGGCGCTTTGCGTCTTACCAGTGGAAGTGCACACCCAGGGTACGGTGTGGGGGGAAGAAGCGTTGATCCACGTAGTACAGTTGGTTGTAGTACTCCATCAGCAACTCCAAGCCAGTCTGGTCCCGACTGGGCGTGCGCATGGCCTAAACCAAAACCACAGTACTGGCTTAACTTGGGGTCCTTTTTTAAAAGTAAACGTCTTAACTTGTTGTTGTATGCTTGAAGCTAAATAATGGTAATGGTTTAATTTCATTTGAACATGCATCAGATTCCAATTGAGTGCATCCCATAATCAGTTCCCAGTTCCACATGTCCAAAAGGAGTAGGAAGAAGCAACTCTTATTAAATCCTACCCCTCCATCTGGTACTTTTACAATCAGTAACTGTTACATTTGTTCACTTCCTGCTTTCCTAATATAATTTGTTTTTTTTATTTTAATTTTATTGTTTTTATTTTTTTAATTATTAAAAATGTTTTTATTTAAAAAATATTTTTGTTTTTATTAATTTTTTTAAATTTTTTGTCTCGTACCGAAGTAGGAGGTGATATGAGCATCCAACGCCATAATGGGTAAGTAATGGGTAATAAGTGTTTCAAATGTACTTCTTCCCTGAGATCATATTTCTCCTCTCTCGCTAATTGCTTATTTTTAGCCTTATGCATTATTTTAGCTGTTTGAAGATGAACTATATCAGCAAGTTGAAGTATTTGTCATTTTACAAATAAGGAGTTAGTATGTTCTCTGTAGGCGGCATTATGAATTATCCTTACTGGCCTTTTTTGCAGTACATTTAGCGAGTGAAGATAAAAAAAAAAAAGCATTTGAACATTTAGAAGAATTTGAAGTCACTAAGATAGAGGAACCTGTCTAAGCTCCGTAAGCTCCTTTATCTCCTGGTTGTACAGCAAGCCGTCTTCTCCATAGTGTTCACTGATGAAGTCCTGGAGGAGGAAACACGCACAGACAAGCTTGATGTGTACTGTATTGTCAAATATAATGTAAGAGTACATGTGTAGTATTAGCATTTGTCAGTAGTACGGAGGTGTCGTGATTTCCACGCAATACGTAAAGTGAATCTCCATTACCTCAGGTCGGGTGTATGACACCTAGATAATGCTCCTGTGTGGAATGCTACAGCGGCTAACCCACCCGCCCCCCCCCACCACCGTATATCGCATGTGTGTGTTTATAGCCAGGTTGCATGGTGGTCGAGTGGTTGGCACACAGAACTCACGACTCAGAGACCAGAGTTCGATTCCACCCTTTGTGTGGAGTTTGGGGGTGAAAAAAAATTCTACTCCTACTCTGTGTGGAAGTGGTACATTTTTGGCTTCCTCAATTTAGAATAAATTCAAGAACCTGAGTTCAATTCCACCCTTTGTGTGGAGTTTGGGGATGGAAAAAAAAATCTCCTCCGACTCTGTGTGGAAGTGGTACATTTTTGGCTTCCTCAATTTAGAAGAAATAAATTCAAGAAGTCATAAATTTTGGATGAGATGCATAAATATCGCTGCACGGCGTTCGAGTGGTTAGCGCGCAGACCTCAAGGCTACGTGACCCGAGTTCAACCCACCCTCGGCCATCTCTGTGTGGAGTTTGCATTTTCTCCCCGTGCATGCGTGGGTTTTCTCCGGGTACTCCGGTTTCCTCCCACATTCCAAAAACATGCTAGGTTAATTAGCAACTCCAAATTGTCCATAGGTATGAATGTGAGTGTGAATGGTTGTTTGTCTATATGTGCCCTGTGATTGGCTGGCCACCAGTCCAGGGTGTACCCCGCCTCTCGCCCAAAGACAGCTGGGATAGGCTCCAGCACCCCCCACGACCCTCATGAGGATAAGCGGTAGAAAATGGATGGATGGATTTATAGCCCAGCTTTGGATTTTGAATCAACATTTGCAATAACACTCCCCTTTTCTCTTGAATTGACCGTTTTAGTGAACGAGTGTACATGCTCACCTGGATAGGGATGGTGAAGTCCACTTCCTTGGTTTCTTTTAACCCCAGTGGGATCATGGGAACGTTGACCGCCTCGCTGCAAGGGGGAGAGGAAAAGGCTTAATTTACACAGAGGTGTGGAAGAGTTGGGCCAGCAGCTTTCTCAGGGGGGGCACCCCCCCGTGTGTTGGTCACAGGAAGTGATTACAGCGCTCGGTGCTTCATCCTGTTTAAATGTAAAGTATTAACCTCACGGCGCCATATCACCGATTAGCATCACTTTTACACGTCAATCATTGATTTAAATGTAGTGTGGGTCACATGATCTTAACTGTGTACCTATCGGTCTGGTAGACTTCCATGTTGCTGTTCAGGTCCTCCAGTTCTTCTTTCAGCAGTTGGAGGTTGGAGTTGACGTAGCTGAGTTCCAGCGCCACCGTCTCTTTCACTTTGTTGTTTGTCGTTGCCCTGCAAATATATTACGTATTTGGGAAGCCATTACATACATTACCCCCCCCCCCAAATATTCACCAAATTCACTCTGCATGTTTCCCCGTCAAGACCAATAATACCATGTGAAATACTTGGTGCTGATTGGACACGTCGTGGCTTTTAATGGCTACATTTGTCACTTTGGTAATGGTTTAATTTCATTTGAACATGCATCAGATTCCAATTGAGTGCATCCCATAATCAGTTCCCAGTTCCACATGTCCAAAAGGAGTAGGACGAAGCAAAGCTTATTAAATCCTACCCCTCCATCTGGTACTTTTACAATCAGTAACTGTTACATTTGTTCACTTCCTGCTTTCCTAATAATTTAAGTTTTTGTTTTTAATTTTATTTTATACATTTTTAATTTTTTTACATTTTTTAAATTTATATATTTTGTATTTATATTTTTTTAATTATTACTTATTTTTAATTATTTTTTTATTTTTTGATATGAGCATCCAACGCCATAATGGGTACCATAGTAAGTGTCAATATAGTGATATATATAGCACATCATGACTGGTTCAAGACTCTTCATCCTTGTATTTAGCAAACATCAACTGCTTGTATTGTTTCTTGAATTGGCTCATCGTTGTGCATTGTTTGATTCCCTTACTCAATCCATTCCATAGTTTGATTCCACATACTGAAATGCTATGGCTAGCATAACGTAGTCCTAGCATAGAAGTGTTTCAAATTTACTTCTTCCCTGAGATCATATTTCTCCTCTCTTGTAGAGAAGTATTGGATGACGTTTTTAGCTAATTGCTTATTTTTAGCCTTATGCATTATTTTAGCTGTTTGAAGATGAACTATATCAGCAAGTTGAAGTATTTGTCATTTTACAAATAAGGAGTTAGTATGTTCTCTGTAGGCGGCATTATGAATTATCCTTACTGACCTTTTTTGCAGTACATTTAGCCAGTGAAGATTGCTTTTATAGTTATTAGCCCATATTTCCACACAATAAGTAAGATATGGTAGAACCAGAGAGCAATAAAGAGTGTGGAGTGATTTCTGATTGAGAATAAAATTTTGCTTTGTTCAATATTTAAATATTTCTGACCACCTTATGTTGTATATTTTTCCAGCTCATATTTTCATCTATTGTGATCCCCAGAAATGTATTTTCATTCACTCTTTCAATGTCCACATTGTGTATTTGTATTTGCTGGTGCGTGTCCTTTCTGCTGTTAAATATTGAGTTCTTTGTCAGAAAATTAGTTTTTTTCCCTGAATAGATGGTTTCCCTCTTGATATTTTGACTTTATTCTTATTACATCTCACCCTATTTCTTCAGTTTTTTACTTTATAAATTTTTCTGCAAAAAACAAAACATCTATTAGCTATTTTAACTGTCAGCTTTACGTTCCTAAAATGACCATGTTGTTCAAATACACAATCATCCCAACTCTGGAGGTAAAATCAGGCCCCGTGACCCCACCTGAAGAGGTTTTCCGCTCCGGCTCTCATGCGCATCTCCTTGTTTATTTGCTGGTTGATGCGAGCTCGCCGGTGCTGCAGTTTACTGCGTTGAGATTGAGCGAAAGGATCGCACCCCTGCGGAGGAGAGGCACAGTGAATACCTTTTTTTTAGTAAACGGGACCGGGACTTGATGAGTGGATTCCGCTGTGTCTGGGCCGCAATATATTCTGAAATGTTTGTACAGCGTGCATGCAGTAATCCTGCATTGCGGATTAGGATTGTGGCCCAGCTAACTACCTACTAAGTGGGAGTCAGGAGGTCACTAGGGAAGCTACCGGACATCTGTTCCGATGCGGTCCCAAAAGGAAAAGTATGCCGTATGACTCAAACTCAATTTACTTGGGGGGCCACTGGAGCTAGGGTCTGGGTGAGACTGGGCCACATCAGGTTTTCAACATATTTACAACATATTGCGCAACTGCAGGGTCTTGAGACACATGCTAACTCGCAAACTATAGAGCTAGCGACCTAAACAGTAGCCTTCAAGTTATTTCCTTTCAACTTAAATAGCCAAAAACTTACCACTTCCACACGGATAGGGAGGATAACTATTGACAGTTATTTAACCTTTAACATGAACATTAATCAAACGTAATAATTTTTTCTGGGTACATGATACCATACAGCATCCATATCAAACTTGCGCGGGCCGCACTAACATTAAACTTTCATATCAAGGCGGGGGCCTCAAACTTGTGTCCTGCGGGCCACATTTGGCCCACGGGCCGCGTGTTTGAGACCACTGCCGTATGGGGTTCCTGAGTCACTGATGATGCAGAGATGTGCTCAGACCATGGTGGTATCATAAAAACACTTAGTTACATACTGCTGATTAACATTTTTCATTGGTAGATGTATTTAATTACATATACTGCATATGTGTAGGGAAAATACATCATGTATTTAGTGCCTTGCCTTTCTGATGCTTCCATTGTCACTGCTGTCTTCTCCTGGATGCAAGTCCTCCTCTGACGTGTGATGTTCTCTACAACATAACGACCTTTAGTAACAAACTACAACAATGGCGTCACCCAAACAAAACATGACCAAAAAAGTAGCTGGAATGAATAGTACAACAATGTAGTAGTTAACAAGCGGTACTTGCCTCGTCGCGGGTTCCTCCATCGTGAAGCAACAACCACCGACGAGCAAACGTTACATTTCTTCACCTATTTTACAACTTTTACCCGGTGAACAAAGTAGCAAGTCGTCGTAAAATAAAACATTTCTTCTTTGCAAACCGTCACTCTTTTTTTTTCTTGCTCGCTTCTTTCCAACTTCACTACAAGCTAAGGGGCTTTATTCGCAGAGGCGGGTCCGTACACGCAACTAGCCAATCATCGTCAAGCCTTTACGAACGACAATACTTTGAGCGAATCGGATTGAGGATAATACCATCGACGACAGCGTGCTAACCAATCATAACCTGCTCGAGGCGTCCCCCCTCCCACCTCGTGCGGCCGTTGTTATGGTAACAGCAGGGTTTTAAGCTTATCTTGACGACGATGCCCGGAAGTGAAAGCATAGTATTTTCTGTGTTAAGACTGGACACTGGAAAAGTACAAAGAGTAGTTTAATGTGGCCCCAGCATCAGAAAATAAACAAAACTCTAACTAACTAATGTGCAGGTAAATATAACTTTTTTTTTTAAAGAAAAAGAAACTTAGCAGCAAAAGGTTCCGCTAATGACGAAAAATGGCTGAAGACAGCTAGGCACAAACAGGGCGACTGTATGGAACAAATGCGTCGAAAATATGACTGGGCAAGGAAACTTGGCCGTAGAAAAACAGGACAACGTGAAAGATAGAAAACGTCCTGAAAGACCTCGAAGAGGTTAACTGCCAGCTGCCGTCAATCATGTAAGTACTTAGGAACCGTACGCTAATCGATAGCAGGTGTGCCCTGTTGTCCCGCCTCTAACCGGAAGTCAGGCACGTGAGCAGGACACAAGTAAGAGTCTACAAAATAAGACGCAGGAAGCGGAAACGTGGAACGTGACAAGACTTGTTTTAAAATCAAACATCTATTTAAAGCCTTCATCATCTTAGCAAGCACAGAAGCTAATAAAAATACATTTACTCCCCCCCTCCCCGACCCCCTCATTTTATACACAAAATAAAAAATAAAACACTTTTGGACCCCCTCAAAAATGGGGTTATTAATAGTTTACATTTGTATCACAGGTCAATATCATGACACCAAAAAAATACAATAAAACTGTACAAAAATGATACAAATCTTTAAAAAAAAAAAAAATCCATGGGTTAAAATGATGCAAAGGGTACATAATTGGACTTTGTCGTGTCGCTGATTTAAAAAAAAAAAAACTGAAAAGAAAAGATGCATGTTTATTTCTTCTGCTGGATGAAATTGAGATTGAGCGGGAGTCGAACGTGGGGAGCCATGGGCAGGTTGGGATTGGGATGCGCCATGGAGCCTGAGGAAAGATGGGGGGCGGGGGGGGTCCACAAGAGCACATTAATAATACATTATACACAGTATAATATACACAGTAATAAATAAATATAATAATAATAAT